>NW_023503293.1:5490519-6090519 GCF_014529535.1 Bradysia coprophila | reverse complement strand
ATTCGAATATCAGATTTGAGTGCATTCATAATGATACGTAAAAGCTTATATTTATATTATTAGCATCATGGATGATATCAATTAACAATTGAAAATTATCGTCAAGTGTGAACAATTTAATCGCGCAGCAATAATAATTTTTTTTTTGCAAAATTGTCGATGACATCATTTCGGTGTGTTCAAGCATAAATATTTTATGGATTTATTTTTATTGTTTTTTTAAGGTGTTTTCGCTCTTTTTAATATTTTTTGTTGTTTTGTTCTTGCTGCTTTTTTTATTATATAAATTGAAACATTTACTTAAATGAAATTGACGATTTTCGATGAAGAATATTTTGTTTTTGTTTAAATTCGAATACTGGTGTACAAAACCAACCAGGCAGGCCTGTGTTATCAATAAAATTGAAATTTTTATTGTTATCTATTGATAACGAATATATTACGACACTATCGTACACCGTACTTCATAGTCTAATTCGGTATTCTTTGAATAGTACAAATAAATCAAGTCATAAAATACTAAAATACCTCAAACAAATTGCCATTTCTAGGCTATAGTTTCTGATTATTTAACTAGTATTAAATACCAAGAATTCGCTATCACAACACAGTCTGAAAAACCATTTCGATCCGGAATTAATTTAATCCATCCGATTAGAAATGCTTTTCTAATCATTACGGACGTGTCATCCGATATAAATCGAATGAATGCTATTTAAGAAAATGACGTGATTATCTCCAGTCATACATCGCTAAATAACCTTCTCTCAAATCGCCTATTTGCATGTTTCAGTTTCGAAAACAAGAAAAGCTGCTTTTATACACATCCATACACCAAACACATACCAAATTATTGATTCGAAAAGATAATAAAAACCAACCCCAAGCGACTAGGTGGTGCCTGGTATAGACGGCAGAAATATAAAAAAAAAAGTTTTCTGAGCTGCGTATGGATATAAATATTGTAATGTTAACCGAACATGCTTTCACTTGTCTGTGGCCTGAAATAGAATCGAAATTTTACATTTCACATTTTTCAGGGGCACTCGCACAAGTTTTTAGGATCAGAGTTTCCCCGTACTACATTAGAAAATGTTCATGTAAAGCTACAGATTTAAAGTATAAAGTAGAGAGCAGTTTAAGAGACTAAATAGAATAGCGATTAAATGAACACTGTGACTGTCAACCTTGGATAAAGTCTACAATTTGGGAAGCCCTAATCTTGCAATCCGATTGCAAAATGTTCTTCGAGTTTTGAAGTGATTGGTCAAAGGAAATTCTATAAAATTCCTAAAAGTTCTAAAAAATTAAAAATTGAAGAATTTAGGAATTTTATAAAGATATTTTAGAATTACATTCCTTAAATAGGTTAAAGGGCAAGGCATTTTTCAAAATATTATCTGTGAGAATTATGCACAAAATGTTCGATTGGAAACAATAACGGATGAGTATCATCTGTTATCAATAAAGAATTCAGAAATAAGCGACAGACTCTGACTAATGTGGTGTAATATAGCAAAAAGCATGTTTAAAACAATGAAGTAAAAGATTTGCAATCAGTGAAAACACTTAGATCAATTGAAGTAGTAGATACGATTGTAAAACTTTTTATATGTTTGCCGTCTGTGAAAGGTTAATCGGTTGAAAATGCTTAGGACTAATGAAGTAGTTTGTTGAATACAGATCTATGAAAGATCTACATCTACAGGGGATTTTTCACAGGGTCTCGAAAAATTCGTTTTACCTAAAAGTCGGTACGTGTGAGAATTTCACAAGAAGTCGTTTACAAGGTTTTTTCAAAAATAAAATTTGATGTAGATCCAAACCTTGGTAATCATCACTCACTGAGAATTTATAGCATTTGCTTTTACCTAATTTGAGAATCATTTCAAAATGATTTTCAATTAAATACTAACCACAAGACCAACAATCAATCTATCATTGTATCAGTGACCCCTATTATGATCGAACTAAATAGGTTTACGTTTCAAAACAACTTGCATATCATATAGGTCGTAATTAAACTTTCTATCGTTGAATGACGGTTGGTTCGATGCCTATTTTACAATAATCGTATATATAATGCAAATGCATATAGATCGTTGCAATTGAGAAATCAATTGTAATTATTTCGAGGCATGCCGCAGAATAATTTATGGTTTTAGAACAAAAAAAAAACTTTTTTTTCTTCTCTTTATCACGAAGTATGCAACAGAGAATCTAAATCAACTTCATTTCAAATTAACATCGACTCGAACAACGTCTGAAGTCTTTGCATTCCGAAGAGCTTTTTCCGCTTGATGTTTGTTTTTTGTTTGCTTTAAAAATGTTTGCATTTCACACACATATACATGTATAGAACGTTCGTCTTTGAGAAGTGATAATAAAACTACTCTCGTAACAATTTTAAATTCCGAAATGAAGAAACTATTGTGTATGACGTCAAACGCCTAGCTTATATAGAATAAGTTTTATTCTACTTTGCGAATCAGTAATCAACCTCAATCAAACTGCACAATTTTATGAACAAGTAAACAAGTAATTTAGAACGACAAATATTCGAAAATGGCTTGCACCACAAAGATAATTTTAAGTTGAAGAGGCACTTGGACTTGATATTGTTTACTGAGGGTGAAGCCTAGAACCAATTTTATTGTTGTTTCTTAGCACATTTGATTTTTGTACCAGCCCTGTTCGAACGTCGTTCAAACTGAAAAATGTTTATTTTTATTTTTTAAGAAATCGAAATTTAGGCAACATCAACTTCTGTTATAAAGTACTTCAATTGGCATTAGGCAATTGCCGAAACTGTATGGTGTTACATGGTATCTAAACAGTGAAATGATAACAGATGGTGCTGCACAGACCGAGTAGGTGACGCCATCTGTTATCATCTCTGTGTATCTAAATGGTATTTTATGACAATTGTTGAAGTGTTATCCTGTGAGTGACTGAAACCGAACTTTTACATCGCCATCGATTATATTGTCAGGTTGTAGCGGTAACGTTTGCAATTTTATCGTTATCCATTAATCGATTCCATCAACAGCCCGATGGCGTAATGGTTAACTCACTCGTTTGCTTTCCATTATTCGATTGCGTTGCCAGTGTGAGGGTTCGAAACTCAACCGCAGCAGAAAGAAAAATCGATTGTCAGACATGTACACAAATACACATCTGGATGAATCGTTTCAAATCAAGTGTAGTTGTGTGTAGAGCTGTCACACGGCTTACCGGTCAAGACATTGTTGGGAGCTGCCGGTATTCTATTCCTACTGCGGTTTAAAAACCCTCAACCAGAAAACCGTCTTAAATTTCAAGCGAATGTAAAACGTTCAAATGGTTCCAGATCTTATTCAGACTGATTTATTGCTCAAAAAAAAGACTAAATTTGACCTGACACATTTTACATTGAGGAACATGAAGTAGAGTGTAGTATGTTAAAAATTATTGCAGAATTTTGAGAATTTTATCAGAAATCATTTTCTAGAAAATAGGCCCTGATCGAGCGACACCAACATTTCCCATTACAAAATATTTTGAGGCTTAACGACGAAGGACAAATGAATTTCGTGAGTGTCAACCCCATTGTACATTTCCGAGTTTTTTTACGAACTCCTACGGCCTGGTGTGTGCAGTGCATACTATTTACAGTACAGAATACACTAAGCGTTTGTGAAATCTTGCCTACAAAAACTACAATTCTAAGTGATCCAAATTCTAAATTAATTTTTCTAACAGCCAAAGGCCCGAAGAAGTTGAAGACATAAATTCGTCCCGTTTTGCGTACTTCACTTACCCATCGTTACAAAAAAAAAACAAATCCATATCCAAACAACCTTGAAACGAACCCCCAATCATCTAACGACCGAAATTAATTCAGTTGCTCTCTAATGAAAAGTGCACACAATAGAAATTTTGTCTAATAATACGCCTACAAATCCATCATATAGCATCAAATGTTCAATTTTTTTTTTCATCTTTTTTTCTAAATGACTTACACTTGTGATCGTCTATTTACATCTCCACATTCATTATATCCATTAAGCATTCTCATCTGATATTGTGGCAACGTAAGGCAGCCTGTTCTTCTTAGCATCGTCATAATTTTATGGTCGTTCTCGATATTTATACTGCTGGCAGAGCTCACTTCTCGTCGGTACAACATATTCGTCGTATCGCAATTCGCAGTTATAGTGTTCCGTTTGTTGTTGCTCACATTATTACCACATTGACTGACGACTGGATTGTTTATTATATTCAAGGTGCCATCAGTATTGCACGTATTGTTGGACGAGGAACAACCAGAATTGAAATCGGAACGAATTGTTTGAACAGTGCCGGGAATCTGTGTGTGGTGTTACGATTTTTTGGAAGAGAAAAGAAAGAATTTATTTTGTTTGAAAAAAACATTCGGTTTTTTTTGGATTAATCAATTTTGTGTGGTTCCAAAAGCGAATTGTTTTCACTGTTTTTCGAATAATTTTGTGACTTAGTCAATAATATGGTAAGTTGTGGACTATTTGCTGTTTTTGTTAGCTCTTCGTTCTATCGTAATTTTCTAGTTTATATCACGGTGACTCTTCATGTGGTTTTGTTATTATAAAATGAATTTGTGTCGGTCAAATAAGTTTATATAAAAAAAAAAAAATTCTAATTCGATTCGATTGGATTGTGTCATCATATTGATAAATAACATAAAGAATTGAGTCATTTATAAAGACAGCAAAAAAAATGGTTTAATGAGTTCAAGTCGTTCGATATTACAAATTCTTTTAATATGCGACAAATTTCAGTGTGTGTGATTCTCAATAGTTTTGCTGAACAAATGTAACGCAAATGATTTCTATGTATCGTCAATTGAGAATCTTACACATTCATTGGGGATTCGAGTGTCAGACATTATCTAATAGTCAACCAACGACTTAACCGCAGTGTGTTTTTTAAGTAAATCTTTTGCACTGAGATCAAAAATCCAAAAAAATGCTACACCCACTGACTTTCTTAAACGAAACTTAATTCGCCTGTGTGTTTTAATTCTCTTTTTTTTCATTTTAGATGAAAAAAAAAATTGTTCTGTAACCGGTTTGTTCCTATATTAAACCCAAGCATTGTGCCATTATACCATAGAGAATTTTTAGTAATTTTATTTACACTCCCAATGTATGTGAATTATTACTTACTCATTTTCAAATAAGACTTCCAACTTCGTCTAATGTGCGAAATAATTTTTTTTTTATTTGTTTAATTTAGAGATTTTAATTTGCTGGCAATTTTTGTTTTTCGTTCTTACTTCGTTCTTGGTTTCTCATTCTAATTTACTCAATTTACTACTTAAAGATTAGGAATTACATGGATTATAATGAGTCATAAAAAACCGAACGGAAAGTTAAAAAACAAATTTTTTTTATTAATATCACGAAATTAAGCAGCGCAAAACGATAAACAAACAATTATTATGACCGGTTAAATATCGATGATCTGATTGCAAAAATATCAAAATGTAAATGTAGAACGAACATATTTTATCGGATAGCTTTTGCGTTTAACAATTTTTTAATTTTTAATGAGATTTTTGGATGAATTTTAATTTAATTTTATAAATAAACCGCGTGCTCTTGAAACAGTTGCCGTTGCATAACCGATTTTTCTTCACATCTTCACACTACCGCACTAATCCAAACAACGGCCCACCACGTTTATTTAAGCTTTTTGACCTTAATCTTTTTTAAAATTTTAATTCTAAACGAAATTTCTACAGTTTTGCACATTTAAATGTACCTAAGGTCCCTGACCATGATGTGTGGTATTGTGACAATTTTTAACTTTGTACGTCGTTTTCTTGAAATCCTTTGACATCCAGGAGTAATGGTTAACTTTATTATAAAGATTGAACATTTGGCTTCGCAATTAATCAAAAACTAATCGATATTTAAAGAATTTCTTTAACTAAGTTCAATTTTTTAATTGGATCGAGATTTGCGTTATGGTGTCCGTGATTTGTGGTATTTTATATGAATAATAGAGACCGATATTTGGAGGTATCTAAAGCGTCATACAAATTATACCGCAAATCAAGATCCAACATAACCGTGATTTGCGGTATAATTTAGTTTACATGTAAATTTGCATAAGCAAATCATAATCATGCTCAGGTTTTCGCATCCGCACATCATGGTCAGGGACCTTACCGTCATATTATAAATTTCTTATTTCTATAATTTCTCCAACTTCTGTCATCATAACGATTATGGAGAAATGACAGAAGTAAGCAATAGTACATTACGTCCTTGTTTGGAGATTTTTATTTTGTCGAGAAGTTTGTAGCCAGAGCCGAAGGCGAGGGCTGTAATCCCTCGTGGTAAAATAACAATGTCCAAAAAAGGACGTATAGTATTTTGTGTATCTGTTTTGGACGATTGTTTTTAGGCAATTTCGCGAGTTGTTACATGCGAAAGTGCCTAAAATCAATCGTCCAAAACGATTGAACGATTGATTCGAATAAAAATTTGTTGAAAAATTATTCTCTCTTCAAAATTATTTTTGTGAGAAAATCATCACAACGAGTGAAACCAGCCGAAGATGGTAGCAGTTTGCATTATATTTTTGCTCCACTACGCACACTGAAGTTAAAATGCGGTTATTCATTCAATAAAACAGTCAAGTTCAATATAAGTCTAGCATCACATTATCAATGTGAGAACAGAAGAAGCTATTGTCATTTTGTCTGTGGAATTTTCAAGTATTTAATATGCAAACTTTGCAACATCCCTTTTTTCGTATATATATATATATATTTAGAATAGAAACGGAATGCAAATAAACGTCCAAAACAGACTGTATGTATCTTTGATGTTTGCCGACTGATTGTTTTGTCATAAGCTTGGTGACAAAAAATCAATTTGATCATGTGAATCGGTTGAATAATAAGTTTCTTCTTTTTGGAATATAAGACAATGAGTGTTGACATAGTAAAAGAGTTAGCGACGACACATTTCTTATTACAGCTAATATTTCTGCTGACCTGTTCTGATATCAGCGACTGTTGTTTTTTGTAAGATGAATAAAAGTGTGGGTTTTGGTGTTTGGTCCAACATAGTCAACTATGTACTTCGACGAAATTATTCATCGCTTTTAATGATCATATCCGTATGAAGTGACACAACCATATATACATGAACTATGATGGGAATTCACGTATTTGTAATCGAATATAGTCAAAATATTCTTTTTGTAAAAATCTGATAATTTGGCGAATAGAATTATAAGCCAAAACAAGTTAGTTAGGTCGTTTAAGTTAGAACGAGAAAAAACAAATGGGTGTTCATAATGACCACAACACGACAAATTTTGGCAGAAACGCAACAAAACAAAATTAAGTTTTTTTGGTCGTTCTAAACAGTTAATGGCCGTTTATCGCTGTTTCGGCCGAAAATTAGTATAACGTATCTTCGTATTCATAGAACAGTTCATCTGATTGTATAAGTTGACGCCTGTCCCTGAAATTGACAATGTTTTTATTCTGGTCACGAGAAAAATGAAGATTTACTCATTCATGAACGAAAGTATTTTCACGAAACTATTCGCCAAAATTTCTACTCTGTTCGCTCGTAATATCATTGTTGTGAAAAAGGTTAGCTGAAACATCAATGTGGAAACACATTCTTTCATCCTCTCCAGAGTTGATTTTGATGTGCTTTGAGAGACTGAGAGTTTGTAATACTGAAATTGAGACGATGATCTTGATATCAACTCGAAAAAGTTTTAGAAAGGGGAATGTTGTAAAAAAAAAATGTTGGTAGACGACGGTATTTTATAGTCTGCATGCTTTTCTTCCTTATGATACGTAGGGATGAGAGTTAAAACAATTGTTGATTTGATCAACGGTTTTCATTTCAAATATCAATTCCATCTTACAAATAGCAAATGTATCACGGTAAAATCATTATAATCTATTACTGCAATTGTTAAAACAATTTTCTGATGTTTGATACGAAATCTTCGATTTCTTTTGTTTAACAAATATTTTGCTACATATAATCACACCAGCTAGAGTTTCCACTTTTAGACACTGTTGTCGTTATTAGTGATGTCTAAAGGATTAATTGTTGTTATGAATCTTCGTTACAAATTCTAAAATCACACCAGTGATTTCCAATCTACATGGGAATTATATCCTTGTTGCTGAATCAGATTGCTTCAGTGATTCCTTAACCAACGTCTTCTATGTAGGAACTTCAGCATTTCAGTTTATAAATTTACCCTAACTGCACCGAACGGTGTACACGACTCACTGCATGGATTTTAAAAGCTCAGAACTTAATATTTTTGAACATTTTTGAACATTTTTGCACTGACCTGAAATTACCTGACATTTGGATGTAGCTATCAGGTTCTCGTCAGGTTACTTTTTCTAAAATTACCTGACCTAACGAACCTGAACTTTCGACGTAATCTTGTTTTTGACCGTGGTTTTTGGACAAAGTGTAACTGAATAAGAACTAAATAGAAATACCTCGGTCACAGACCATTTGAAAATATGTTTCTTCTTGAAAATTAACGATATTACGAAGAGAAATCTGTAAATGTTTTGAATGTTTCAACAATTTGTAATTTTAAAGATGACACAAAATTGTTGGTTTACTAATCAAAAATAAATATTTTACAGGCGGAAGTAATTTGTGGTAAATGCAACGAAACTGTAACCGGAAGGGTAAGTGATACATTTTCGTTCAATATAATGTAATCAAAACGCATTCCATCCAGCCACTACATTAATAAATTGGCAAAACAATATTTTTTGTTCCGTCAAAGCATAATAAAAACAAAAAAAAAATTATTTATCGAAACAACTGAATATATCCATGTGGATGTATACGTATCCAATATATCCATGTAAGAAATGATGACTCAAAAATTTCGACCGTGATAAATGTATTTGCTACCATGCTATAGCATTAACGAAACTCTATTCACCGAAATCAAAATAAATGACATCATTTCTCGGTTATGAGTTTTGTTTTAGAAAACATTAGGTGTACAATTATTGCTTTCTGTGTACAATGTTCCATATTAAGAAAATGGTTTGTGTGTGTCGTTCAATTCACATTATCAAGTGAAAAAAAAAGTTTTCTTGAACGATTACCAAGTAGCACACAACACTTTGGGTCATTTAATATCTTTTTTGCAAAACATTTTCCACGTCCAAATGAACACATTGGAACGCTTACAGCGTTTGCTGCACTTGTGAGAAAATAATTGGAGTGTGTGTCATTCACGTGCACCTTCGCTTTAATTCATCATTATTTCGGTCAGGTGTGCATCTGTGTCTATTACAGTAACAGTATTATATACACACTAATTCAACTTAATAATTCAATTTTGAAAATAAATTTTAGGATGAAACAATACAACGACTTCATTATACAGAATCATTCCTGGTTGTTGAAAGTATGACACAAAAATTCAAAATCATTTTTCTTCTCCAGATCATTACAGCTCTAAACAAGTCGTGGCATCCCGATCATTTTGTGTGCCTGAAATGTGATAAACCCATATCCGGATCAACATTTAATGAACGAGAAGGCAGTCCAATCTGTTCAGATTGCTTCTTGCAATACTTTTCCGAAATTTGTGCTTCGTGTAAAAAGCCGATCAAAGGGGTGAGTTGAAGAAATGGAACATTTCTGGCCAATTTGCCAGGCCGTTTGAGTGGAATGTTTAGGAAATTTATTGATGTAAATGAAATTTGGGGATTGGGAAATGGGAAATCACTTAACTGGAGAATAAAGTTCACAAAAAACTGTACAAAAAATTAATTCGCGTGGACTTTGGTAAAATAGAGAGAAGAAATAACGCCCCATAAGCTCAAAGTTGACTGTACCGAAGGGTCTCCAAATGTTGTGGAGATATTTCTACGTGGGAATTAAGTTACGTTAGCTTAAAATTGACTTTTCCGTTTTTGGCATGTTTGTGCCAAACGGAGTGAACTATCTTTGTTCCATAGTACCAACGATAGCTGATATCTAATTCCACTGTTAGTGATGAAATAAGCCAATTGCGACCCCATAGAACTCAAAGCATGTAATAGTAGATTATGCGCCTCTGTCTAAAAAATTTATTTTGACGATTTGGAAGTTATGTACCGCTCCGCTTGTATGGAAAACTTGGGTATAGTGCTGAAAAAATCAACATTACAACACTTGTAAGACAACATACTATTACATGCTTTTGTTTTCCTTGTGACGTAAAAATCCATTTTCGACCCTAGGGAAATCAAAAGCATGTAAATAACTGTTAACCAGCTGTTATTGTGCTTGTACGGTGGAAGAAATATAAGAAGTTACATTTTCAACGATTACAATCCAATCGACATTATTCATTCCACATGCGAATTAAACGTAATAATACATACGTAAATGTCGTAACATTGGTAATGCATGTAGAATGAATAGTATCGATTGGATTGCAATTGTTACTTCTTATAATTCCGGCACTGTAAATATAATATTGGGAGTGTATCCATTCGATACAGCTATAATGAGAGAAAAATCGCAATAGATCGCTTTTAAACAACACAGGTTAGTGTTGTTATACTCACTGCATTTTTGACAAAAATGTTGGTCTGAGTCCAAGCCCAAACAATAATTTCTCTTGCCGTTAGTAACTGTCTCATTTTTGTTTGTACTGTTTTGTAATCAATCACACTGGCTAAAAAAAACGGCGTTCCACGTCCAAAGTGACGAAACCACTGGCTCTTAAAATTTCGACAAAAGAAAGGAGGCGTCCAAGAATTTTATGCAATTAAATTCCGCACAAATGAAATGATATAATTTGAATGGTTTTCTCTGTTATAATATTTTGTTATCAACTATTTTTGGGAACGGCACGCACTTCGTTCATGACAATGTTTCTGGTTGAATCGACTCGCTCAATTCAGTGGTAGAACGAAAAGCAAGTGGTGGCTTGGGAACAAAAATTATAAAAAAAAATATTTTAAATTTTGTTATTATTGAAACACTTGCTAGCATATATTTGGTTTTAATTGTTTTAATCTTGAAATTTAAAATTAGACACGGTTAACACTGTGTGCGTGGATGAGAACGGTGACCACCAATTCAAATAATTTCACACAAATATTCATAGAAAACTTAAATTTCATTTAACAAAAAACGACAGAACAACAGAAGAAGAGTGAAAAAAATGGTCTCGCGTAAATTTATCTACTTTGTTCTTAATCGAAAATCTGCTGTTTCAAATTAGCGATTATTTATTTTGATTATCGTCAACATTTGAATAGCCTGTTGATCCGTCATCATCACAAATCATTTAATTTCGTTGGTATTAAGAACGAAAAGGAAAAATTTGGTGGAAAATATTCGAAAAATTCATAGTAAATTTTCAAATCAACGCCAACGTTCATAAAATGCTTATGTGAATAATCAAGAAATAATATAATGTTCGGCGAGAAGATTCTTAAAATAGCTAGTTTTACAATCAAAACAATAAGAAAAACTGACCGCCTCCACTTGAAAATACATTTCAAAGTTGTTGTTACCTATGCTCTATTATGTCTAACTGTATTTTTGGTGTGTACGGCATGAAAGAAATATAATTTCATAATTTTTTCGGTTATGAAAGGAACGGGTAACATTTTACATTTTGTATTTATACATCACCATAGGTCGTGAATGAATATTCGTTTATTTAGAGAATTTCTTTGCGTCTCTCAATAGAATAATATGGTTACGATCTGAATGGTATTATTGACTTCACAACTGTGATTTTTATTCGTTTTTAATGGACGTATTTCTTTTATGATTGTTGACCTCTACTATTGATCTTTCGACTATTCTCTCACATGTTTGTCCGTGTGCTGAAAATAGTTCGCAATTCCATTCACGTCTCTTGACTCTTGGTACGGATTTACCGAACCTATTACTCAGAATAACCGCTTTAGGTATAGCGTTATCGAATAGCCACTTTAGTACCAGTTACAAGCTTGAGTACAGAATTTCACGGTCAACTTCAATGGCTATTCATTTTCAAATAATGTTAATTTGGAAGAAAAAAATCCTTCGGCCTGTATTTATACAGACTCTACATTTGTCGAACACAAATGTCGAAAAAAAAAACATTTACCCAAGAAGTTTGTTGCTCAAAATACCGACTTTTGATATGTCCTTATCACAGAACAGCTGACTTATATAATGAATTACTTTCGCAGCATCCAATGTAATCTACTATCGCATCAAAATGAAAATTCTTAAAACAATAGAAGTAATAGACTCAAAGGTCATCCTGACAAAGGAACGAAAGAACTTATATTTCCGTTCATAAATATGGCATTATCGTCTCCTAAGCATTGTACAATTATCATGGTAGTGACGCTCTATTGTGCGAAGAAAACAGGTGATAAGAACTGATAATCTTAACGAGGTTTTGATTCTTCGTTGCTTAGTGTGGCTTAGTGGATCTTTTATAAGACTCCTTGGTTTATAAACATTGTGGAGAGAGACCAAAGTTTTCTTTATATTTAAAGAAATGTTGCAGCACATCATTAATATTTCACAGACGGAATCATCGGAAATTAACAGTTTTTTACTATCAGATCTATTACATCATTAGATCGAAGTATTTTTGAGCGATTAATTTAAAATCTTTTACTTCATTTTTTAACATCCCTTTTCCTATAAAAAACCCGCATCATTCTGTGTTTATCGTTTATTCTTGTTGTCATTTTCGATAACAGATGATAATCCGCAACGATAAGTAAATGACTTTTCGCAAGGATAATGATCAGACTTGTTTTCCTCATGGAATTTTTCTAGCGATTATATCGCAACGTCCTAAAGTTCACTCAAGCTTAATTGGGTAGTTGAAGTCTGTTTGGTAGCTGCAACGATGTACACACTAAATGACTCGTATGGGACCTAAATACGACGAATTTGTGTGCATAGAGTCTAGCCTACATTTAGGCGAGATATCAATTAAGCACCTAACTTTCCTCACCGAGTATTTTGCATACTTCGAGGAAGACCACCGGCTTGTCAGCGAAGTCAAAGACTAAAGAAAAATATCTTATTTCATTGGGGAGGTAAAGACGTGTGGGACATATCTTACGAATTTTATGCATTGCCCCTAGAAACTAACGTAAAACTTAGATTACCTTCTCCATTACAAATGACTAAAATTAAATTAATATTAATTCTGATTCCACCAGAAAATCATCAAAGCCCTCGGACAAACATGGCACGAAGATCATTTTGTGTGCGGCGGGCCATGCATGAAACCGATGTCGGGCGAATCATTTTTCGAAAGAGACGGAAAGCCATACTGTAGAGAGGATTTCGAGAACATTTTCGCTGCCAAATGTAAAGGATGTGAAAAGCCAATATCGGACAAAGCCATTGTTGCTTTGGAAGCTAAATGGCACAAGGATTGCTTTAAATGCAAGGTATGGTTTGGAGTTTGTTTTTATTTTGCTAGAGAATTCTAAATATAATTTTCAATTTTCATCAGGCTTGCAAGGAACCAATTACGGCTAACACATTTGCAGTGGAAGACAACCAACCGTTATGTACATCATGTGCCTAAACTAATTATTAGCATGCTTTTTAACACGAAATGGCTTTCCGATAAATTTTCAATTCAGTCAAAAATTATTATTTTTTTGCACTTTACCACTTTAAATTTAAATAAATATTCTGTACACTCTCGAGTCGATAATATTATACGCTTAATTAAATTAAAAAATGTTATTTTGAAACGGCCTTTTTGTTGTGAAGACGAACTGATAAATGGGGTTTAGTTTATAGGAATGATAAGTTGTAAGATAATGTCAATGTGTGGATGCTTATCAATGCACAACAATTTGTTGAATTCTTTATGTTCTTAGAAATTACTTCACTCTGGTAAATATCTAGGACATGTCATAGCAGTGAAGTTGGTTCACAAAAAGTAGTGCGCTTCCGGTAATGATTTTATAACGAAATGTCGAGGAACTCCTATTTACACTTATCCAAGGTGTTTTGTCATAACATGGCACTACAAAGGCTAGGCTCTCTCACCATACGCACCATGTCTCGGACTTATATCACTGGAGCCGGTCAGAAACTTAGGATAATCGTCTGTATTTTCACCTAAAATGGCTGATATCACCAACAGGTCAACATGGACCTGGTGGTATGTATACTCAAAATGTGCGTCCTTTCAAGGTATACAAGGCTAGCTAAAAGAAAAGGTTTTAATCGACTAATCGCAATAAAACGATTTTGGGCCCCTTTTGTAGCCTACATTTAGTCGTTAAAATAATCCATTTTGGCAAATTCTTCCCAAAAATGTAAGTGCAACGATCTTTTTGCGGTAAGCTCATACTTGTAGCACCGTTTGTGGAATGTATAAAAAATATGGTTATCAATGCCGCCAGATCAAGATCATGTTATAATAATAGCAGCTCACGAAAGTGTAGCTAAGCGAGTATTATGTACCAAAAGATAGGAGGGCAGACTGGCGGAAAAAATTTGGTAGATTCATTGTAAGATTTAAGGCCAGCAATGGAGGAAGGGAACCTACGTGTTTATACCATGTTATGAGTTAGTACAGTTTGTTCTTAACAAAAACATTTCGCGTAAATTTGCAGCAAAACAATTTAGACATCACACCATCACTGTGTCCGTAGTGGATATAAAAAGAGGGTAAAGTTAAAACAGGCCGGTTATATTCTGCAATTTCTATTTAAGACACACGAATTGCACAAACTACGCTGAATGTCAGCTAATGTGGTGAACTTTCTAAATCAAATTCAAAGCTCGATAAGTCTAACAACGATCCAGCCGGAGAGATTTCCGTTCCATTTTGAGTTTCTTTTTGTGGCTCGGATAGTAGGAAATAATTCATGGCAATGTCTTGATCATTAGCTCCCTTGTCATTTTGTTTTAGGACTTCTTCATAAGCATCACAAGTCTGAAAATTTCAAGCATTTTTTGCAGTAGGAAGGCAGCACAAGTCCCTTTACGTGTGCCAGTAGTCGGACACCAGTTATTCTTTCATTTATAAAAAAATTCAACTAAAAATGAATATGTCTCCGACTACTGATACAATGTCCGGAAGAGCCTGGTGCGTTGATAAAATCTTCTTAAAAATAATTCACCAACAAACAATGAACACTGTGATTGTAACGTTTTGTACAACGTTTCTTAAATCAATTTCGGCGCAAACATTTACACGTTCAGTAGCCTTATCCTCGGGCTAGACAGACTATAACACTTCTTGAATGTCTATAACTGATCCTACTCTTTCTGTTGCATTGGATATTGTATTGGACGTAATAGTACATTACGTTCGAGGTTCCAATTTTTTTTTAATTTTTTGACGAAATAAAAATTTGGAACCTCTAAGGAACCAGTGCTTTACGTGAATAGGCAATGTAAATTTACGCGCCATTTCCATTGCCGTAACACGTAAAATGAATTAATAGGAAAAATATTTACCGATGACTCTCCGCTACAAACTTGCGCCTCGAACATTCTCTGTATTTCGCCAGTGTGTTGACCGCGTCTATGTTGATTCCCGTTGGTCGAACCTTTTCCATTTCTGTTTGTTTTGGTGACAGTCATCATTGATTTAGTCGGTTTCACCTTTTTAGATTGTGAGGCATACATTCCATATCGATTGGTCGTTGGAATGTAAGTGTCCTAGAGTGTCACCGATTAATTAGCGTTAGTAAATTATGTATTTAGGCAACACTAAAGTTTAACTACATATATCGAATAGTGACTTAAAGCAAAGCGACTTGCGTGTCACTTTCCATTTGAGAAGGTTTTATGGGATTTGGTATCTCTAAGTACTTGAGTTCTCTCTTCACTTGTTCATTTACTGATAAGAATTGAATTGATAAATAAAATTTAATTTGCTTTTCATCCGCACTTTTATTGTTAATTTGTTCAAATAGTTGTAACGAACGGCCCAATTTTCGGTATGGCTGGAAAACGTATCAAAGTGACAAATAAGGGAGCATTGCGAATCATCACCACGCACAATCAGCAAAAGAAAAATGCATGGAACAAAGTACAGTGATCGTTCACAAGCCGCTTATCGGGACAATAAATTTTCTGTTAAAAATGAGTGAGAGCAAGTAACTGGAAATTGTGTGCGTGTAACTCTAGAGGTGTCACGAGTGTAAGGATCGTTTAAATGAGAAATTCCACGGAATTTTTTAGAGAATTTAGGCAATTTTTTACACAACGGTCAATATCCGTAAATGGTCAGAAAAGAGTTCATTGTCTGTTTGGCCTATGAAACGTCACTCATTCATTCTGAACTCTAAACGAAATTTAAAAAAAAATCTTTATTGCCTGCCCCATGCGAAAATTGACTATTACACGGCTGTTTACCCCCTGCGAAAGTGATCCATTACACCAGGGATATTTGGGGTTTATTTCAAGTTGACAGTTCTTTCAAGTAATCTGGTTACAACATACTTTTAGAAGAATTCGCAACACAGAATTGTCGGCCATATTTATTGTAACAATAATTTTGATGTTCCGAAGTAACACTTTAGCCACACATTTCGTTGTATTTTTCACTTGTAACACCAAATGCTTTTGCTTTTAGTACAAACACTAGACTTTGTCGCACATTTTTTTGAAAACATTAAAAAGGACTAACAAAATAATTGCACAAACAATGCGTCTTCATCGATACTAACTGCGAAAAACTATTCAATGTCAACATGTCACCAACGCAATTGTAACTACTGTTGCGACAATACTAATGTAACATGAGTGCTGTTTTCGGGATCAATTTTTTAGGAGACGTGTAGCGTGTGAGCCGATTTCGTAAGTACACTAGATTTGTTTGTAAATGTTTTATCGGAAGAACAGATTTATTTTTGTTTTGTTGGTTTTGGTTTATTGAGATACTGAATTTTTGTAGAATTTCTGCAGAACAGCCGTGTAATAGTCAATTTTCGCATGAGCAGGCAATAAACCAGAATACGTTGGATGCTGCGACGTAATTCATTGCTCTCGGACACAATTTTGTTGAACTCGCACACTCACTCGTGTTTTTGAGCAACAATCTTCGGTAACTGTTTTCTCGACAAGCGTACTCTACGCTTGCCTCGAAAACAGTTACCGAAGCTTGTTGCTCAAAAACTTACTCGTGAGTTTGCTCGTATCACAAAATTGTGTCCTTGTGTAATGAATTACTTTCGCAGCATCCATCGTAATCTACTATTTCTGAAGGAATGCTACGATGACATAAACAATGCACTTTGTGCAGCTGCTGTCGATGATACGGTTAACGTGGTGGCAATAACAGGAGCGGGCGATGTAAAACAACATCTTGCCTCTCAAAATTGTTTCCAATTCAAAACAGATTTAAGTTTTTCAGCTCCGGCAATGACCTGAGCTCCATGGACATGGACAATATCGACGAACTGCGAGACTCAGCACAGAAAATGCTTATTGCGCACATCAAGTTCCCAAAACTTCTAATAGCTGTCGTTAATGGACCATGTATTGGAATCGCTGCCACTATCGTAGCATTATGCGATGTTGTCTATGCGGCCAATATTGTAATTTAAAACATTTGCTTCTTATCAAACGAATAAAACAAAAAAAATTATTTCCCCCAGGCGTATTTCTACGCTCCCTTCACACAGTTGGGAATATGCATAGAAGGAGCAGCGTCCTATAGCTTTCCGAAAATTCTCGGTCCATCAAAGGCTGCGGAGGTGCTTCTATTAAACCATAAACTGACTGCCGATGAAGCGTTGAAGTTTAAATTGGTGTCGGAAGTTTTTACACCAACGGACTTACAAACGACAATTTGGCCAAGGATCGAAAGCTTCTCAAAGTTGCCCAGAAATTCGATTATGGTTGGTAAAAAGTTGTTACGAAATATCGAATCGGATAAGCTTGAAAGGGCTCGCAAAGAAGAAGCGGTTGCATTATTTAAACTCATTGATTCAGGTGAATTTAAGAACGCAGCGCTTCAATTCTTGAATAGAAAATCGAAATTATAATTTTTGGACAGAACGGAAAATGAAATTGGCTTTTTACTCTCGAGACAAGGCACACTATTCGTCATGAAAAACAACTGTCTTGCTTACAGTCAGAGGAGGTGAAGTTTCAGCATGAATTTGAATCAGCTGTTTTTCAGTGATTGAGTTATCCACACATACAATCAAAACTGTTTATACGATTGAAGCTGATACATGCACACGCGTGTGGATCAGCTGAGGAACAGCTGAAGCAAATTCATGCTGAAATCTCACTGCCTCAAACTGTAACAGTCACTCGTGGACCAACGCAGTGGACTCCAAGAACACGCCATGGCTTATCCCAACATTAAAAACTGAATTTATATGAGAATTTTGGACTACAGCGTCATGGAAGCCCCTTATTTTTATTCTATTATTTGACCTGTTCTTGGACTGCGTTGCGTGGACACTTATAGTCAAAAAAATACTTTCATACCTTAGTTAATGCCATAATTGATGGTTTCGTTACTGGTTGATTTTCTGTCGGCGATTCACGGAACATTATATGTCGCAAAAGTGCAATAAATTCTTCGGATTTATCCAGAAGCACCTGAAAAGAAAGTTGGAACACAATTACAAATATTTTGTGCTGCGACATAATCATTCAACAGAACCAACCTTAATCAACAGATCATCCTCGTCAAATATCTTCAATTCAACGGACACATTTATGCCAACGACAATCAGCTCAGTCAAACGCAAGAGCTTTTCCGAATTTTCATTGTTCATTCTGGCCAATTGTTTCTGATAGATTTGCAAAGCGCGCATGATCACTGCGAACAGATTGCACACTTTTCCAATAAAATGATTCGTTGAACGTTCAAAGTAGGAATAGTGATCGACCTGGTAAAATTGAATTTCTTCGATCTGCGGAAAAAATTCAAAACATATGAATAAACTCGAAACCAAAGTTTACTAGCGCTGGCTTACAATTCGGTCGATCTCGTAAATATAATTTCGGGAAAAGCGAGCGATAAAATCGGCAAATAACTTCCTCTGTTTGAATTGGTCGGTAGGATCAACGAATGTTGGTGATTTTTTCAAAAGTACCATCAGATCGTCCATCGAGGACACAATCTTCAACTGGTACGTTGTGACTTTTGTCACAATCACAGCCTTTTCTTCGTACTTTTGACGGAATAATTTTCCATCTTTCGAATTAAGATGGAAACATTTTGGAACCAACTTTTGTGTCTCCGAATCACCTGTCTGTACGTTGGTATATTTGTTCATTGCATCCTAAAATAAGTTTCAAATTGAATTTTTAGCTGAGAAAAGTACCTCGCCCAGTAAAAAATGAAAATCTAAGTCAAGTTAAGGGTCACGCTTTGCTGAAAAGCATATATTTGAGCGTTTTTTAAATACTGGATTTTAGTTTAGTTTCGGTACTTACCTAACGTTGTAACCTACATTTGCGTGTCTCGTATTTCATTTTTGATGATATCTTTCAACCAGAATTCATTTTCAAAAATGTACGACTGCAATGACGACCACGAGTGTGTTAGCTTGTAAAAGAATTGAATTGAATTGAATAGATTTGATTGTAGCAGTTTGACGAGCTCTGAGGAAACTGAGCAATTTATGAAAATTTCGTTAAGAGCGTTCACTCCTTGGCAAATTTCTAGCCTACATTTGTGCGTAAAAATATTCGTTTTTTGATGATTTCTCTGAACCACAATCTTTTTTTGAAAAAGTTCAACCATTAAAGCATGCAAAAACGTGTTACTTTTAAAGGAAAAATTGGTTTGTCAGTCATGACTTGACCCACTTGGAGAAACGAATGCAAAATGTGTAATTTACACATTTTGCAAAGGTTTCTCCAAGTGGAATAAGCTATCAACCACAAACCAATTTTTCCTTTAAAAGTAACACATTTTCATCAGTCATCAAAAAACGAATATTTTTGCGCACAAATGCAGGCTAGAAATTTGCCAAGGAGTGAGCGCTCTTAAACTACTCACGTTTCTCAGAGCCGGTCCACCAACTATAGCCAAATCTATTTTCTGTTGAACGCTAACACGTTCGCTGTCGTTATTGCGGTCGTACATTTTTCAAAAAGGGTTCTGATGAAAAAATATCATCAAAAATGAAATACGAGACACACAAATGTGGGCTACAATTTTAGCTAAGTACCGATGCCTTTAAATTTTCTTGCAAAAATACCAAGTGTACCCCAGAAATTGACAGTTCCGCGAAGGACCATACAAAAGCCTGCAGGAGAATCAAACTAATCTTTGGTTTTTGATAGGACCTATTATTAGTGAATTTATTTACCGAATTTACTGTTTACCGAATATTTACTGAATTTATTGAAACATAAATTCGGTAAATTTTGGTGAGTTTCAGTAAATTCGGTAAATGAATCACCAATAACGGGCTAGTACATAATTTTTGAAGCACTTACGCACAATGTGCCGACGGTTATCATTATAATTGCAAATTACATTTTTATTAGGTGAAACCTTTCTAACGAAGAAGAATTTCATTCACTACAGTAACAACAGCGCTAACGAAAAATATTCTCCGGAATCACCTTTAGCTCATGCTCATCTCTATAAATAAGATATACGGTCGGGCATGCATTGATGACGGCAATAGGGTTGAAAAGAAAATTCTCAAGTTCAAGGCTTTTCGGAGCAGAGAAAATTTTATTCGTAGACATTGGGTCTGGCGTTATGTATGATTTATTTGAATCGATATGAACTGAGTATTTCGTTGATTTAGTTAGCACATAGAAAATAAAAATTCGAAAAAAATGTTACGCTGAATGAACACACACAACAAATTGACAGTTTGATACGTCATTAGACTAGATGGTTACTAACTTGGTATAAATTTCTTTCAATTAAAATCTTTCACTCAACAAAATTCAATGAAGAACTTACTCGTTGTTTGATAAACACGTAGTGTTCGACATTCAAATTTATTTCGAACACTGAACCATTAATTTTCAACCCCTTAAATAATCAACCGTAACATGTGATCCAGCTACCATTGCCAACTAAAAAGGTGCCACAGCAAACCAAAAATACATTCGAAGCGTTTCTTCATGTCATTACGTTGTTTCTTCAGTTGTAACTAATTTCAAGCAACTCGATGTGAATGAACTTACGTTCCACTAACATAATCAACTGCAAGATACACAAAATGAAATCATTTTTATTGAAGTACATTACGAACTACAAAGTTGTGGACACCACATTTGTATTAATAATTTTTTTTTATTATTTTTGAGCACTACCTACACATTTTATACGTGTTTTGTGAGTGAATTATACACGTTTGTTGCATCTGTTCCATTTAACTGCTGCATTTGTGGTTATATAGATGGCCCTATAAAGAAAAAAGACACTGTAATTACAAGACGAATATGTGAATACTTCGAGTGAGGAAAATGATGGGGCTTAAGGATCATTGTGAACTATTGACAATTTTACTTACGTTTAATAATTTCTAAATGAAGTATAATGAAAAAATCTTCGAATTTTCCTTCGATTTTCCTACAATTCTACACCGAGTAAGTTATGTATCCGAAAACGTAAAGGTAAAATTTATATTGGTGAGAGCCAGACAAAAAGTTTCGTTTTGCTCTCACTAATACGATTCCCATTTGACTCAAAACTGGAATAACTTACTATCCTGACGTCTCTTTCATCAATGAAAGTAGATATTTACTTTCATTGTCTTTCATGCTATCGCGATTTAGGACGAAAATCTACCTATAAGATTTTGGACTCGTAGCTGATTCATGAAATCATTTACACACCTCTTACACTACACTGACAGAAAAGTTAACAGCTATCACAGGTAATGTATGTCTCCAGGTAATGTATTTTTGTTACATTTTATCTGTCACACGTAATCTTTTTAACACGTAGGGGATAATGCTCGAGCAGGCACTTTAGGCACGCTGGAAAGTGCTAAGGGAGTCGAGGAATACCTCCAAATAAATTTCAAAAATCACAAATTTGACATATCGCAATAACCGGCAACTTGTTAGCTGAGTGACTGGTAATGCGGAAGCTTAATTTTGGCAGTAAATTTGCAAATAAAAAAAGAGTTGCTCCGTTGCTCGCGCTGGGTTCGATCCGGTAACCCTCAGGTCATGAGTCGAGTGCGTTGTCACTGAGCCATTCAGTACGTGACATTACATAGCGTTATTGCTAATATAACCCGTAGCAGCTAATGTAGGTTACCTACGACAGATAAATATACATTACCTATGACAGCTAACATTTGACAGACAAATTATCTGTCACAGGTAATACTTGAGAGATAGCCTACTTACAGGAAGCTTTAGGGATCGATACCAGACACAGATATTTTTTTTCTGTAAAATTACATGTGTCAGCTAACTCTTGGTAACATTACATTACCATGTGTAGGTAATCCGTTTGAATATATTATCTGTCACAGATAACTTGAAAAAATATTTTTTGAAAGCTTAATTGTTTTTAACTATTGTCATCTGTCATCGATACAGAGGAATAAACGACAAGCTCTAAGGGACACGTTCATATACATAGCAAAAAAAACATGTAAAAAAATGAAGTAGCAGATTCAAAAATCAATCTATCGAAAAAAATTTAAATCAAATGAAGTAATAGATCCGAGAGAAAAACTATTGATGTACTTGCCTACTATTAAAAGTTAAGTCAGCCGATAGAACCAATGAAAGTATAAACCAGGTATGGTCTGTTCATACAAACCGGAGGACATAGCAATTTCATATAAACAAACTCACCTTTCATGGGAGGGAGTTTGTTTATATGAAGTCGCTATGTCCTCCGCTACATACAAAGTTTGATATTCGACCATAGCTTGTGTTGACGTTCATTGGATAGAACATATTTTATTGTGCCAATGATGATAATAACGTAAAAAATTGTTCTAACGAAGTGTCAAATCTAGTACTTCGAATTCTAAGAAACATAAAGCCGGTGGTTAGGTTAACTGTATCGTAACCGTATGGTAGTAGCATTTATCATTAGCAACTCATTTCGCTTGCGTTGGTACGATGATCGAACGACACGCAACAACATATTTTAATTAATCATATCGTCGTAACTCGTAACATTGATGACGATCGAACATAATATAATAATATAATATTTCACATGCATCGAACGTGTGTTCCGCTATTATAATTTAAACGAGAACTCTTTTGAAGATAACAAAAATATATTTTTTTCAATAAACAATTTCTTTATGCGTCATACGAATACTTCGAAAAACTCGTACTGTTACTTGAACCTAATTATATTCGTTTTCAATCTACCACAATAAAAGACATGATCATTGGATGATTAAAAATTTGAAAGTTAAATTAACTATAAAAATATTTTTTTTTTATATTTAAAAAGAAAGAAATGGAAAAAAGTAACATGAAACATGGTTGTTGCACCTAGTTACAACTTAATGCAACAGAGCAGAGTTTTCACCTTTTGTCCAGATTATAAGTTCTTCTACGTTCAATACATTTTTTTGCTATTCGTTTATTAAAACCGCATTGGAAAAAAAATTGTTCATCAGTGGAAATTTCTTTTAAGTTGAATGCAGGTTATATGCACCGCACAAGATATTGTTAAATACGTTCTGCGACTATAATTGTTTAAGTTGATTTCGCTTTTTTATTTAATAAAAAAAAAATCGAAAATTCATATTATTATTGGCAAAAGTACCTATCTAATCTTTGCATAATTGCTAGCTAATGGTTTTACTAAACGAACGGATAAACAAATATATTTTCAAAATTTTTAGTAACTTTAAAAAATTGAAAGTTTTTCATTTTAATTACCTAATGTTGAGTCATAGAAATTTGGTGTCGTGATTGGGTTTTTTTAACAACAAGATGATGATACATGCAACTGCTCTTTTTTTCGTCTGTTTCTTCTCTTCGCTTATCAGATCATTATGCGAAGAAAAAAAAAACGTGATCCCGGATGGCTCGTAAACCAACAAAATGGATGAAACATGTGCAAACAATTAACTCATCTGTCATTAACAGTCGAACGAGAAAAGAAACACCAATGGTCTACGACCTATTGGTAATATCAAGCAGTTGTATTATGTGAACAGATGAAGTAAAAGATTTTTTTTCTTCGTAAAAAATTCTCAGTCTTCATGTCAACCTTCGTTTGCTTCATGTAAATATCTCACAATTTGTTCGTTATACTACATTCATTGCAAGAAATCAATTGGCCTGCTGTCTCAGAAATTCTGCTTTAAACACAATCCGTCTATTGCGTCAACACCAAAAGCACAGATGGTGCGCTACAGCAGTAATCGGACAATTGCTATCACATTTCATGAGAGTCAACGGATAAGTTTATCTGAATGAATAATTTATAAAGTGGCGAGGATCAACACTAACCCTTCGGAAACGGCAAGCGTATCGCCATATCACGACTCTTTCGGTCAAAGTATTGCCTTGACTTCGTTTTGTTTAACATATAATTGATAATAACTATATAAGAGACCACGTTAACCGGAGGTCATCGGCTATTTCGGTCGTTGCTGTCGATAACAGATGATTATCCGTTTCTGAAAGGTTATCAATGATAATAATTGTATGCAATTATTGATAGTCCATCGATTAAGACAGTCATTAGCAAAAAAAAAAGATGCGCATGGTAACAACGTAGATTAGAGAATGCACAAATATAAAACTGATAATGCAAATTAATGAGGTAAATTACAAGGTTCTAACAGGTAAAAACGATTTGCTAAACGAATTAATTGGAAATGTAAACAAAATGAGCGTAGTTATTCTGACCACATGATATTCTGTCGATGGATGGTTGTTATTACTGTATACCGTAGAATGTATGTGAGGCAAGTCAATTTGCGGTCCAGCGCTGTTCCATCGAAGGAGGGTGGATCGAGTCCATTAAACATCTACCATGAGAGGAACGTAAGACTACAAAGAACGTAAAAACCCAATTTCTACAACGCCTCCGTTGTGACTTAAGTCAAAGGCGAATTTGTTAAAAATTCTTGGATAACAGGAGACTTCATGGTATGCTGTTGATCTCAAATTCCTTAAAAATATCATTGATGGATGCTACTTTTTTTGACGTTACTTTGCAAAAAGAGTTCGCTTCTCGATGTATGACAAGCACTAGGCTAAGAGGAAAACGACGCGTGTTGTACGAGTCTAAAACTGAAGAAATGATTTTCTCTTTCACTAAAAATCGCAATAATCCAGCAGTAGTGTCTGTTATAAATATACAGCTTTTTTGCACTGGAGTAAGAATAACACTAATACAGCTAATTGCCGATAACAAGTTAGCTCATTTTCTTGTGTTGAATTCCATGGAATAATAATTTTGAATGACCTATTTTAACTTAATTACATTTATCACACTTAAATGTTCGTACAATAATTACAACAAAATATTGAACAAATTTACCGGTTCATCCGAAAACACTTCCACATTTATTATTCTTACACTCTTGGTAACGTATTTATTTGAATGCAAGCAGCGACATTCCATATATATACAATTTCATTTGGATTATACGGACGCTGTAGGGGTATACCACTTGCGAGAGTATCATGCTTCTGGAATTGCTTCAAAAACATTTTCAGTTAACAAACAATTTTCATCGAAGTGTGGTAATGTAATTAAATAGCCAGCCCCTGGTGTGAACAGTTGCCGAAATAAAAACCAACATCATAGTTAAAATTGGCTCAAAAAAACCTGTTACAGACGGAAATCATCTGTTATCGAAAACCCCAGTACAGGAATATACGACAAGCCGTGAATATTGCGATTTGATATAGCAAAAAACATGTTCAAAAAAATGAAGTAAAAGATTTGAAATCAATCTCTTGAAAGTTCATAGATCACCTGAAGTACTAGATCCGATAGTTAAGATGAAACGATCGGAAATGTAACGGCAACTCTGAATAAGCATGACTCAATTACATAGAATCGGAACAACTAATGTAATATGTGTAGTGAACACAGTTCACTGAACAGTAATTAGGTAACACGTCCTACAACGTATTAAAACCTTAGTGAAGTCATCGTTCCATTAAAAATACACGTAAGGAATTTCCTCCAATATCAAACGGGCAAAATTGATGATATTAAAAAAAATGGAAGGATTGCAAAGAAACTCTCGGACGATGGTTTTCTTTCAAGTATAGAGTCCACAAAAAATTTATATTTTGAATGTCATTAACATTCTTTCACTGCCATTATTTCATAGGTAGTGGCATAATTTCATCCCCGTTGGGTGACTAAATCGTTCTGGACTATATATGGTGAATTGCGTCACACACACCATACCATTGAGACTACACGTATAGGTCCTATATTTCCTCCTCCAAACGCAATATTGACTATGGTAAAAAATGACTATTATATTTGTCAGCTATCAAAATTGATAAATTACATTAGTGGCTGGAACAGCTGGATTACCCCTCTTACAAAATGAGTAGGTGCGTGAGTCTGAAGCATTTGCAGCAAACATTGATAATGAAATACGATACATAAAATGTATATAAAACCAGCTGAATGACGACGATCGTGGTGATGGTCACACATTTTTGTGTTCTTCATTTTCATAACATTTGCCTGGGTATGATGGAGTATCTCCTATTATACCCATGCCATAGCAAAATTGAATTTTTCTTCAAATCAGTTGAATGGCATAAGTTGGCTGGAACGGACGCAATTTTCTATCTTTCGTTCTATTGATGTTAAATATTATTACCACTCCACAACATTAAAATATAACACAAAAATTGTGTATTCGGATTTAACAATAACGGTTAATGTTGATTTTAGCATTTCATTTACTAAGTTAAAGAAGACGAATTTTTTTTTTGTTTCTTAATTTTGTTTTCGGTTTATAATTTTTTTTGGTCGGTGTCTGTCGGTCTATAAAAAATTGTTTCCCGTAACTAAATAAATTAAATTAAAAAAAATATTAAATTTTCGTCTAATTGAAATGTTGTTAGTGTTGTGATTAATATAATTTGTGACTGGATTTTAGTTAATTTTATCGTTAAAGAGAAGACATCGGCTATAAACTTTCGTGTGACACATTGCACATAACACCAGCATATATACAATAAAAATATAGGTGGGTAAGAAAAACCTTCCACACTCCCAACACACTATACTCTCACAATACTCGTGCCACTATATCCCATAGTATAATGTCAGGGTCAAGGTTATTATATATTCTGTGCTTGTTTATATGTCTCTTGGTCATTCGTCAGTGCCTCCATAAAGGTTATACTGTATATAAAACGTTTTGTATTCCGTTGCGGAATTAGGGCACTGGGTTATGGGAAGAATAATGAAATTAGGTTATTGTCATCGCACACACTCTTTTTCTCCATCATGTGTAGATTGTATGATGATCGATGGGTTATTGAATCAAGCAAATGTTTGCTGTACAATTTATTGGGGTAAAATGTTTATATACGACAAAATGTGCTTCTTCTTGTTGTTCTCATTTCTACAGGCGAAAGTAGTTTTTCTTCGCGTTCAGCGTTACATTTTATTTGATACACTTTAATGTGAAAATATAAAATTACAGCAAATCAATGCAGAGAGCCATCAACACAAAAATCGTATTAATTTCAGATTAATCGAAGGAAATTAGTTCCACTTTATTTACAGTTCTTGAATAGCTTGAATGAATATTAATAATTCTAATTCTGAATGTTGAATTAATTTTTTTTTCTGAATATTCATAAGGTGATAGAAAATTACAATTTATGCATTTTGAGGAAATCTAAGCGATGAAATCTCGCTCGTAACCTTCCGCTTTGGCATAGATGGTTTTATTGTCAGGTCAGTAAGTAGTAGAAAATGAAACGCTATGTGTCGCATCAAAAATTTATAGTTCGAAGTGCAACACTTTCAATCGCTCCTTTAAAAAACACAAGACCTCCATCGATAATAGAGCATTTGTCGGGCCAACCGCGGCCTATTTTCGATATTTGAAAGCATTTTTTTTTTATTCAAGAATTCTAACGAATTTTTGAGAATTTTTTTAAGTTTCATTGGCTGTGTGACAAACGTAAAATGTAAAATAGAGTGGTAAAATGCACAAACAAAACTAAATTTTCTTAAAGAAAATGTAAAAAGAATGTTTGAAAGCAAAGCAGGTTAAATAGACTGATAGAAATCCGCGCATTGTCACAGACGACAAGCTAATGCTCATAATATTAAACGAATCTATCACTTCAATAGGTTAATGTAGAGGTTAATATTGTATTAATTTTTGACATGAATTGTACTACATAAGTCAGTGACCGTCGCTTGTCGATATCAGATGACTTAAAGGGCTAGATTTTTGCGACAAATCTTTATTTCAGTAAGGATTTATGTATGGTTTCCACTAAACAAAGAGAGAGCAAGCCAGGGACTATTTTTGAGACATCGGATTTCTCAAAAATCTCAAAAAATTCTCTTTCTAAAAAATTTCTCAAATTTTTCAAAGTTTAAAACATGGTTTAACAATGTAATTTTATGTGCACATAAAAGTAACCAGAGAACTTGTACAGTCGAAAAAGAGTCAGAAGAAGTAATTAAAGCCTTCGACATTCAGTTTTCAAGTATTTATCAAAACTAGCTGTCTAAATCAGTTCGAAAAACGTTTAAAATATTGTCTACATCGTTAGACACGTAACAAAGTTAATTTTACTAAATTTTATTCAGAAAGATAAGAAAAATATTTTGTAAAATTTTGAGAAATTTAAAGAAATATTTCTCCTCAAAGAATTCTCAAAAAATTTCTCAAAAATAGTCCGTGGAGCGAGCTGTGTAAACAAAGCAAAAATTCAAAAAAATTAAATCTTGTCTTTCTCCCTGAGTAGTTTTTCGGTAAGTGGAAATTAAGCATTAAGCTCTGAAGGAAACGAAAAGCAGAGCATTACAAAAGTTAACAGCATTTTGTCTCTCTATGATGCAAACTGATAAAAGCTCACACTAGGGTTATCCACGTTAAGGGCGTCCTAGCGCTAAAAAATAAAAACTGAATAATCAAATTTGAAGGACAAATGTGCACGTGTACTGTCACATGTACATCACATCCTTGAACCTGAAGCACGTAAAACTTTTATGTAAATGACATCATTTAAGCAATAATTACAAAAGAACCAGAAATGGTTTTGTTCAGAGACTTACTAATATTTTTCGCAGACTACCAAGAAAGTTTGAATAATTTTATCGATTAAAAATTGAAAGAATGAGCGTATGATAATGCTGTAGAAAAACAACAGCATTATTGATCGCATTGAATGAATAAGCTGTTTGCCATTACACACACGCTTAACCATCGAATACACCAAGTGGTTTTTTTTTTGTAAATAAAAGTGAACCATGAGATTCACTGCGACATAATTGGTTTCGAAGCATCATAATTATGTTTGTTTTCTGACATGGACACGAGGACACCAAAGCTTAATTGCTTCCTAGTATATTCATCTTTGTAGAACATATAAAAATTATTTCATTTATTCAAGAAAAATCATAATTAATTGCAATGCAGTTTGTACAAAAACTACGTAAATACCCAACATCTCTGATTTGTAATAGTGAGTAAAAATGAACTAAAGTGGAAGCAAAATGAAATGATCGATTCTGAGTGTATACAGATTTAAAAGCCAGTATAGTCTTACATACCGCCCATTTGAACTGTTTATGGCGCATTTGTTAGGTTTTTTATCTGTAAACAGTTCCAATGCAGACGCATAAGCTCGAGTTCGAAGTATAAACGTGCGCGCGCAAGCTCAATACACCGAAAAAACATTGTGAATGTTATGCAAATCGACAGAAAGCTTGTTATTTCTTTAATCTTAATAATTGATCATTTCAATTTACACTGCCTTTATGTTACATCTTTCTCCATTTATTTTTTACCTTCTGCGATCGCCTTCGGCTCGACCCGAAAACTTCACCACTCTCCAAAATTAAATAGTATTTTACATGCCACATGCGTCGAAAACCGTACTTTTCATGTTTTAAAATCCATTACATAACTCGAGATAAAAATGAAAAGTCTTCTTTTCGTGTGTTTATTGACCTCGGCCTCGCCTCGGAGCAACAAAATTCACACGAAAACTCTACTTTTCATCTTTTTATCTCTACTCATGTAAAATACTATTACATGACTAGGGATAAAAAGGTGAAATGTAGAGTTTTCGTGTGAATTTTGTTGATCCGAGGCGAAGCCGAGGTCAATAAACACACGAAAACAAGACTTGTCATTTTTTTATCCCTAGGATCCCTAGGATTTTACATGCTAAGTGCGTCGAAAGAGGTGCTTGAAACATGAAAAGTACGGTTTTCGACGCAAGTAGCATGTAGTGTCTCTATTTATGTAAAAAATGTGTTATTTTACTTCTAGACACTAGTGCTGAAATCAGATGATCTTTTCGACACTAACGGTGAAATGAAATGTGCGGTGGAAAAATCGTAGTTTTGTTTGCTAACTAATTACAGAAAATCATGTTCAATACACGTAACAACGAGCAGGGTAAAATTCAATGCTAAAATCTTAGGAATATGTTCCTTTGTATCAGAAATTGTGGCGCCATCAGTTGAGCAACGGTTTTTAATATATTTTTTATATTGAAATTTTCAATGCGTCCACACCCTTCTAATATATGTTCACCAGTAATAGACGAGATAAACTTATTGGTCATTATGATCCGAAGTCGATTTCATATCTAAGCGTGAAAAATTGACATTTCGTCACACATAATTAACAACAGCTATTCTAGAAATTCGCAGGAATTACGGAGAATTTACCGCGATCGAAACCACGATAGTACCTGGAACGTGTGATCTTTTTTTCTCCACTTAACACCATTCCACGAATGAACGTAATCAAACCAACCAGTCGAAATAGAGCTATTATAAAAAAATCACTTTACATATATGATTATTTCGATTGAAGTGGAACGTGAATCATTGTTAAAAGTGGATTGCAGCAGCAAAACAAAAAAACAAAAATTAAAGAAGAAAAAAATTATTAAATAATTGAAAAGATAAAAAAAAAATTACCGAAACATTGAAAGTGAAAACGGATTTCAACGAAGAAAAAAATAGAATTTCATTGTGTGCAGTGTCATGTGTAAGCTACATTATTAGAGAAAAATTTCACGTAAATCGGCAGACCTTAACCGAGCAATTATTTGAAGCTGTGCCATAATTCTTATTATTCTCTTTTTTTTAAATAAAAAAAAAATGGAGAAAATACATGATTGAATTGATGTTACACAAATTTGTTGAAGGATGAGTCGTGATTGATTTGAATGACATGTATGAAGAGCGATTTCATTAGAAGGTAATTTAAAACTAGGCTCCGAAATATGTGGAACTTTAAGTCTAAAAAAGCTTTCGATAAACGTAAAATGACCTTCAATTTGTAACCATAGAATGGTGGTGTGTTACTTTTTTTTGAACGAAAACGGCTAATCTGATATCGACAACGTCGACAAAAATAAGCTATGAACACTGGAAAGTGGTCTCTCATACACTCGCAGAATTTGGAAAACCGATTCATTTTCTGTTATGTGTTTTATGGTTTTTTTTTTAGAATATTCATTTTTATATGGGGAAAAGAGAAACTGACAGAAAGCACAGAAATAGAAAATGTGTCGGTTTTCAAAATTCAGCGAAATTTATGATAAAAATTGTGAAGTAGTAGATTTTGTATGTAATAACACTTAGAGCATGTTCCACTGGTGGATATGAGGACTTGGTCCACTTGGTCCTGTCACTTATATACTTTACACAAACGAAGTAACAGATTTTATGATTTTCGTTCGCGTTACGCTTTCCGCGTCCAATAGATTAAGTCTTCCAGTCAATTTCCAGAAATTTTTTCAGCAAATTCTGCGCTGCTTTCGAATATATCGACCAAATTTATTTTTTGTTAAAGGACCATGGGCTATCATCACTTGGCTATTGGACTGTTCCTGTTACAAATTTTTTACAATAATTTATGTAATTGTCAAATCCCACAATCATTCGATGATACAGAAACATTACCATCACCACGGGCATACACGCCCGATGTCGGTCTCTTAGATTTCGTTTACCACAATCATGACGAGATGACAAGATTTCTAAGGTACATCGTCACCGTTTTTTGCTTTAAATTGTCTGTTCTAAATAAGTCTTGCTTCGATAGGACGACGAGCGCTAGGTATCCAAACTTGACTGCCCTCTATTCAATCGGTAAATCTATCCAAGGCCGTGACTTATGGGTAATTGTCGTGTCTTCTTCACCATACGAGCACATGGTTGGCAAGCCAGACGTTAAATACATAGCAAATATTCATGGAAATGAAGCCGTTGGCAAGGAGTTAATGTTGCATTTAGTGCAGTATTTCGTCACGAGCTACAACACCGATCCCTATATCAAATGGTTGCTAGACAACACTCGTATTCATATTTTACCATCGCTCAATCCAGATGGGTATGCTGTATCGAAAGAAGGAACTTGTGACGGCGGACAAGGAAGGTAAATCAACTTGTCGAATCATTGCTCATGGAGACGACTTAACCTAAAAAACAAAATCATATCACACAGATACAATGCACGCGGTTTCGATTTGAATCGAAATTTCCCGGATTATTTCAAGCAGAATACCAAACGTGAACAGCCTGAAACCGATGCAGTTAAGGAGTGGATATCGAAAATTCAATTCGTTTTGAGCGGTTCGTTGCATGGCGGTGCCCTGGTAGCTAGTTATCCATACGATAACACCCCCAATTCCAGTAAGTATCAATTTTGCTATGATATTACAAAATTTGCGGAACGAAACTCATAAAAAGTACTCAAATTTCGTCGAAAATGACGCGGTCGTATATCACTTTTTGGGTCATATCGCAATTAATTTCTTGTTAAAAAATATATTTTGTGAGTTGAAACTGGTTTACTTTTCATGCATTTCTTGAAGGAATTTGTAGATCATCCGCTCTGTGCAAAAGTAAGTAAGTTGATAGAGTCATCGACGTCATAGGCGTATGTTTTACATTCAAATCAGAATATGGGTTTTATGGCCTTATCTTCTTCAATTTTCTCGAAAATTATTTAAATTTTTTGCAAGAAAATTTAAGAATTTGTAAGAATTTTCAGGAATATCGATTCTCGAAAATTTGCGTTGTCGTCCACCAAATTTTGGGCATGAAATTTGAGCATGTGTAATGCAAAGTGTTGTGGTAATTTTCATTTCCGTATTATATGAGTTTAAGTGTGAAGATAATCCATATCAGTCGAATGAGTCCGGAGATACGTTTTAAAAAAATGACTAGCCCTTTTAGGGGTGTTTCTCAGTGTTTTTCGCACATATCTATATTTACGTAAGCATCACGATGAAAGCAGCTCTTGACGACATCAAACATGGGTCGACTTTTTACGAAAAGCAGTCACAGGATCGTGACCTAGAGCTGGAGCAAGCGTCAGTCCACCTCCACCTAATCGACAATTTCGAACCCCCTTCTTACTTTTCCAATATTCTTTCTCACTCATTCATCCAATAGAATTACTCCACAGTGGCAACATTGTCTTGTACATGAATTTGAAGGATGAAAGAGTGAGAGAGAATGTTGTAAAATTGAGGCTACCGTCCGTAATTGTCTAGTGTTGCAAGCCACTAGGACTCTGCACGCCTTTATCCAATTTTTTCTAATATAATAGTTATCCAAGATGCGCCTGCACTGACCCGACTATTGAATAATTTTTTTTATTGAATATACAAAACACTTAATCTGTTTTTTCTACCAACATATTCCGTTTTTGGATCAGTGTTCCAAAGCTATTCGTCACAACCCTCGCTTACTCCCGATGATGATGTGTTCAAACACTTATCGTTAACATACGCCAACAATCATGCCAAAATGTCACGAGGTAAATACTCCGACTATAGTAATTGTCTGAACAATTCGATTAAAATAAATGTTTTGTTCTCCAAAAGGGGTTGCCTGTAAATCAGCAACACCGTCCTTCGAAAACGGAATTACCAATGGAGCTGCATGGTATCCGCTGACCGGTGGAATGCAGGTTAATAAGAATTTTATTGTTTATCACATTTGCCAATACTTAACGGAACGTATAATGACAGGATTACAATTACGTTTGGTACGGCTGCATGGAAGTGACTCTGGAAGTTTCCTGCTGCAAATTTCCACCGGCCCATGAACTTCGAAAGTACTGGGAAGACAATCAACTTTCGTTGGTTAAATTTTTAGCCGAAGCGCATCGTGGCGTACAGGGCTTTGTTATGGACTCAAATGGTCTTCCGATCGAACGGGCTTCGCTAAAAATAAAAGGACGTGACGTAGGCTTCCAATCCACAAAATACGGAGAATTCTGGAGAATATTATTGCCTGGAATCTACAAACTGGAAGTGTTCGCCGATGGCTATGCACCGCGTGAAGTCGACTTTATGGTTATTGAACAGCATCCCACTTTGTTGAATGTAACATTGCAGGCATCTAAGGTTCGCATTTTTCTATTAGAAAATCTTTATTGAGTCACATTACGGTTGATGTTGTACATAATAATTGTGATGCAATGGATGGTGACGGAGTAGTTAAATAAATTTAAAATTTCAGCACTACGTAAAACCTAAAACTCACAGAATACCTCAAGTGGTTCAACGTGAAGATGAAGGATTTGTTTTTCCATCCAATTAACCGTTGATGAACCATAGACATGTAAAGCCAAACGTATTGTACATAGATTTAAATTTTATTCCATTGTCAATCATACCAAGCACCTTTTGCTGTGAGTATTATCAACAGTCAGCTCTGTAAATTTTAACCGGGTTTCTGCGTAAACTAACAAAATGATTACACTGCCAGTATTTTTGTGGATCATTTTTTTTTATCGCAAATTTGCTTTTCGTCTGTGGGACTAAAAGTGATCTAGAGCTTCAGCGCGCTTTAATAAAAAAAAATTATCAAATGAGATGAACATAATCGATAATTAGAAAACAAGGTCGTGGTGGGATCCTTCAGAATCAAAGTGTCCAGAACGTTTAGGAAATTATGGCAAACATAAATGTTGGTTGTGAATTTTGCATGTCACAAACGACCGTTTAATACGAAATTAATGACTTATACATGAAGGTTTTAGGGGATATCTAAAATTTCACAACAAATGAAACTTAAAATATATTTCGTCAACATCGCGAACATCGAACATCCTAATCGAACAACATAACACAATAAACTAATATCGGAACGAGCTAATCCATATATTTTCTATAGCCTATGCTTGACAATAGCCCATTTTTAAACAAATTCCAAACATTGTAAAATAGTTTATTTATGCCACTCAGCAGCATAATATGCAAAATTTGCAAACTTTAGATGCCTCTGTGGTATATAACGTTGTATAAATCTCGGTGCAAAGCCCACGATGTGCATTATGACACACATGCGGCCTCTTGTCATAATTACACATCTAGTGCATTATAAAGTACTTCGCACTCGATGTCATAACTGCAACTGCGCTAAACTAAAATTTTTCATACGTGATTTGGTGGCGAAGGGTCTTTTAATCTTTGTTTATCTATATTTTGCTTTATCTATATTTTGCTCACTAGTGGTGACATGGATTTACTTTTCACCACTTCTTCTGAACCATAACCCGCAAATAAACATTCTGCCCTGACCAAATTTCGAATAACAAATTTATGATCGCAGTGAAGCAATTTTCGAAGCGTACATAAATACTTGATCGTTCACACAATATTCGCAGTGACTATTCGCAGGCGCTTACCAATAGCCAAATTATTACTAAAGATGTTATTGGCAGGCGCCTGCCAATAGCATCTACCACTTAGCGTCATAATATTCAAAATTTACTAGCTTCAGATGCTTCTATGCAATAAAACGTTGTATGCAACTCGATGCAAAGTACTTTTTTAGGCTCACGATGCGTATTATGACACACGGTCTGCGGCACCTCCATTGGCTAAATAACTATTTTACACGTCTGATCCGAATGATTTGGGCAATTTTATGTAACATCATGCACAGCTAAGCTAATGTTTTCAGTGTCTTAGAACTTTTTTACGTGCACATAATCTTCTATCCCCTATCAACTCAACATTCATATCTGAAGTGTAACATGACCCAGCCTAACTCTTTTCGTCTAATGACACTAGGCATGGAATTATTTATTTTAAATATTTCTTGTTAATTTAACTCTTTCGCTGCTCTAACAAAAAACTTTTTTTTAAATTTGGTTTTTCTTGGGAAGAGTATTGAAAAAAGTCGAGCTTTTGGTAACTCAATTCTAATTTATGTATTGTAAAACGTGCTAACATTGACAAATCATTTTAGAGAAACGACGGTCCGTACAACAACTATCGTCCCGTATCAGCGGCTCAACAACAACATTACAGACCTCAGCCGGACCGAGACCAAGGAATACTTTCATCACTCAGTAGTGGATTCAATAGTCTTGTTAGCAATATATTTGGATAGATAGAAGAGACGGGCGTAGAGAGAGATTGTAGTTTTAATTTTAATTTCTTTTTGGTTTGTTTTTGAAATGTCGGAAAGAGTTCGTTACGTTTCTTTTGCTTTAATTTATGAATTGATCTTTGCAGACAATAAAATGAACAAAAATTTACACGTTCGACGCAAAACATTACTCTGAACGATAAATTTCTCCCCGGTATGCCCTTTTATTTGCTTATTTTTTTTTAGAAATGATATTTTGTACAGCACTGCTTCTAGCATGAACAAAGAAAATATTCGGGGGCTGATGAAATCACGGTTGGCTCTTCTTTTGTAAAGATTGATGACCTGATTTCATTGCATGCAATACAAGCAATCCTAAGCGGTGTTATCACTAAAGCCTCCAAATTGGACACTTGTTAATTCAGTGTTCATGCTGTAGTAGCAGAGCTGTGTATTTTGTCAAAATTTTGGATCACAATCTTCGGCTTAATTATTGTAGAGGCACTGAGAATCCACCTCCACAAGTCTCTTCATCTAAATTAGTAGGAAGGGAGTCTCTTCAAAATGGAACAGTAGCCAAATTTTGCTCAGTATGTTACATCATTGGTCAATTAAGTCATGATTCCACGAGTTTGAATGTGTTTGTATAATGTGATTTTCACATGAGGATATATACGAGCGCACACATTGAAATGAGTACATTTGACTCACTTATTTGGCCAAGACTGTGTTATAATTTACTTGCTTCTACCTACACCGAGAACCGTTCTTTTCATCAATGAACGATGCCCTCAGCATATAAAACATTGAACGTAACTCGGCTTCGTCTCGTATCAACAAACTTTAATCGAAAATTCATATTTGTCCGTCCTTGTGACGTAATAGATATTCATGCAAGTAGAACTGTGAAACAGTATCTCGGTTCGAGATGGAGTAATTGGTTCGAGACGAAGCCGAGTGATGTCAAGGGTGTTCTACTGAAGTAGGTATCAATGATACACTACACATGAAACAACTTACCGGGCGCTGATGTAATAATAATATTTATTGGCTGTACTGTGTACTGTGCATTCAAACCGAGGGAACCATTGTATGGAGACTTCGTGTCTTTATTGAAGCTCGTTTCGTTTACTCTTCCACTTTCTTAGTTTATTATTTTTTCTAAAGGGTTTTTGAGAAAACTGACAGTGTTTGTAATGTTTGGAAACTGAATTTTGATAGACGATTGTGCACATACCGATAATATAGATTTTCGTTGTTGTAAATAATGTTTTGTGTCGATTAGAAATCTATTGCTGAAAGTGCTGCGACCAATTGCTGGAACAGATACATACAAATATAGGTTATAATGTACTAATTGTTGTTATATTTCGTAGAAAAATGTTAGAAAATTTTCATGCAGAATATTTCTAAGTTTTACTTTTAGAAATAATTTTTAGTTTCGACTTTTTCTTTTGTCCGCTGAATTTGAATTGTATTTTATAGTTTTCACACAGATTATTGTATTTATTTTATCTTTAAATGAAAGAAGAATTTTCATCAGACTGATTTGGATGGACAATAAAAATCTAAACACAAAATTAAAAATCCCGATTTTTTGAATGTTTCCTGTTTGTGGCAACTTAGAAATATGCGACCTAGTGCTAATGCTTAAAATTGCATTTGAATTAATTTTGTCAAACTTCCCCTGACATACATCAAGCTATGTTATAAATTATTTCACAATTCCATCATTTCCCGCAACTCCCTACATGAGCATAGAATCAATGCACTCCAATAACAGGCACAAGAACAGAGATTTTTTAACAGTCATTTGGCCTCTTATTTTGTATGGAAGTTATATGAGAACTTTAGACTACTGCGTCATGGAGGCCTCTTATTTATTTCTGTTCTAGTGCCTGTACTTGGAGTGCGTTGATAGAAACCATAATTTTATTCTAATTTTCAATAGTAGGGGTTGTCGATTTTGTGGGATCGGAAATGGACTCCTACAGAAAAAATTCTAGTGGCCCATAGGTACCAAAAAGCCACATACAAACTTTTTTCTTCATCATCTCCAGGTGGCGAAAAATCAAAATTTGAAAATTTTCGAGTAGCCGATTTTTTCCCATTCTAAAAACCACCACGACCAGGCTGTAAATTTTTTTCTACCTTAAAACAACATTTTATCTTTCTATGAGGTCCACTCTAACATTTAAAAAAGTAAAAAAAAATTGAAAAAGTTTGCTGACCGAGTTTTTGTGAGTCATCAAGTTTCGCCGAAGTCCAATTTTCCACAATTTTCAATATGGAAAAAACGTTTTTTTGGCCGAATTATTTATAAACTTGTCTTTCGACAGCTCATTGGAAAGGTATTTCCTTAGCGTAAGCAGAAATAGAATCGTCTTAGGGCGTAGATGATGAATTGTCTCTGGATGGACTCAATTGCAGATATTTTCGTGGTGCAGTGCGGTTGCCAAACGTTGAATGCGTATTCTAGACGTGATCTTATGTGAGCACAGTAGATGCTTTTTAGGGCTTTGACGGAACGAAACTCGTAACAAATCCTCTTCAAGAAGCCGAGCATTGAGTACGCTTCACTTGTTATGTGTTCGATGTGGGCTGAAAAGTCTAATTTTGTTTCCAGAATCACACCCAAGTCACGAATTCAGTTGACTCGCACCAGACTTTCACCGTCCATTTTGTAATCGAATTGGATGATAGTTCCGATGAAATGAGATCGAATTGCATTTATTTATGCTGACTGTGAGGCCGTTAATCCTGAGCCAATGTGTGTCGTCATCAAGATCACGTTGCAAAGCTGAGCTCATAAAATCGTCAGCGTACAATAGACACTTCGCACGTTGTATTACTTTTGTTATGTCGTCGAAGAATAATATGAAGAGAAGGGGGCCTAGGTGACTCCCCTGTGGGATTCCGGATGTAGCTCAGAACACAGTTGATGAGTGACCTCCAATTTTAACGTATTGAAACCTTCCGCTCAAGTAAGACTTTGTCCAATTTAGCATTTCAGAGTGGACTCCCATTTTACGAAGTTTCGATATCAAAAAATTGTGTCGGACTGTATCAAACGCTTTCTTAATATCTGTGTAAACCGCATCCATTTGGTGACCCTGATTCCATGGTACGAATCGCTTTCCTCGTGAATTGAAGCAGATTGGTCACAGTAGAACGACCTTTAATGAATCCATGTTGGTTAATTGAGATTTGGCCCTTACTTGTCCGTGAGGAAACGATTGACTCGATACATGGGAACATACCTGCGCTGATGAGCAATGCCATATACATATCGTTTCTCGGAAGGCTTTGAAAAGACCAACTTGCGGCTAAACCACATAGATATTAAAGTATGGTCGTTGGCATCTAGTATGGTCTAGATTGGTTTTGAATTAGAGGATGAGAGTTTGTGAACAGCCCCCTTCTCTATGCATCTGTACCAGTTTTGCCAACCGTTAAAATACGAATTGTCACAAATGTCAATGACAAATAACCTCAATTTCATTTTCTCAAAACAAAAAAAAACTTTTTTGTCAAATGTTTTGAATTTAATGTAAAACATCGTGAAAAAGTTATTTCTATACCAATGGCTGATGATGCAGCTTGTTGTGCCTCAACATCTAGCGATGAACAGGAGCTAAAGGACATTCGTCTCTTACTTTGGGGTCCAAATATTAATTTAGATATTTTTCGACGATGGTCACAGGGTTAGCTAGCTCAAGGATCTTTCTTGTTATGCATGCGACTAATTCATTCCAGTGTCATTGCAATTTATTTCTGTTACAGGGTTCGAATTCAGTCAGGATGAACCGTCTGCGCTCATACAGAAAGAAGGCGGACCGTGCGGAGTGATTGCTCCCGTTCAAGCGTTTTTATTAAAAATTTTGTTAATGGACACACCTGGACATAGTTTTTCGGATGTAATGTCAAAACTGAATTTCGTTACCGACACATCTTCGGGTCAATTACAATTTTTACCGAATTTCGCTTTCAGCTTACCACCGACAAATGTAAAACATTGCTCGTGCAAGCATTCTGTAACATTCTTCAGAAGTGCAAAGAAGACAAATTTCGTATTGTTACGTTGCCAGATCCGGAGGTGGGAAAAGAAGTGTTGGAAGAGGACGCATTGGACGATTATGACAAAGATGTGGGTGCTTCGAGCGAAGATGCTAAGATGAATGTGAGTGACGGGGCCGTACTTGTGGACGATGTTTTTTTTTTGTTCTGTTTATTGTGTACACATTGACTGTGGCTGTTTAAATTGCAGAGCCTAGTGTCATTTGAGTGGAGTCCTGAAGAGTTTCACGAGAGGCTTAGTGTATGTTCGTTAGACAACATTGACGACGTCGAGAAATATTATGCAAAAAATTTCGAAACCATCAGCGGACAATATGGCGTGCTACTTTTCATGTATACTGTTTTTTTAACGAAGGTAAACCATTTTTGTTCTGTGTGTGTTCATCCCGTGTAGAAAACCACTAGGGCCACTTTTAATGTCCGATGGCAAAAACTGTATTGTCATCAACAGCAGTTCTTGATGACATCAAACGCGTTGATGAGTGGATAAACATAATGTCACACGTATCGCCTGCTGTGAATCATCCACAAATCCCCTCACAACATAAAAGTGTCCCTGTCCCATTACCTATGACTCTTGTAGAGTAACCGAATTTTCAATTTCATATTCTTTCATTCCACCCATTCAGACCGTTGAGAATATAATATCGGAATTACTGGACACTTCCGAACCGCTAATTCACAATACGTACGGCTATGCATCACAAGGCCTTATTAATTTGATGTTAACTGGACAGGCAGTGGCTCATGTATGGGATCACGACAAGGATGTTGGTGGTTTGAGTAAGTTGAAAATATTACGCTCACACATTTGTGACCGCTGATAAATTGTTGTTCATTGTAAAGAACTTCGAGGATTGAGCCAGCAGCCCGAGATAGGTTTTATTACTCTAATGGAACAGATGCGTTACTGTACGGTCGGATCGTTCTACAAGAATCCGAAAAATCCTGTGTGGATAATGGGATCTGAAACACATTTGACTGGTAAGAGTTGTGGAGCAATGCGTAATTCAATTAGAAATGGCGATAACCGTTGCGTGTCTTTGCAGTTCTTTTTAGCAATGAAAAGCGCTTAGTATCGGCCGAAACACCAAGCGAAATTGCTCGTCGGGTGTTTAAATCTTTTGATCCAGAAGGAAATAATTTCATTCCAACGCCAGTTTTACAGGACGTTTTGTGTGCACTTGATTTAGTTAGTGAACAGGGATAGTAAGTACAGCGACTGAGATTAACCGGACAACTTATCGAAAATGACAATTTCATTTCCAGCGTTGACATAATGAGTAGTAAATTGGATCCAGAATCTCTGGGCATAATTCTAATGAACGCCTTCATGGATGAATTTTTCCCGGAAGAAGCGCGTTCAATGCCGGACACATTCAATATAATGCATTACAATGGGCTTCCCGGATCGAATTTTTCGCAGAAGGTAAGAGATACGTGGGCAGAATTCAAATTGAACTTTTAGAGAACCAAACTGATGAGTCTACGCTATCAACGTTGTTGCTAATATCTATCTGGTCTTTAAATAGAGCGATATTTGTTTAGGGAAATAGCTGCGACAGCAGTTGAGAGACCATAGGTTTTTTTTCTTTTTGGTATCTAAAAGAGGGGGTTTTGATGGTGATGGTGGTCAACTACACGAATAAAACCAATTCACAGTTCAACCAAAGGCGAAAGTCTTGCGAAGTGCTGATGTCAAGCAGTAATAACCTTTATTGCTGTGCTGGCCGCGGAAGTACTCGCACAACTTGTTGAGATTTGAATTTTTTTCAGCCTTTTTGGTGACCTAATAAAAAAATGTTGCTTCGGTCTAGTAATGGTTAAAGTTACCAATGTAAGTTGTTCCACACCAAACTGTAATTCCAAAAGAAAATAGATCCTACTTCTGTCGGCTATTTTTCCGAACAATTTACACTTAACTTTGCAAAATGTTTTCTCCGCCAAAGTACAAGTGTTGTACAAGAACAAATGTACTATGAGACCTTCATATGCTCACATGCTTGGTTCTGACATAGGAATTGTTTCTTGTGTCGTTGGTTCGGCTAACCAAAGATATTGACTAAGCCAATCAATATTTTTGGATAACCGAGGAGCTATGCACCAAACATTCAACGAGCAAACGTTTGTGCCTTGAGCAAACACATTTCAACTTCAATAGCAATAGCGGTTTCTGACACTTTTTCGATCGGATAGACGAAGGGAACACATTTGTTCAAATGTGAACATTAGGATGGGTTAATTTTGTGTGAAAATTGAAGTATTTCTTAGAACTTCAGGCGCTTATCCTTTTTTGGATTTACATTCGGACTTTGAACGAAAGTCTTAAACATCACTGAAGCCTGCGCAATCAGACTGAATTTTAGAAAATTGAAAATGGCGGTACTAGACAAAGTTCGGACTTCGCAGCGCAACCCATCAAAATGTGATGTACAGTGTTTAATCTTCAGTTAAGAATCCAAACATTAATTGTCCCAAAAATCATTCAAATCAACCAAATTAAAAGACGTTGAACGTGCCTAATTGTGTGCTTATTTGTGTTGATTCAGGTAAAATACAACATAGGCTCAGCCATACTCCTGGAAAGTGATCTAAAATCGATGTGTAGCGTTTCAAATCCAATGCTCACATGTCTTCAAACAAAGTGGCCAAACATTGAGGTGAACTGGAATGGCAACCGAATGCCATCATTAAACTGACCAAAAAAAAAAAAAATTATTTAAACAAAAACAATCCTAATTTAAAAAAGAGAACAGAAAAAGGAAAAAAAAATCTTTAAATTATAAATTGCGTTAATTAATGGATCAACCAAGATTATTCTAAGTTAATTTTAAGATTTATAATTTCTTGTCGAAACAAAAAACACTTATTAATACCATGTGGCAGTGTGGTTGTATAACTCTGTGTCATTGTTGCATTCGTTTAGCATAATATCCAAAAACATTTTTGTATTCTCAATTGAAGAGTATGCAACTGAAGTGTTAGACGCTTCTACAGCTTGTCGATTTGCCGTTAGCATAATACAGCAATCATTTTACACAAAAATTGTAACACGTTAAATTTGAATTCAAAAAATTCCACTTCATCAATAAATCCGTCCCCCAAATTTTGTTTGTTCTTAAGTTGAACTTGAAAGATATTTTGCCAACTTATTTGTAGTTCGACCATGTACTTGGGACAACTACTGCACAATGGTTATGCAGCTTAAAACTAATGAAGAAAAATAAAATTTAGTCAGTTCTAACAGCTTTTTTGAACAATCGACTGAAATAGCAACGTTGAGTAATCAATAGCGAATACCAGGTGGAACCTTTTTTTGTAAAAAATTCCACTTGATAGCCATAGCTATTTCTTTAAATTTCCTAATGCTCAAGGTCATAACCGTTATAAACAATAAGGTTGCACCAAGGCCTATTGTTGGGAATGTTAATTCTGAAAATTCGGAAATATTCCGAATAATTTTGACAGAATTCCGAAAAAATTCTGAATTTTTTTGTTTCGTAATTTTCTGGAACTTTCTCCGAATTATTCGGAATTCTTCCGAATTTTCGTAATTAAAATTCCCAGTCATAGGCCCCGGGTACAATTAAATTTCTTAGGCCGAAAACACACGAGAGCTATTTTGCGTTGCTATGATCGACAATTTCCATTGGTAAACGTATGCCATAAATCGGATTACAATGGAAACCGCATCATAATTGGCAATCTCAGCAACGCAAAATTACTCGTGTGGTTTCCGCCCTGATCTGTGAGCGATTTGTATTTTTCGCTGAAATTTATCATCGTATCAACCAATAGAAACATTTTTAGCGCAGCTCAAAACGTAGGGTCATTTTGACTGTCGCCACCTGTACAGATTAATCATTTTATCCATTTTCTTTCTAAAATTGGATCGTTCAAGTTCAACATTATAGCTGTATAGAAACATATCGATGTTAGTTAAAACAATCATCCACCCACACCCTTTCAATTAAACAGAATGTTAAATGTTCCCGTTCCGATTATAATTGTAATCTTAATTTCAGCTACACTTTCCAATAATCACCAATCCCCTCTACCCCTCCATATAGACTCAATAATAGAACAAATAAATAACACGTTTCAATGAGAGCATGCTTTTTTATATGATTACTAATTTAACTTTTTATTTTAGAATGAAGAAACTACCCAATAAAAAGAAAACATTACAACAATCCGTACCGTCTGTTTTAATTGTTGATATGAAAATATTTGTCCTCTAAATTTATGAAGCTAGTTATAGTATGAAATCGCTGACACTTCGACAAACTGAAACGACAATAAACCGACGACAGTAAATTTGGGATTAAATTCTAAGTCCGTGTGGGATTATTTTCAGATTTTTTTTTTAAAGAACCTATTTTAATCCCTTTTCTCTGTAACAACGGTTCGAAATAAACTCTGGTGAGATTAAGAACGCAATAGCTCAGTGTGAAGATTCTCGGGTACTCTTTTCAAACCTCATCAGATATATAAATAAGATTTTACCATTTTTAATTTTGCCAGTACGAAGTATAGTGAAGGTAATCAATGAACGTATAAACCAGGTATGGTCTGTTCATACAAACCGGAGGACATAGCGATTTCATATAGACAAACTCACCTCTCATGGGAAATAGAAATTTTACCTAAAAAATTCTTTTACAATTACAATTACAATTTTTGCGTACAAGCGCAGAAGGCGCCACCTACAACGATATCAGTTGTTTTGGAAGTATACACAAGGATTTGCATAACTTTTTACTCTTTGAAGGGTTTTTGACCGATCTATAGTACGCCGTAGGTAAAGTATTCGATATGCACATGATCGCAAAACCTCTCAAATTTGTTTAATTGCAACAGGTACAGCATGTATGTAGTTCTGGGGTGCCTAGCAATATTTTAAAGATAGACTATGTTCACTCTGCATCGCTACACCATTTCCCTGCAGTCAAAGAGGCTTCCCGACTATGAGCAAAATGTAAAAAATAGTGTTTTTTCAGAAAGAGTCCCTCGATATCGAACTGTTATGGGCTAGATTTGTCCCTTAGACACGTTACTAATAAAAACTATTTTGGACGAGAATTTGGTTCAAATTTACTCTTTTATTCCAGCCGTAAAGGTAAACTTTTTTTTCAAATGGTCCGCAAATCCTGCAACACAAAACTTCTGAAGTCAAATTTTGATATGTGATGGTGGCCAACTACCATAATATGTAGTCGGCCCCTCAGAACAATGATGTTGCAGAGATACAGCACTCTTTGAAAGTTGACCATACTTTGACTGCTGGCTGACCATGGGTGGTGAGAGCGGAAGTCAGGGTGGGCTCAAATTGTCGGCCGTGGACAAGCCAACAATCATACAAAGTTTTAACTTTTTGGGTTCCTCCTTCCTCAAGATATTGCTAAAAAAGTGTATTCACCACCCCTTGACATCATATGACATGTACACACATTACACCCAAACTGGATTTTTTTTTAAAAAAAAAATGGCAGACACCCGTTCGCTAGAATTGAACGACGAATCGAATGAGCTATAACTCAATAATATCGTAGATAGCTTGTTTCAAAAATTGAAAATTTGGCTGACGAATTGGTGAATTAACCAAAATATCGTCGACCGTCTAGCAACAATTTGATCGTTGTATACACATCGTGAAAATCGTTTTAGAATGAACAAAGGCAGATTAAACCGATCAAATTGAAATCCTGTTAATGTGAAATGTGGCAAGTGGTACTGTAAGCTGACCACAAATAAATTTCCCCCGGAAATACGGAAAACAGTAGCCGAAGTTTCTATGTCTACATTTGGGCGTATCGTAATGCATTTTCACTGCTATCATTTCACAAAAAACCTTTGGAAAAATGTAAAGACGATAACCACCTCAAATGTGTTAGATTTCAATGAAAAATAGATTTGTTTGTGTCAGTTTAACCTGTTCTGAGAGATAGTTTCTCAGAGATGATCAAATCTATTTTTTATAGAAGACATTTGTGTTATTTTGTTATAATTCCTTCCAGCAATTAGGCGAAGTGTAAATAAACGTGTATATGATCGTCTCTTTGTGTAGTATTGAAAGAACAAAGACGATACTACTGTAGCTATATTTAACGGTTTTATCTCTGTTTGCACTAAATACATCACGCTTGGTATTTGGTTTGTTCACATTTTAAAACTCCCACTGAAACTTGGTTCACTTTCAAGTTTCAGACGATTTTTTTTTTAACTTTTCCAATATATAAACAGATCGACGGGACCGACCCATACAATCTACTACATTCGTATTTAATGTCCACAAAAAATAATAAAACGTTGTGCGCATGACGAATTCCATTACAAAAATATTTTTTTGACATATACGCGCTTCCATTCTATCCGCGTAATTTCTCAAATAATTTTTTTTTTAAAGAAGTTTTAAAATCCAAAGGAAGTTAATGAATACAAACAAAGTTTTTTAAATTAACAAAATCAGACTGGACTGCTGTAAATAGGTGACTAATAGTGAATAAGGCTGAGTGTTCCTAACTGGCATTTTTCTTTCTCCAGCGGGATTTGTTTATAATGTTTTTTTAAGAATCTAATAAGTAGTCCTCTCTCACTGAAGTGAAGTGTTAATGTTTTTTTTAATTCGTTTTTTTATCATAATATAACGTTTGACTACTGCATTTGAATACTTGCATACGTCTCGAAATAACATCACAACATTTGGATTTCTTTAAAAAAAAATTCTTTTAAATGAAAAAATCCATCACGATGTCTTTATGTTTTCTTCATTTTTTCCTTCTTCTTTTTTTTGGGGTTGATCAAATGTAAGAGTGTGAGTATATAATGTAAGAATATAAAATTTATAGAAAGATGTAGCAACGTCTTTTCTCTTGCTTTGGAGCATATATGCTTTAACATGTAGAAAAATTGATCCCATCGTCGGGTTCCATGTGTGTGTTGTACATATATACATATGTCTTGCAAGCAATACTCCTTCTGATGTTATGAATAAGAAAAAAAAAGAACGAACGCTTTACCTTCAGATTGTTTTTTTTGGTATTTTTTTTGTATCTTCTCACAAATATCATGGAGTCGCTTATTGATTTTAAGATTACTAATTCTTGGAGCTCATTCTTGTTATAATTAATATTTTATCGATAAACCAAGAGTTCCAATTGAAAATAATAATTTTTTTCGGGGATATTTTTCGTACAAAGCCATGATACACGCTGTGGAACAGACTATCGGCCGTCGAGCTGAAGCGGTACGTGTTTGCTACATTCATTTAAACCTCTTTTTTTTGTACCATAACGACTTGTTAGAATTTATTGCAGCTCGTCTACGAATTGGAACGTTCCCTGCAGAATGTCGAGGTGAGTGTCGATAAATTCGAGTTCCAATTTTGGTTCGCATTTGGATCATGTTCGTTCGGAGCAAACAATAACAAAAATAAAAAATTTAAATCATTCACAGAATGAATTAATGTATGGTGAGGAGGGTACATGTACGCTGTGTTCCAAAACATTTGCCCGAAAGGCATCACTATTAACGCATATTCGAAATCACACCGCTGAACGGAAGTTTATTTGTTCATATTGTCAGAAAGGTATTTTTTTGTTGGTTTTTTTTTTCTTCTTTCATATTTCGTTTTTTTTCTCTCTTTAGATTCAATAATTTTATAGCAAAGTCTAGAGATTCTTGTTGTTGTTGTTGTTGGTGTTGTTGGTTTTTTTTTTGTGTGTAATAAAACTGGTTTCCTTCACTAATCGAAAATAGTTGGAGATCTTAAAGTGATTTGAATTGAAAAAAATGTAGACTGTTCGGGAGTCGTCTTACGAAAACGAGCCATCGACAAGGTCTGAGTCTCAAAATTGTATGGACATTTTAGCTTTGACTTCGGGAGTGAAGTCACCAAACAACTGATTCCACGTTAAACCGTTAATCTTACGTTATCATTATAAGGTGCTCTTTTAAATTTAAGTCATAAGCACCCCATAGACTCAAGATAACGTAAAATGGTGACTAGACTCTGTGTCGAAATCACACCGCAAGCACTGTATTCGAATTTGTTAGAGACTGAAGTGGAGGTGAGAAACCCATTCCGTTTGTCTGTATGACCTCTACGAGTGAAAAAGTGGACATCCTCACTTTTTATATGCCGGCTTCACATATCCGTTTATTACAAACAGAAAATCCGTTTGAGGATCAAAGCATGAAACTTGGCCGAGAAGAGAATATCCGCAGATTTGTTCTCCACTCAGTTGTTACTCATATGAACACTAGTTGTCTGTACTAAATCTGGTTACTACTTCTACAGATTATTGCTTGGTGCCTTTACAACAACAACATCAACAAGGGAACCGATTATTCTTGACCTTTCTTGACATAAAGAACTATACCCAAAGTAATTGAATATTCCACCAGGTTTCACACAGGCAGCTAATCTGAGAAATCACGAAAGAATTCATACAAATCAGCGCCCCTATGCCTGCATAGATTGTGGAAAAGCCTTCACACAAATCACAAACTTAAACAATCATCGAAGGTTACACACAGGCGGTAGGTTCATCTCAATCTTTTTTTTGTGTGTCTTTGGAAATATTTTTTTCTCCGAATCGGCTCGAAAAAGTCAGAATCTGTCCCTGAACGGGAACATTCGACAGACAGCTAATTGTTTAATCGCGTCCACAGAGCGTCCCTTCGTTTGCATTGAAGAAGCTTGTGGCAGATCATTTGCACAAGTCACCAATCTCAACAACCATATGAAATCACACCATAAAATTCAGCAATATGCGTGCAATCAATGTCCTAGACGTTTCACTCAAGTGACATCCTTGAACCAACATCTACTGCTGCACACCGGCTTCAGTGGTTTCTACTGTCCGCAATGTCCCGATAAAACATTCAAACAGCAATCGCAACTGCATACACATATGAAGACGCACGGATTGAGCTTTCCGTACTCTTGCAGTCTGTGCGAAGAGAAGTTTCTGCAAATGGCACACTTAAGTCACCATATGAAAATGCACGAGGAATACAAATACAGGTAACATTGTCATCCATCACTGCATCCGCCGCAGTTTCATTGCGGATGAGGCTCACAAATCACACAAAAAATCAATCCAAACATTGTCGACATGATTTACAGGCATCACTTTTTCATTTCAGGTGTACAATGTGTGCCAGCTCGTTTAACCAGGAAGCTCTTTTGAAAAAGCATATTCAAAGACATATCGATGGGAGGTGAGGCTCTATTTTGTTAGTTTTTTTAATCATTCGAATAAGAAAGCGCCAGAGCGAGACAACTATCTCAGAATTATGAAAGTTGCTCAATATTTCAAACCACTCGGTCCTGTCACAGTTTCATACGCCTAATAGCCTTAGGGACCACGTGCGTATCGCTATCAATCATTTACTTTAACAAGGTTTAAAACTCATGTTTTTGAGCGTGATCACCAGTGAACTCCCAGCACCAAGAAACACCTCAGGTAACAATGTGGCATATCCTTATTTGGGTCTGATGTTCACGTAATCCTGGCGGCTCAAAATGTCCGGATGATAAAGTCTTCAGTCTATGATGACTCCTCACAGACAAAAACCACGCAATGCGGCTGTGTGATAGGCTAACAAGAGTGCAAATGTAGTCGTTTGGACGACGTGCCGGAGATAGTTTTTAGAATTTTTGTTGTTGAAATTTAAGGATATGTCCGTTGCGGCGGAAACATTTTTGCCTTCCACATCCGATATCGATCCCAAATATTTACGTTTCACCTCAAATCTAATTCGCAGATACATGGCATGTCCGATGCCCAACTGTAATAAAGGTTTTACCATAAAACATCACCTAACCAAACACTTACGGAATGCTCATGCGAAACACACCCCCATTACACCGTCGCCGAAACGAATGTCAGCCAAACGGGCAATAGCTGCGACGGGAAAACATACTTGCTACTTTGACAGTTGTGAGGCATACTTTGACACCGCCGAATTACTCAACGACCATTTGGCTATCACGCATGGCCTGTCGATCGTAAAGAATGCTGGCAAATTGAGCAAAATGGAAGTCATATTCTCCGAACAAATAAAAAGCCCGAAAGACGATCACACTGCTAATAATAATCAAAATAATCAAATTGTGCAACAGCAACAGCAGCAACAACAACAACAACAGCAGCAACAGCAGCAGCAGCAGCAACAACAACAACAACAGCAGCAACAACAACAGCAGCAGCAGCAGCAAATGCAACAGCAAATATCTAATAATCACATGGTAGCTTCCATTATAAGTACCCATGGAAGTGACCGTCTCAATGGTTTGTCGAAACCAATAGAGGAGCTAGCCGTAAGAATGTTCAAATGCCATATGTGTAATATTATATACGAAAATGAACGAGACTTTAAAGTGCACAGTTTTTACAAGCATCCGGGAGTTCCTGTTTAAGTGGGTTTATTGGTTTATGACATTGACGATAAAAAAACGGATTTTTCTTTCGTCTCCGAAGAAAATCTCAAAATGCAAATTTAAACACCGATTGGTTCTAATAATTGCATAGATAATACTATATGATAGACGAGACCAACAAAACTACGCCCAACGTTCTACTACCGAGAGTCTTAGTTGTAAATTATATTATTTACTTCGTGTTTGAATTGTGGTCGATTTATTGCGGGATTGAAACCCGACACTGGGGAATTAGTTTAGAAATTTCGATTTCAAACAAAAATAAAATAAAATCGGGAGACAAATTTTTATCTGGAAATTTATAAATTTCTTTGAATCTCTTTATCGTAAGAATTGTTTTTCGCTTTAATTTCTCTCGATTTTCAATTATTTTTTTATTTTTTGGCAAACGAACTGCGGGTCTCATTTTAATCGGATTCCAACGAACTATGGAATGGCTGAATTATTTCGGGAGTGCGAAGCCACCACTGCAATATTTAAACAAGAGAACTTTAAAGTCATGCATCCATACCACACCTTTAAAAGTCGAAATAATTTCTTCCAATAAACGTTAAGCGAGTGTAATGTTGAACATGTTATTTTTAAGGGGCGGAAGAGCCAGATGAATTTTATTTTTTGTTTAAAAGTTTTTTAATTTTATATTTATAATCGGTATTCGTTCGATCATGTGCATAATTCGGGTGGTTGTCCGAGTAATTTCCGAATTTTCAATTCACCGACACTCAATCGTCACCGGTAGTTGTATTGTTAAGTACCGATTAAACCGGTGTTTATGTGCTCAATAGTGATACCAATATTCGAAATCAAATCGCATCTACAGTAAACATCGTAAACAATGACCAGAGCGAACGCAAAATGGGTGTAATGGTAAAGTGATCAAGCCACACTTGGTCTGACGAGTTTTATTTTTGAGCCGTAGAAGGGAGAGCAGGCCTAGTATTATACACCGAAGATATTGAAGTCGTTGAAAAGAAAAGTTTTTATTAAATGACATCAGGCCGTTGGTCTGGTAAGACAACTCAAATTTTCGGTTTTTCAACTTGTCTGGCAAAACAGGCTTTTCAATATTTTTTTTTTTTTACAAATTTCACCCACTACCTTCATTTTGACACCAATTTGGATTCTCTATGTTGTGTGAACTAGGCTCGTTACGGCTGTTCTAGGGCTCAATAAAGTAAAAGTCGCTGAACAATTATTTTTCGTGTCGGGTAATGTCATAATATGGCCCAGGTTTCGAACCGTGGTACTATGAAGGACTCAAAGTGTAGCGTAGTTATACGCTTCTTGTGTGATAACTTACGGCTCCATCCAACAAATTTTGCGACTGTCAAACCGATTACGAATCGATACAGCCCCAAGTAATAGTGAAAATATTTTTTTTTTTAAATCGGGATATAGTTCAGAGTCAACCATGTCGTGCAACGTTTTGCTTATATAAATGTTTCAACTCGAAATTGATGAACCATGGTAAAATTGCTGTGAATTGAAAAAAAGATTAAATTTCGAAAATGAACACTCTTTACTGCCGTACTTTCGGTATTTTCGGAATCAACTCGTAACACTTAACGTTTTTATGATTTTTCCATAAATAATAATTCTATTCGGTGACGACGGACGAATTGAACAAAGTGACAAATTTTATTACGACCAATAGTTAATGAAGATTTACTGACATATTAATTTTTAAGTCGACGGGTCGCTCGATGTGGATGCTCCCGCCACACATAAGTCCATCGAATGTATTGGAACCGAACCTTTCGGACTTTTGACACAATTCACAGTAAATATTAAGTTTTGCCCAGCTTCAAAGCAATTTTATTCCTAGCGGACAATTTTGTGGTTCCGATGAAAAATTGTAACGATCTATACGAGTGACACTAGTAAAATAGTGACAAAATCAATTATAATGTAAGTTTGTCTTTTTAGTTAGATCTGAAGCTGCAATCGTAGTCACTTCGACCCACGTCCCGTTTACTTCACGAATGGAAAGTTGAAGGCGTTTTTTTTTCGTCTGTGCAGTTAACATAAACGTATAATCGGAGTGAGTGCGTTTCGGGCTTCACACAAATCCTTCGTTTTTTATATAAAAGAAAAATTTGGTTTAAGCCGCAACAATTTAAGTTTTATTAGACTCCAGTGAAATAGGAATTGTCCTAGTGTGATGTGATTTTTAAAAGGAAAGGAAGGAGAAAACAAAAAACTTTATAATTTTATGGTGCAACGTGATAAAGATGATAATTAAAAAAAAAAGAATGGAACGAAATTGAACGCATAAATGCCTATCTATCAATCAATTTATTAGACGTAAAAAAGAAATCAAACAATTATAACAAGGAAGAAACCAACCGTAACAAAACACTGAATTAAGCCGAGATCTACGCTCTTAAAATTGTTCAATTTGACCGGTTCAATCGGTTTTTGTTTCCTCATTTATCAATTTCGAAAAACACAAAATTTTACTAGTTTTTACAAAACATTTTTTTTTATCTTGTTCGTTGTGACACCTCCGAAGTTACATTTAATTGATGCGTTTTCTATTCCCGGCTAAAAATGGAATCCCCAAAATGTTGAAATGAACATTGGATGTCATCCTCAATAGAATTGCTCATTTCGACAATATTCCATTTTCACCCGGGTTCGGACCTTCGGAGATTGGATGCTTAACACTTTCCGATCGGTGGTATAAAGGGAATTCAATCGCGTAAACTGCGCTTACCGTTCTCACTAAAGCATGAACAATTCTGAGTGTTAACATTGGAATCGAGAATAGAAAATTCCAGTTGCAATCGCTCTTGATCGTAAACTTTAACTTTTTGGAACTATCTTCTCTTTTTAATGCCACGGTTTATAAATATAACAAATTATTGGTGCTGTGTAATATCATCATTATTATTTTGTCCCTTCTTCCATACGGCCATAGATACAAACAATTACCTTGATTGAACCATTTTTTTTGGGTTTAATTTCAAATTTTACTTTGTGTATTCTATCTCAAGATTGATCAAAATGAAAACAAAAGGATAAAATTAACTACTCTCATACTAAGTGAAAAACAAACAAAAAAAAATTATAAAATTAAGGTAATGCAGTCTTGAAATATTTTAATATTTTATATAAAATACCTACCAGGATACTACTGTTGATGAGTTGTATTTCATGATGTAATAATAAAGATTAAAATTATAAAATGTACCGACTGTGTCGTGTAATTAAGCTTGTAGTCCGTAGATGTCGTACAACCTGGAAGAATTTTTAGAATTGGGAGTAATTCTTTTGATGAGTGGATTGAGAATGTTTAGAAATTTCCATTATTACACTACTCAACATCTAAAGACACTCATAAATTTAAAGACACTCATAAATTCCTACATTGAAATACGCCCTCATAATGTACTATGATAGTCCATTTGTCAAAGTACAACGTTTTCACCGAAACATCTTACTCGATACCATAACATTACGGGCAACAACTTTATAATTTTTGGTGCTGATAGTAGCGTTACATTTTATATTATCGGTTTTCGTAACGTTACTCATGTACTAACATTTTACTAACGGCATCGATAAACGACGGTATAATCGTTTCGTCCATATGTTTTGCATACGTAAAAACGGTCACTTTCGTATCGAAGACTGTTTTTGCTCTTATTCTTGATATCCAATTACACCGTTTATATTACGCTCCGTTTGCTCTCCGTTTACTCGTTAAGCAATAAAAAAGAGAGGTGGTTTAGCTAAACGGAGGCAAAACGGCGTAAGTGGAAATTAAGCATTATGCTCCGTTTCTACTATGATTGCCATCATTTCGTAGGAAATGACAAATCAGAGAAACGAAGAGGAACAGCTTTGATACAAATGTGACACGTTTTACGTGTGCAAAACTGCTTTAACTTTTGTTCAACTATTACCTCATTGGTTTTAGTTTACATTTTCGGTAACATTCGATATTTTTGACGTTGCGAATTGGCAATGAACAATTTAATTAGAATATCATATGAGTGAGTGTTGTGCTTGATTTCCTCTTACGCCTTTTACGCTCCGTTTACGTTTTAAACAATAAAAAAGAGGCGAGGTTTAACTAAACGGAGAGTAAACGGAGTAAGAGGAAATTAAGCATTACATAGAAAGCGAATGAAGGAAAAATCATCTTGCGCTTGCCCATCGTCTGGTACACCAAAACCGCAAACTTTTCAAAAACTTACAAGGTGAAGTTGCACATGATTTCTCGTTACCAAAAGTTTGTAAAAGGAGAACTTTTAAGTGAATGACAGGCTTAACAAATAATTTTAAAATCAATTTGGCGTGTGCAAGATTGTGAAACATTGACATTAAAAATGGAATCATTTGCATCGCTTTGAATCAGCTTTGTCGTAGCCGGTAACAGATGAGTAAGCCATTTCTAATTTGACTTTCTTTTACCCTTACGACTAGATTTGATCTAGTATACTGTTCCAGACCTAGATGACGTTGCGCCCACCATTCTCGATATCATTTCTCTGCGTTGCCAATCTTTTTTCGCCTCCAATTTTTATCTATATTTTATGGTAAAGAGCACTGTGTATGTGCTGTTGATTGTATTATACCAGTGCAAGCAGCAAACAAAGAAGAAGAGAATTTCAGACAGAAATCGAAAATCATCCATACGTTTCGTTTGGCGTCGCATCAAACGGATCAGAGGTAAGCGGTTGCATTCATTTCGATAATTCATTCGTATAATTAATCAACTTTAATGGAATTGATGCATAAGGTGTATGAAAACGTGTGGATTTTTCGCATTTGTTGATGTAAAGGATAGAAAATGTTGTAAAGGAGTATATGCATAAACCGGTTTTCGTTATGCTCTTCGTGTGGTGTACACTATTTTTCTTATGTTAGTGCTACACTCTTTGTGTGTCTCATTTTCCGTAATCTGTCCAAACATTGTATATCGTCGGTCGGTGTATTACACACGCCTATACAGCGACTAAAAAATGCTAAACATAAAATAAAATTGTTGTTGCTCTTACATGTGTGCCGTGCATGTCCGCACACAATGTATGGTATAAATTTTCATATCGATAACGTTAACATCTTATAAGCACATTGACATCAGAGCAAACAATTTTGTATTTGTTCGTTGATTACAATCGAATGTTTGTTTTCATTAGATTTTCTATATCTCTCCAACTACGACACACAATAATCTGTGTTTGCCAGAATCGATAGACAGAAAGTTAAACAAAGGATGAAAAGCCAAAGAAAATTCTGTTCAAACCTTTCAGATGGTTACCAAAGTCAAATTCAACAAAACCCTCACCAAGACGGATCCACAACAACATCCCGTCTTGATAATTGGTCAACTGCGGCATTTGTCCATTCTACAATTTGACCATGTCCGATGCAAACTGGAACCGCGCGTTACCGAAGAAACATTCAAAAGTGCCTTGACATGCTTGCACCCGTCGCCTACCGACTATTGTCCATTGTTTCTGGATGTTGCGACCATTGCAGCTCTGCCAACCAAAACCTCACGACATAATACACCATCGCGGGCTCATTCAGTGACTGCACTAGGTAACATTTAGCTTTGAATTGAATTGACGTCGATTGTTCTAACATCCAAATTGCACTTGTCAGTGAAAACCCATGCGATGACCGTTACAGAGAGCATAGTGGTAAGACGATTTTCATAATTTTCTATAATCCAAACCTAAGGTCACGCTAAAATCATCCTCTTTCTACTTTCGCAGATCGTCTGTAATAAAAGTGATTTGTATGCCAGGTACGTACCAGTTGCACCTCCGATTCATAAATTTACCAAAAGTGTGGGAATCTCAAGATAATTTCTTTTACCAACAGTGCATGTGCAGCCGTCCGAGCCTTTCCACTGTTCTCGTTGAAAACTGTAACCGCCGATATTTCATCGACTGTTAACATTGAGTTCATTCTGATCGAAAATGACTCCGTCTCCGACTATCAATTGACTGACAACGACATTGAATGTTTAGAAAATGCCGAGCATGCCATCCGTTTAACAGCCAAAATTGTCGATGCACCATGCAGTCATATGGATGTATCCCATTTTATCAACGAAATTCAAAAGATTGGCAATCTGCTTGGTATCTCGCCATTGATAATCAGCGGCGAAGAGCTGAAGGAGCGAGGCTTCGGTGGTATTTATGGCGTAGGTAGGTTATCAATTGTCTTTATTTCAACTTCAACGGACGTGACCTGAACGTTTTTTTTTTCTCGAAATAATTTTAGGTAAAGCAGCAGTCGTCCCACCAGCCTTAGTAGTTTTATCTTATGAACCAGCTGCAGCAACCGATACAATTGCTTTAGTTGGTAAGGGAATCGTTTATGACACTGGTGGCTTAAGTATCAAAGGAAAAACAGCCATGCCGGGCATGAAACGTGACTGTGGAGGTGCTGCTGCCATTCTTGGTAAGTTGTTCTGTAGAAATTTTAAATTAATATTCAGAGTTAGGTCTACTTTCGTCTCTATAAAAACGATGAACATTCACTACAATTCTGGACAATGAATGTTCATAACAAATAATCTGAAAAGTTTTGTTATCCGAATCATTTTTGTTCGTACGATAGCAGCAAGCTCTTATCATTATGCAATAAAGCTGAATTTTACGTTCACGGAGAATTGAAACCGAGTTCAATGAATTGTCTGCCGCAGTTCTGTTACATCAACTAAATTTGAAGGTGTTGCCTTGCTTTTTGGAATACTTTTTACTACTTAGGTTGTAAATAATAGACTGCACTATATATATATGTGAAGCAATCCATGAACAGTTCCGTGCCTGAAGAACTTTAAAACGAAAATAGCTTTAAATCTGTTGTTAGACTTCTCTTAGAACTTGAATTCTTCTGAATTCGTTCCACTAGTAGGTGAGGTGGTAAAGTTCCGCGAGCTAAGAAAGGTCCTGTGCGAAATCTATTTGAAAACGAAATTCTCTTCTCTTTACATTTACTTCAAAATCGCTAGGTCTTTCACATTTTGTACTCATCCACCAACTTATCATTACGTCACTGACATATGCAAATGAAATTTATGGTTAGCGAGTAGAGAAAAAGTAGTGTCGACCAACCATCCATAAATTCCAAAATTTTCATTCAGGCATTCAGGGATGCCTTATCGATGACGCAAAGATTCTAGAACTGATTGCTGTATAGCATGCTTCGATCTATGGTTTCAGTGCGAAAAATAGTAAATTTTAGTCTGAGATCTCACGTACATGCAAGCAATACATAAGACCACGTAACGTTGTTTTTAAGCGCCGGAAGTACCCCGATCAGGGTCTCTCTATACGAGTATAAGTGCAAGATCTTTTTGGAGTCTTGTCCAAACGATTAAATCTGAAGTCGGCTCATCTGAGGTTTCACCTTGGTCTAGGAGCACAGAACAAGCATGTTTCAGCTTAGGTAGCGCATTAGTATAGCATATACTTTCTGATTTATGAACCAACGATATGCTCGATTGGATCTGCAGACCTTCCGCGCTTGAAAAATCCTCCTATATCTATGAGTTTTAGGAGGTTTTAGACTTACATTTTAGGAGATTTTTAAGATCTTCCATTCGCTGAATGAATATATTTGTTAACAACCTTTTATGTTTATGGATGTGGAAGGCCATTATTTTTGTGATTGATTCATCCTTGAACGAAGGTTGATAAGCCCCAATTTTTTTCGCCATTGCTGGGAAGTCACCTGTTCGTGTAACATCCTTTGTTTGTCCTACGTGCAAAGAATTGTTTTGACTTTTCAGGATCAAAAATGGATCTATCCAGGAAAATTGTAGTCCAAATTTACCCATAAGGTCTAAGTTCGATTTTGGACATTTGGCTCTTCCTACACAAAATTTACGTTTTTTTTTTCATCTGAATAAATAGTTTGATTGACCGGTCTTGAGACGGAATCAAAGTTTCATTAAAACTTTGATAAAATGTTACTAAAAGTATGTCGATATGTGATTGCAATAGCTAATTTAATAGGTAATTCCCAAAGGAATTCGGGACAGGATAGTTTTCAAACATATTTCAACATTTCATCGAGCTACTACTACTGTACTGACCGAAAATGTTTATTTTAAAAAGCATTTTTAGTTTATAAATCCTGATTTTAGAGGTGTGGGAGGCCTGGATCTGACCGTATTTATCGGACACGATCTATTCGATGCGATTGTCTTCTAGTATTGTTTGCAATTGTGGTGGTGAATTTAATTTCTTAATAATCGTTTTAATTGTCGATAATTTTTTTACCTTTCTAATTAGTGTCTAATTGACCTATAATACAAACACGGTTCTTGTGATATTTCAGGTGCATTTTACGCATTTGTTAAATCAGGATTTAATCAAAATCTGCACGCTGTTTTTTGCCTAGCTGAAAATTCAGTTGCCGGTAATGCAACGAGGTGAGTAGACGATCATATTTTGTGTCAGTTGAAGAATGAATTTCTAAAAAAAAAACTTTCCCCCCATTCAGACCAGACGATATACATACCCTTTATTCGGGTAAAACTGTAGAAATAAATAACACTGATGCTGAAGGTCGACTGGTGCTAGCCGACGGAGTAGCATATGCAAGAAAAGACTTAAAGGCGAACATAATCGTTGATATGGCCACATTGACTGGGGTATGCCACATCAAATCCAACCGACCCTGGTGTTATGTTACATTTTTCCCATTTCCGTTCGAATTAGGCGCAGGGAATCGCAACCGGAAAGTATCACGGTGCTGTTCTGACAAATGACGAAGAATGGGAAATTCGTAGCGTTGAAGCAGGCCGCGCATCCGGTGATTTATTAGCACCAATCGTTTACTGTCCAGAACTGCATTTCAGCGAATACACATCGGCCGTAGCCGATATGAAAAATTCAGTCAGTGTATGTATACACCACAAGCTCTCGGTGCTGTTCATTTCTATATGATATGAAAGTAGCGAGAAACCATAAATTTGTTACATCAAATTTACGAGAGCGGAAAAAAATCGAATTTGTGTTTTATAGGATCGCAGCAATGCGCTCTCATCATGTGCTGGATTATTCATAGGTTCCCATATTGGTTTTGATTTCCCTGGCATATGGATCCATTTCGATATGGCATATCCAGTGCATTGTGTACGTTTGGAAATGAGTTTGCACAAGAAATTGAACTTTGAGCTGATATATGTATAATCTCGTCCATCCATTGTAGGGTGAACGTGCCACTGGCTATGGTGTTTCACTGCTGTGCACATTGTTTGGCAACGAAACACAATGCGATTTACTCAGATCGATAGCACCGAAAAAGTGTGAACCGCCAGTTAAGAAAATATGCCGTGGCTGATAAGCCATTCGAAGACAAACATTGATTCGGATGAGACGTTTTTTGTCGTAAGACTTTTCATCGAGTGCTCAATCTTCAATAAAAGAAAATTCTTTTTGTTTTTGTGGCCAAAATATTTTTGCGAGATAATTAAATATTTGCATTTTCAATTAGACTTTTCGTTTGCCACCCCGTTTATGTACACAAATTCTGTTGTCACAATAGATTTCCGTTCATCGACAACATAGCTTGAACCGATTAAACTGGTATAATAGCACGCGTTCTGTGGGCAAATGTTTGCTTAGAGTCATGTGATTACCACACTTTGCACGTGACCTCACTGCACAAGAATGTATAATATTCAATATAAGTTGGGATACGTACCGGTTAGTTTGCATTATGGGTAAGTTCAACCACATTGTACTCGGTAGTTGTTAAATGAAATAGTTTGCACACATGCTGGGCGGTCTATTGTCATTCAGAGTTTCTTTTTTTTAAGTAGGGCGGGTCTTGTGACCTCAATTCCAGATATCGTAAAAATGTCCCCACTCATAGCACCATTAAAATTATGGACGTCAGAAGCAGAAACTGAATTCGTAGCCCTTAGCCCCGCACTGAGGGCTACTATAGTTGATATGTCATTTGTGACACTTCAATAGTTCATAGCAGAGTGTAAGGGCCAAGTGTCTGCGATACTAAATTCAAAACTTGAGGAAATTGTGAATATGAAGATTGGCTAAATCTGTCGAGTGTGTCCCCGGGAATATAGTTGAAAAAGGGCTATGCTAGAGGGTCATTTAACTCGTGAACTAAGAATCCTTCTCTAGTTATTCGATGGATTGAGAACTTCATTTCAGTAATTTAATGGCTGCTACCTACTTTTGTTGTCATGCCGTAACAGTAAAATAATTGATAACATTGTCGACCTGAATTGTATAAGTTTAACGCACTTCAAGCTTGAGTGGTACTCAAATTGGAGCACTGAAACTGGACAGTGTATTTATACAAGTTTTGTCACTGTAAAAAAACGGAGCGCGTTGATAAGTGCGAAGGGCTAATTATTATGAAAGGTCTTTGATGGGAATTTTCTGATTATTTGAGTTCATTGTGGTGAATTAAGATCATCCTCAATTGTAGAGAACTCAATTTGTTCCACATAAATGAAGAGATGAAAGAAACTACCAATCAACGTTATCTAGGATGATAAACGTTTGACTTTCAATTCACACATTACCGAAGAGGTCAACAAATCAGAAAAAAGACTCAAAATACTCAAAAGGTTAACTGGCACAAAATGGGGCGCATCCAAAGACACTCTAATGTTGACTTACAAAACGTACATTTTACCAGTGCTCATGAACGGAAGCGAATTGAGATTTGTGACAAAAGAAGAGACTGGAAATAGTACAAAATAAAGCACTTCGGATCATAACCGGCGGCATTAAATCGACGCCAATCGCTGCAATGTAAATATTTAGTGACCTTAAGCCGATTAAATATTTATGTGACGAAGCTGTCCTGGAGGTATCGGGGAATCTGGTACACACAGTGCCAAAAGAACGCACTTTTAAACTACGTAAAAGGTGAACTCGCACACGCAAGTTTATTGCTGCAAATGCTTTTTAGCCATCTCATCGACTTAATGACTCCTTTTACAAAATTTTGGTATCGAGAAATCGTGTGCGAGTTCACCTTTTACGTAGTTGAAAAATACGTTGTTTCAGCACCGTGTGCCAAAATACCCCACGCCGCCCTGGAGTTGTTTGAAAGACTACGTAGAATTCCATACTGTCTCTGGAATTATGTTAAACCTGTGGAAAACATACTGCGGTCGAAAATGTCATTCTTCCTTAAAATACAAGATCTATACATAAAATATTGAATAAGCCTGGAGCCAAAAGTAAGACGGTTTACATTGAAAAAGAAGAGAAAGTCGAACATGAAAAAATTCAAAATAGCAAAAAGTAAAATAAGAAAATCATTGTTGGAAAATATTGCTTTACATCATGTACTTGAAGCCAGAAACAAGTCGTGGTCAGACTTAACTCCCAATTCAATAAAATCAACCACCAGAAAAGTTTACGTAGCAAATTTCAGAAAAATGAATGGTCATGACATGTTATGACCTGAACCGTATAGGAATGAACAGTCACGGCAGAGTAAAATAAACCAGGCAGGAGCGGTTCATTTTCGAAACGTCAAATAAGGGACCTAATACACTGTATAAAAATGAACCCAAATAAACACTGACATAAATTGAAAAGCTTTATTTGCAAAAAATATTGGGCTACTAGATTATTCAGGTCCCTAGTCAAACAAGCGCTCCTGCCTGGTTAACTTTACTCTGTCGTGGAACAGTCCAATGCGTCCATTGTGTAATTTAACCGACCAAACTTCCGACCATATTATTAACTGCCTTGTCAGTTATGAAAAATGATTTACTGCAACGAAACCTGAATGATGAAGAATTATTCTCAGAAATCTACTGGCATGTGAGAGATCTTCAATGATTTGTAAAATGTATATGAAATTTTGAAACGATTTCAATAAAATAGCACTATACAAAAAAAATTCTCAATGCGACATTTTCCGCTGAATCCTAGTATGTATCGGGGCGTTGAAATAATCGATTTTGGATAACAGTGACTCGTTTGTCAAACGTCGAAAAGCCTCCAAGTTTGGATAGATGTGTACGTGTACACTTGCATGTGTTTGTGTTGCGTATTTTAATTCACACGAAGTAAGCATGACTCCGCATAAAAAAGGTAAAACTCTTGCTGACTGATTTCATCAGTCTCCAAATCTTTTCTATGTTAATGCTAGGAGCTGTGCTACGATAACAGACATCATTTTTGAAGAATTATATAACAAAAGGACCAGAGAATTCAATTTTGATTTATGAATAAAAATGTGTTTAAACAATGCGAACGGAAAAATCTAAAATTTTCAAGGGATTAAGCTCTCACTCTATAATGTCATTTTCATGTGTCGGACCGACAACGGGGGTTTTACAGAAATTTTCGGCTCTTGCATGAAAAGTTGGATTCGCATCTGTTGTGGACAATTTACTTTAGGCACTTTCAATTGTCGCCCTCACTTCGTTGGGCTGTAACTCACGAAATTGCCTAAAATGTACCGTCCACAACAGATACGTAAATAACTATTATCGTCCTGTCTGAACTGTCATTTATTGTCCTAATATCATGGTTTTCAAAGTATATTTTGTGGTTTTAAGACTAAAATGTCGGCGAACTCCACAAATATGTTTAACGGTTAGCTGAAATTGCCACAAAGTAACATATTCATGACGAGAATATTTTCGTTTACTTACCTTCAAATTGTATTTGCCTAAAGAATCCAAAGTTCTGAAAGTTCTTCCTGAACCTTGAAAGAATCAACACCGGTTAGTGCATCATCGGCTTATGTCAAAGTATTGGATGACATTCAACAGCGTGAATCGGATGACGTTTTCGCAGATTACTTTCTATTTTGATATGGACAGATGACGTGTATTCGTCTGAAATGCTTTATTCCAATGCTTCCCTTCAATCCTCCGATTTCTCATGTATTTTGATGATTTGTCGCTCTTTGTCCGAAACTGAAAACTCATTTAAATGCTAAAGTGCTTTCTGTACACATAATTTCGCTATTTATTTTAACAATATCTAGTCCTAATAATACATCGACAAAAATTTTACTTTACATAGCCGCACTAACTGTCATTGGTTAGTTTGTTTCCAGTGAAAATGGTGAGTTTGGGACATGTTCATCGCCCCATTTGACGGCAATCAAGTATTGTCCAGGATCTTGAACACGATAGGTCACATAATAGTTATTTTGGCCTAGATGTTTCACAGCCACCTCTTCGCACTGTCCTCTCGGACCGCAAACGCCAATGAATAATATGTTATTTCCTATGGTAACACAAAAATATATTACACGACTGTGGACAACGCACTGCAAGCACCAGCACAGATTTTTTTAACGGTTAATTGGCTCATTATTTTGTTTGGAACGCCGCGCCAGTGCCGGGAAATCGATTCTTGAAAACACACGAAATTATTTAAAATTCTTGAAAAATTAATTAATGAAAAAATGCCCTGGCAGCGTAATAAGCAGGCCCCTTATATTCTGTTTTGGTGTTTCGCCTGCAGTGCATTGCTGTGGTGCGTTAATAAAGAATAAAATTGAAATACCAGCTTTGGACGCATCCACATAGAATTCATTCTTGTCGTGAAGGCTTATGCTCTGAATGCCAATTCCGCGATATGTGACTTTGCTCGCATCAGAACTAAATACCGGAAGTTCTAAATGTAAACATTTTCATTCATTACTGTTGCCGCGATAATATTCAGCAAAATGAACATACTATGTGCGAACGACTGGCTTTCATCACAAACGTCAAACTGAAGAGGTGATTGAGGGATCTCTACAGCATTGAAGCGAACATGTATCTTATGACTTCCGGTTTCCAGTGGAACAATACGAACAGTTAGTCTGTCAGGGTCGGTTGGATGAAGGTGTAAAATGGTTTTCTTACCACTCGGCGCTATTAGCTGGTGGTACATTTGAAAGTATTAATTATTGAATTCAATTTTAATTGGCATAAATTGGCACCTGGGCTTCGACATTTCCTCTGGCATCATTTTTCTTAACAATAAATTCACAAACTTGATTGATCTGCAGAGGATCGGTGGGAAAGTGAAGAATCGAAATTTTTTTTGTGTCCGACACCTCTGGTGAAACAAACACTTTGCGCTCGTTTATCGCATAAGAACCTGTAAAAGTGGACGGGATTGCACACATTAATTTCGGTGTGATTGTTTGCGAATTCAGAAAGTATTTATAACCGTCATTTTCAGATTTTTTGTATGTCCCATAAATATTGCTCAAATTTGCCGAATCACTAGAATTTAGGTAAATCTCTTGTGACACTTTGAACATAATATCTGATTTATTGTGTCAAAATATACGCTGAATCACACATAAAATATTTATAAAAAATATGGATGCTTAAAGTTCACGTAATATGACGCAAGTAAAACATATACGACGTTGGTACTTTCACAGAATTGAGATTTATGAATTTGCGGTTTTATGCGCGTGCTAAATGCCAACTACTTATTTATGAAAGAGGAAAAAGCAAAGAAAAAAAAAATCAAAACAAAAATAAAATGGAAAATGTAAACTGAAATTTTCCGATTTCTTTTCCGTTCGTGTAAACAGCGGGGAATGGTGTAACTCTCTTTCTCTTAATGAATGATGTTTTCTTTGAAAAAGAACTTATAACGCAGGGGAATGTATGTACGTAACGGTGTTTAACAAGTATAATTTTACTAATGTGTCTTATTAAAATGAAAGAACCACTCGTAACCAGTGATTGAGCTAAAATTAGAAATGAAATTTAAATTTAGTTCACAAAATATTATTTTTACGTGCGAGCGCGAATTTTTCATCAAAACATCCTGTGAGCAAATTGAAAACTGAAATCATTCAACACGATGTTGTTGATGACTGTTATGTTATTGACTGTGTATAGGTTCGTATAATGATGCAGACTCTCACGTCATCACGCTCTAAGTTTTATTCTAAGGTGGAATGAAAAAGTGGAATGTTTTAGAAATGCAATCGGACTGTTTAGAGCACGTAAAAAGTGCCACTTCGGTATCTAAGCTGGTCTTATCCGCTTCTCTGAATTCCTCTCATTGTCTGCCATACGAAATGTGAGAAATCAGACAAATGAATAACAGCAAGAGAACAGCTTAGATTCAAAAGTGGCACTTTTACGTGTGCAAAACAGTAATTGCAGTGAGGGACTTTGCCACCAAAAGTCACATGAAACTTTTAATTGTATCGACCTACTAAATTACGATAAAACCTTATGAATGTTGTAAAAATGTTCATAAATGTTCAAATTCTCGCTGCGAATGCTCAGGAACCATCGTCAAACAATTAATTTTAATTTTGAATCAGGAAGGCAACTTTCTGTGAATTTCCTAACATCGGGAAATGGGAAGCATCAATTTTGGAGTAATTAGCTTATTTTCTGTAGATCTGTACGTTACAGAGGACGTCAATGACGTCATCTGTTTTTCAGCTAATCCACTCACACAAACAAATCGGCTTGTAGTTGTTTTAACGGGTAATATATGCCACTAAAACCATATAAAGGCGTATATGAGTAATTTTGTTTGTTTGACTGGATGAAAAACAGCTGAAGCAAATTCATGAATAAATTCCACTGACGTCCACTGTAATAGGAAAAGAACGAACCTTTATTCAATCAGAACAAAAATTAAAACATTTTCTCCGGTTGTCTGTTGGACGAAGCACAAAGGAACCCATTGAATTATATGAAAATCACTATGACCTGGCCTTATACGGATTTTGGACGACTCGAACAAAGTTGTAACCTATACCAATCTATTTCAGTACGACCAATTTTCTTCGACATAAAACTATAGTGGGAAATTTCCTGGTAAGAAAACATTCTAGACTAATCGTTCAAGGTTTGAACACTAAGAAATAATCTCCATAACGAAGGAGTTCTCATTTTTCATCATTTTATTCCAGATCAGCCTTTCGTTCCATGTTCTTGACGGCATAAGTTTCTTATGCTCTTGAGCATAAGTATTTAAAATGGGAAACATTTTTGCAATTGAAATTCAACTCTCGAATCTAGTCGAGAAAATTGAACTACCAGCGAAACGATACTATTATCAACTTAAAAAAGAAAATTGGTCTCTTACTCTCCATTCCACTTCTCCTCCACGGCTACTCGGGGTCCTATTGAGAAAAAAACTGAACGAAAAAACACCAACCAGGTAAATTTGATGTCACCTTTGGTGGTGGCATAACTTTGTGGTAATTTTTTCTTTTTAACCTAATTAAAAAAAACTCAATTTTGTGTTTTAACGGTCCTTTTGAAAACATAAATATACTCTTGTACACTCTCACTTTATCTCTCTAGCTTGTGGAAATTGTGTGTGTTTGTTTATACGTCGATGGTTCGAACCGTCCTTCATATACACTCTATGTGCCATTAAAAATTCATTTCATTATGAAACGCAACATTGTCTTGAATTTTTTTCGAATAAATTTGTATTATTATTTTAATTAATTTTTTTCCCGTCATAATTTTTACATTATTCTTTGTCGCTGTACCAAAAGATAATTTATATTTTATTATGTCCTAGAACAAAGCAATAAAGAGATGTGAATTTTCTAAAAAAAAAAAAAATTTAAATAATAATGTCTAACATAATAATAATTCAGCGCGCGGGGTTTTTTTTTTTTTAAATATTCCTCTACTTCTTTCTACTACATGTTGTATAATGTTAAACTCATTAAAACTTGTCTACATACCGCACAATGAATAGAAATCATGCAACTATGAAACCGTGATAACCATACTTTAACAACGGAGTCGTTAGTCGTCAACCATTTATTATTTTCGAAAGAATTTCTTTTCTTCGATATAATTGATTCTGGGTAGAATCAACTCCCCAGTATCGTATAATATACAACACAAAGAATGAATGAATGCTCGGATAAAGAGAACCGGGGTTCAGTTGCTTGCGTTTATTAGTTTTTGAAGTTATAACAATGGAACAAATAATGTAGGTCGCATCGCAAGTTAGTACAAAAATGTTCCTTATAAATGAAATTTTAAATGATTCCGGGTGTATAGTTCGATACATCGGATGTTGGTAAGAAAATCGGTTGTGTGGCTGAGGCAATGGATTTTCTTGAAAGATATTACATTTTTTTGTTGTAGAGGCTGGGTGGCTTTTTTTTAAACCCAGATTGACATTATCAGTCAAACATGGGTCAGAAATCTTACGAATGTTCTTCGAGCAGGGCACTAGCATTCTTCCATGCAGAAAAATTGAAAACTTTCGTTAAAATTAATTTTCAGTGGTTCCTCACAAACAATGGCACTATGATGATAGGGCGATAGTTGGAAGCAAAAGCTAAACAATCGCGTTATTAGAGATGGATTTTGTTGGAAACCTTACTAGTTTATCGATGCATTTGATAAAACTAAATAATTTTCAGACTAGCTAACAGACTCGCTTTGTGAAATAATAGCGAAAGAAGATAAGAAAATAGCACTACATTCCATGACAGCGACCAAATATTAAGGTAACTTATCTGGGTTCGTGCTATCAAAAAATGATCTTGGTTCGCTTATGGGAATTTACATGCAAACAATTTGATAGCACGAAGTTTGATTCGATGTATTTAGTTTCGTGCTATGACTTTTGTATGGTAGCACGAAGTAAGATTCATACAAAAGCACGAACCGCGATCAGCATAGCACGAAGCTGCATCATCAATAAAATATAAGTTGCTCTTAATTATTAAAACTTTTTCATGAAATTATTGATTTAATCGTTAATTAATTAAACATACTTCAAGTTGACACTCAGTCTAAACCAATTCCAACAACACTTTCCACGTTATCAATGCTCAAATGCAAAATGTTGAAAAATAGCACGAACTACGATAAATTACCTTACTTGCAATTGATCATTAATTTGATTTTTTGCCTGAACGACATCCAATAAAATTGGACACTTAAAATAAAACGAATTTTTACAAGAAGTAAGTTTAATTACATCGATATGTAAGAACGCGAGCGTAGCGAGCGTTTTTTTTTATTCATCGCGTCAATTGATATTATTTGCTTAAGTTATGCGTTTTGGCGTTTGTCCCTTAAATTAATGTAATCTTTTTCTTTTACTATGAATAACTGAATGCGAGCGGAGCGAGCCAAAAAAATCAATTAAGTGAAGTATTCTAAGATCATAAAATACTCAAGTGTTTTTTTAAAGCAATCGCTCAATTATTGGATTTGTTCTTCCAAAATTGATATTTCCAAAACTTTGCATGAGGGAAGTGCCCTACTGTTGAAAGTGGTCTCTTAAGATCCCATAATACCCAGAGCGACAACCACTTCTTGAAAATAAAAAAACGGTGAGTTCGTGCAGATACTTCAATTACTCGTCATTTCTTCAGGAGCTCGCGGATTCTTCGGAAAGCCGTCGATACTCATGTCATCGATTTCTCGTTGTAATGCAGTTTGGAAAAATTATTTTCTTGAGACTTGTAACAAGGCTTTCCGAGTCTGTTTGGCATCGTTCCTTCGACGGTTGTGGGTGTAACTGAATAGACCGTGTGTGATTTTGAGAAAAAGGTTTTATATTTCAATAAAAAGAAGATTTACCATGAAAAACATTGAAAAAAAAAAAATTTTTTTTATTTAGAAATTATTGAAAAATATTCTTGCCATCCCGATGCCATCCCACTTATTAGAATCTTAGTAAGAATCCAATTAGAATGAATTAGAATGGTTCGGATACCCTTTAAGTCTCATTCAAATTACAGCTTTTAAAGTAAGATATAAAATCAAGCAGACATTTTTCAGATATTCTGAACACACTTTTGTTCTACAGAATAATAATCAACGTGAATTAAAAATAAATTATTTATACTTCACACGGTCTATTGTGAAGTCAATCAAGTACGAAAACCCACATGTGGAAAGAACTCTGGAAGGCCGTCCTTCTATGAACACAATGCCTATGCTCCTAGTAGGAAATTCGTACAGCGTTGAGATAGACAAAAAATAAACATGAAAAGTCCATTGTTAAAGAATTATTAACAATAATTACTGTCCACACTCGTTTCAAGATGTAACCATATCGGACACCATTAGGGATGTGACGGGGACGTTGTTTGAAAAATAAATGATTTAAAATTGAATATTCGTTCGAAAATGGAACTGTTTTAATTTGCGACCAAATTAATGGTTTATACTGAATAGATTATCCTTAATATTCATATTACATTTAACATTTTATTTTTCCCCTTGAATGTGCGGTACTTAAAATTTAAAGACATTCAAAATCAACAAAAGATTTTCATTTTCATCTTATGTCACACAAAAAAGAAATATTTTTATTTTTAGTTTGTTTTGAAATTAATGAACCCCAAAATAATTTGACTTTTAAATTACCAACTCAATTTATTCCAGTCAAATGTTGACTTGAATACATAAGATGATGTAAGAACATAAAAAAGTATAAATGAATATTTGACAAATAAGAGAATTTATACAACGAAAAAAAAGAGGAACGTAAATGCTCTCGGAAGCATCATGTAAAAGATCGGCATTAAAATGTAAATATTTTACAAAATATTTTGGATATTTTTTTACTTCTTCTTCTTCTTCCATTTCGGTGTATTATAATCAATAGAGATATGGAATGACTACCATAAATAATGCATTGCAATTTTCGTTCCACTTCCAGGACAAGACACAATCGTAAGATTGATTATAACCGCTTTCGGAATTTTGTAATAAATAGCATTTTGTGTATACGTATATTGTAATACAATGCAAGTTGAAAAGGCAAAGGGGCGGTGTCGAGCTTTTTTGAAAGGAAGAAAAAAGAAATGAAGAAGAAGACGACGACGACGACGAAGAAAACCATATTGATGTATTAAAATGTAAAAGACTCTTGACGGTATCCTTATTTTGAGCGATATTTATGATATCGACTGTTTGTGTACATAATATTGAACAGAGCACATACCTCACAATACTCCAACGCGGAGTGTAGTTTTTTTTCCTTCATATTTTCTTCCTACATCGAACAACTTTTCATTTTATAATTCCCTTAAAAATGGGCATTAGAGATTATAATCTCTTACAATTTTTAAGTGAAAAGAAGAAAAAAAGTACAGAAAACGCAGATTGAAGTACGGACCTAGAATAAAATCTTTCAGAGATTAAAAAATAAAATTGAATCCCTCAGGAATTACTTTCGTTGCATTTTGAAATAGTAAAATTAAATATTCTGAGATGTCAACGACTGTCAACATACACGTGTCGGGAGGTTTTTTTTAAATTTATCTGAAATGAGAAATGTTTGAATGTTATAGAAGAAAATAATTCATATTCCTAATGAGATTAGAATCCGGAGCCTACAGCCGAGAATCCTCATCTTGAGCCATTATGTTCTTTATCCTGACTGAGTTTATTTCGAACAGTTGTTATAGAGAAAGAAATCTTCGTGGGATTAAAATACAATCTTTACTCCCTAACAAATTGAAAGTAGCCTCACACGGACCTAAAATTTTAATTCAACATTTTTATCCGTTAACCAGACGTTACAAATGTTACAGGTATAAAAACTACCCTGGTAAGTACTGATAACTAAAGTTTATTGTTAACTGAACCAACAACCAATTACCATGATATCACAGGTGTGAATTATTGAAGAATTGACAAGTTTAGATGACTTTTATTTATTGTAAAATTTATTTTTTGAAAAGATCGATTTTTTACTGGCTGCGCCACTGTGAGCAGTTTTTTTTTCGCTTGTCAATAAAATAAAACCATTGCAAGAAAAAAAAAAGAAAACAAAAAAAAAAAGTTTAAATCAAGATCATTGATCATTGATTGTATTTAAATTGCTGTTACCTTTTATGCTTTGTTACCTTTAAACCTTTATTTTGAATCGAATTTTGATTTGGATGTGTAAGGTAATTGACCGTGATTTGAGATATGGTGACACTTTTTAACTTTGTACGTCATTTTCTTTCTTTTGATATACAGAAGTAAGGGCGAACTTTACAAAAATAATTAATTTTAAGTAAATTTCTTTAATTAAAATTAACGTTTTCGTGTTTTGAGGTAATGCATATAAAATACATGAACGGATAGTTGGTGGCAGCCAAAACGCTAATACACAAATCACTTATTCCTTATTGACCGTAATATGTGGTAAAAAAAAATCATGCACAATTGCATAAGCTTTGGCTTCGGTTGGTTTTTCCATTCGCAAATCACGGTCCATGACAAACGGTCAAAGACAGACGTTTTTCGTATCATCATCTGTAGTAAGGCGACGAAATCATTTCCCAAAGGCATCAAGACTAAGATTGTTTTCTGGCATAATGACCTGCTCCATTCGTAATATTATCAGAATTTTGGAAACTGAGAGGAAATAATTTTTTTTGACACTTTTATACAAAAAAGAATAGGCGATCCAATCAAACGAAGCCATTTGCTTCACAGGAGAGAGTTTGGGTCAATCAAATCATAGCATTTGCCTTACGGGAGAGAAATTTCCCGTTTTTTGCACTTGCCTCCCGAGCAAAAAAAAAATCGACGAAAAAGTATATGAAAGTATAAAACTATTTCCTTGTAAACGGTGAAGTATTTAAATACCCTCTTTTCGATTTTTTTCCATACAAAACCAGTATATGGAAGTATAAGAATATTCAGTATACCGTCATGCACTTTCATGTACTTATTTAGCATATCACCCCGTATACTTTTTTATACTCATGACGCTCTAGTGACATTTGTAAGAAAATTGAAAATTGGTAAAAAGTGCTTTTAATGAAATATGACATTTTCGGTTTTGATTACCCATCTGCGTTTACTCACAATCTTTATTGCCAGTTGCACATTTTTCTGTTAATATCCGTTGTCGCCAGACAAACCCTAACACCTAACGAGACAAAGCCCTACACATATTCCTAACAAAAGAAAGCCCTACAGATACGCCTAACAAGAAAAACGACAACGGAATTAACAGTATAATGTAAACTGATAACAAAATGTTTCATGAATTTTCTTATTTTTGAACATTGGTCTCACATGACACCGCACGAGCATGTTGCCTCGACGAGAGTTCATGACAGACTGACTTTCAGTATGTTTTGTATACAGAAGGGTATGAGTAAATACTGTTGACAGTATATGAACATTTACTATTATGTACTTGGAAGGAACCAGCATATAAAAGTAAATGTTCATATACTGCAAGCAGTATTTAATTATACCCTAACATATACCTGCAATAGACAGTATATAAAAATTTATGATCATATACTTAAAAACCAGTGTATGCATATACTTTTTGGCTCATTTTTTTGCTTGGGCTTATATCGTGCTACCATTTCGACCAAATTTCTGAAAACAATAGGCAAAAAGGAATTGTCGTTCGTTCCTTATTAAGGAATACCGAAATCAACTTCATTTTTCTTGTATAAACTGGTTTATAACTCAAAATGAAGACGCTGATATCACTCTCGATTTGACGAAAAAAACTTAAATCGAAAAGATTGTGCTTTTTCTAAATTCCCGATAAATGTGATTTGTGCTCTTTTCCTACATAATTCAACGAGGAAGTTAGTATAGGAAGTCAGTATAGGAGTGATAAGCTTTGAAACGCCATCATCAGCTAAAGCAGCTTGGCATACTCCATCCTGAGTGTTGGGCATTCGTTTTTTGCAATAAAAAAATCACAATTTAAATCTGTGCCTTGCCTTGGATTTTTGTTGGACAGTCCCTAACAAAATGGAAAAAATATGTCTGATTAAACAAAAACCAGCTAAATAGGCCCATTATTGATTAGCGAATTAGTCAAGAAATTCCAACGCTAATTTAAGCATTTCCAATTTTCGCATTTAACTTTTCGGTTTAAATGAAATCTTTTGTCAGAATCATGTAACACTGTCGCTCAATTAGTGTTCGAATTACACGCACGGTGTGTGTGAGTGACACACATGTATTCATCAATTGAGAGCAGTATATCATATGAATCAACGAAACGTAATATCGTTTTCGATTCCCCATGTAGCGCAAAATTTCTTATTAAATTTAATAATTTCAGATTTCCATAAAATTAACTATAAATTCGAGCATAAATACCAGCGTTTTGCCATCAATTTGTGTTTATGTGGAAATTTTATGTGCGAAGGGATAAATAGTACATCAGGGGTGTAACTTAGAACAATTTTTATTGTCGCTGCTTAGTACATTTTTGATTTTTGTACCAGAGCCCTGTTGAATGTCGTTCAAAATGATCGACTCGTTTTTTAATTTTCTGAATGTTATAGTTTTCGGCAACAACGATTTTCTGTTATAGTAACCTTTGTCTTCGGCAATTGACTAAAATCGATGGTATTTCACCACAATTTTTATGGTAAAGTGGTACACCCCTGAGTACACCACCTCGAAAACTAAACTTGAAGAGTAAGATTCCCACTATGCGATTAATAATAATCTGTGTGTAATGTATTATGCTCTCCATATTACACATATAAGATTATTATGCTAATTTGTAGTATACTTGTAGTATATTACATCGCTTATCTTTTGGATGCTGTTTAATCATTGTTTGCTGGGGGTCTGCGAGTATCAAAGGTATTATAAGGGATATTGAAAATTAAGTTGTTTTCAGAAATAACCAATTTCAGAACATGACAATAATGTGTACCAAGTGATACATACCAAACAATCTGGTCGGATAATACCAACAATGTATATGTATAATGCATACCGATTATTCCAGCACCTTCTGGCATTATGAATAAATATATTGAATTGCGTAGATGCTTCACCGCATCTAATTTTGCTTATATAATATATTGTCTTCACCCGACCAACGTAATCAAAATCTTTCAACTTCACCAGACAGACGGCTTTACTTCAATTCACTTGAAAATTAAGTACACGCATGGTGGCCAAGTATAACTTGATGTATATAGATTTGACAAGATATATACCATGTACTGCATGATTATGGACGAATCAACGTGTTACGCGTATAATTTACGTGTAGTGCGTACTTGATATGTACACCGTTACTTTGTAGTGAATTTAAAATGGTATTTTTCGAGGTTACATCGCCTACTGTCCTATGGCCGGAAGCAAGCGAGCAATTTTGCGGTGATGAGATCGACAATTAGGCTGCTCCTTTCATTGTTTAGCCTGTGGTGAATATCAAATTACAATAGAAAACGCAGCATAATTGTCGATACCATCATTGAAAAATTGCTCGTGTGTTTTCCGCCTTGTGCGCGCCACCTAAGGTCATTAGTTTCGCCGCTTCTACTCAACCAGTTTCATGCGTAACTTATTCGTTCAAATGATCATAAGTACCACAGTACTCACAACGCCAAAATTTTCTAAATTATTTTTAAATTTTCCACAGCTTTTCCATCAAAACTTCATTACCCTCAATTATTGTATGAGCCAGCCAGAAAATTGAACATAAGCCGGCCGTACTGTGTCGGCCTTTTACCATTGCTAAAGAAAATATGCTTTTGCTTTCTACACAGTCTCTGCTCCATGAATACAATAGCGATGCATTTATCTCCGATGACACCGGTTAAAGAAAATTCCGCTCCACCTAAATGTATGATAAATTCTCATTGTTTACAGTTTTCGGTATCGTGTGCTCCAGTTATCCGTGTAGCGCAGTTTCGCATAAATTTCAGTGGCAACAATAGTTCAACCTTTCACGTACTGTGTCTATTGTTACACGGACGCAGCATGGTCCGTATAGGGTTACAATTGAAATGAAATGAAAACACCAAGAGAGGTTTTTTTTTGAAAAACTTATATGGATTTTTATTTTTTTGGATATTTTATAGTTTTGCATATCGGAAAATGTTTGAATTTCCGTTCAAAAAAAAAATTGATTTAAAATTAAATATTTGTTGCTGTTGTTGTTGTTTTTATTTTGACTATTATTTACAATGAATCAAAATTCACAATATCAATTTGAAACACAGAGTGTTGTGTTCTACTTTCTTTTTAGTATTATTTTTAATATTTAAACATGTAAATTGTTCTTTGTTAACAAACATTTTAATCATACAATTTTATTTACAGACCAACTAGGAAATGTGTGCAGAGTACATCAAGAAAATACGGTGATAATCTATCAATTTATGTTCAGAATTGTTTATTTTCAATATTTTTTATTTAAATTTTATCTTTTTTTGTTAAACCAAACGATTTTACGTTTTTTTTAAATATATTTGAGACAAAGAGTGATAAAAGTTTTTTTTTTAATGCAGTCGAATATTTTACATGACACGTTACAGTGACTAAGATTTAACTTTCATCTTTTAATTATCACTTCAACAGAGTGTACGGGAATCCTAGAAAATCCTTATTTGCCCCTCTCGCAACACGGTCAGAAAATTCTTTTTTGTTTAAAAAATCCTCAAATTCGTTTTAAATGTTAAAAAAAATAATTAATTTTTAACAAAATCTTTCAAAATCTTAGAAAGTTTTTAAAAATTGAACGAGAATCTTCAAAAAAATCGAGAAAAATGATTGAAAATCCTTTGAAATTGACAGAAGATCCTTCGAGGATTTTCTTTTAGAAAATTCTTTTGCACAGAAAATACACGATTATCTGCCCCCGCACAACACAGTCTACATTTTCTTTTGAAGTTCTTTGAACTAACGAGTTAAAGTAAAAATATTTACAATATTTAAAAAAAAAATCCCACTGTTAGAAACGGAACTCGTCTCGGAACCTAACTTTCCCCAAACAGTATTTGCATACTTCGATACTTGGTTCGTAAGTAACAGGAAGCCGGTGGTCCAGACTGAACTTGTTATTGACCTTAAAATGCTGTTAGTGAGGTCTCTAAACGACCAAATATTTACGAAATTTGCTACTTCTATTCTTTAAACTATTGCCTTGTGTTATAAACGAATCTTCTCATTCACATCTCCTTCTTAACATTTGCTAGGTATAAATGAGCGCAATAAGTCAGAGCTCATTACTTTTTTTGTCATCGTTTATCGATAACAGATGACTGGTTGTTTCTGGATAGATTTTTTTGAGAATATTCGAACTTTCATTTTTTATTGGGGAAATACCGACTTTTGTCAGCGTTTACAGACCTTACAATAATGTTAAATTCACGCGGTAATCGTCCAATTTTACTTTACTTAAAAATGATCATCTTTACGTAACTAAAGTGCATGATCAGCTGATCCACTCATGCTGTTTTTTTTGTGCTTATACGGTTTTACAACAAACACGCCACAAACATACATTTAGACCAAGATCGTCTGATTTGAACAAGTCACTTAACCTTTCTCAGTAAGTATATCAGTCATGGAACTGTCGAGTCAACTACTTCCTTTGATCTAACCATTTTTACATAACGAAAGGAAAATTGTTCCAAACTCATTCAAATTGAATGTTGAATTGATATTCGGATGGAATGATGAACGTTATTTTTTAGTCACTGTAATCTCTTTCTTACTTTTATTTTTATAGAAAATGATTTTTTTTTTGGGGAATTTGATTCCGCATTTATAAAAATTGACAATTGATTTGTAAGCCGATGAACCAGTCGATGGATTTTCAAATTGTTTATCGTCGACGTTTCGAAGTATATGATAAACCATTGGCACTGGAACTAATTGGGGCTTTACATTTTTTTTTAAGTTTTTTACGGTACAAACAAAAATTCGATTGAAGAAAGGGAAAAATCAAAAAATTTCGAAGTGATTACTCTGTCCTCATTTTACTATTAAACCCATTGCAAAACGAGAGTTTAAAAAAATTTATAGAACTTGATCATCTACCGACCAAATTTCCTGTAGACTGAGTATACTTTCATTTATATTTTGGATACAAATCTATAGGTTGATTACGTTTTAGTCTACTTAATGTGTGTGTTGGGTTTTTGCAGGAGATCGTTAAGACAACTCTGGGTCTACTCTAAATTTGAATACCAGATGCAATTATGTTAAAACGTGTTGCCAACTTTTTAATCATTAAATAAAAACTTTGTGGTCAAATTAACAGGGTAAAACTACCAAATACGAGCGTATTCGAGAGCAACATCATTAAACTGCATATCTCCAATATCTCAGTAACTAATGAACCGATTTTCATAAACATTTTCTTTCCTGAAAGATAGTAAAAAGTTATGAATTTTAAGCCCGACATGAAGACAATCGATCATAAAGATATATTGTCGAAAGACTGAAAAGAAAAGCCTCCAGAGAATACGACGAACACTGGTAATTTAACTGAAATTTATGTCGGGCTTAAAATTCATAACTTTTTACTACTTTTTACGGCAAAAACGTTTACCAAAATCCGTTCAGTAGTCTCTAAGATATCGGAGATATGCCCTTTAGTGATGTTGCCTGTATGTACATACCCTGTCTAGTATTGTCGAATGAACGAAAAAAAATAATTGTTTAACCATTGCCGCTTCATTCGAAAATAATTTCAAATAGACAACTTGAGACTTTCTTTTGCAGCAAAGTCACAGCCTAACCTTAATTTTTCCTTGAATTATTGCGGTAAAGCCATAGTGTGTCGACAAATCAATATTGTCTTTTCATAGTATATTTGCAGCCAAGTACAAAAAACAGTACCAGAGACTACTTTTTCGTATAAAATTTCCCTCATTTTCCACCTTTTCCGACATTTTCCAAAAAAATGTTGTTGGGAAAATTCGGAGAAATGCAGGAAAAGGGACTATGTGGGAAAAGGTACGAAAACCAGGGAAAAAGTTTTCCCAAAAATAGTCACTGCAATATACTATTGTGAGATGTATTGGCCACCTGATGAGTGCAGACTGCTCTTGGGTAGATTTTCTTTAAACAATACAACGAAAAATCTGACATTAAACATTTTTTCGCTGATTTTTATTGATTGATTCCATTTAACGTAACATCTCAAGTACATCTCCGTTGAGATGGGGCTTTTTTTCCCCTGTTTATTGCGGTTACATATGATAAAATCTTCCTTTCTTTGAGACGTATAAATCTCATAACTGAAATCACATGGGGTTGTAACAAGTATATTTCGTCCTAACTAATAAGTTATCTTAGTTAAAACTCATTCCATCGTTATCCACTTACGTTCAATTTAATTTTCAAGAACCTTTCATGATCTTATTAATTAAATGAATTCTACGAAAGTAATATGGATGACGATGATAGGAGTGTATTGTTAGTTAATTATAAGATATAATATTGAGCAATAATGAAGGCTAATTCTTTCTTTTTGTGAGCAATCCAAAACATTTTTCACACAAAACATATTAACATTTTTGTACATTAAAACAATTCCAGATGAACGAATTTCCATTGATCCACATCCACCAACACTGTTGTTGTTGGTTTATTTAATGTGGATAATTTGAACTATTTTTGTGTCCGGGGTGTGCAAAAATGTTTTAAATTGCACAGTAGAATATGAGCCACAATTAAATTTTTGAAATGATCAATAAAATTTATAATTACGATTTTTAACTGGAATTTGACAGTGTGTGGTAACAAAGGGATCAGGTTGTATCGGGTATGGGTTTTTGTTGTGAGAACAATTTTTAACAATTTTTACAAAAAAAATCCGAAAATTTTACAAAAACATTTTTTTTGGGAAAATCAGGAAAAGCGGTAAAATTTAGGAAAAAGTGGTAAAAATGACAAAACGTTTTCTCAAAAATAGTCCCTGGGTACCGTTCATATGATGTTGGGAAAAATTTGAAAAGTTTACGCAATATGCTGTAAAACTGTGGATGGTCAAAATTTTGCGTTGAACACTTTCTAATTCGTCTTCGATTTCGCTGGATTATTCGTTGTACAAAAGCTGGTGTTAACAGATGTGTCCTCCTAAAATTTCAATCAATTGATACTATTGAGTCGTTCATTAAGACCGGTAGCATATCCGAAAACGTATTCTTGTTCATATATTTGAAGATGGGCAAGAGCACTCCGCCAAAAAAATTTCTCTTCGTGGATGATGTACAAGGACCTGTATCGCTCAAATGAAGTTTAGCAGTCCGGAATACAAAAGAATTGATTAATAAATTGATGAATCGACTTCTAATCTTCATTCCATTTTATAGTAAGAGTTGCTAAAACACATTAGCTGAATATTTACTTTGCGGCGCTTCCAGCAAATTAAAATTTTCGCTTCGATTGGAAATTTCTGTGTGTGTTCGCTTTTCACGCAAGTTTAAATTTCTCATTTTCAATTTATTTTCCCCGTGTGATAATTTTGAGTTATTTTGTTCGGAAGCTTTTGTCATCCCTATTATTGGCTGGTTTTAGGAATCAATCTTACTGCAGTTTCAAAATGATTTTAATTTTAATATTAGAATGGCTGGCCTATGGCATATGAAAAGATTACATAAAAATGATCAAAATGGGCCAAAGCATAGCACTTCTCCTAGAATTAACAGACATCGGATGATTCAGCGATAAGAGCAAAGATTGTTTTTATTGTGTGGTTTACAACGAAAACAAGTCGTCTATCTTTACAAAAGCTTTTATCAGCTTTTGAACATTTTCTATGTCAATGCAGTGCTATGTTGAAAGTCATGGGCCGACGTTGTCAATGCGAAAACTAACTTTTTTCTTTTGAAATTTTCTTTTCCAAATTTTTGTTGTTGTTTACAACATTATAATTCATAGACTTGAAATTTAAAAGGAAAAGATCTTTGACCATTTTCTCGGCTGATTGAAGTCCAATTACCAATTCGAATTAACAAATGAAACCAAATTTTCATAAAGCATCCATGATTTTGCTGTTGCACAATAATTGCGAGTAATTTGAACGAATCATTTTTTTTGCTTTTATTCAACTTTTAACATTTAAATCTCATTTTGTCGTAATTATTTTTTACTAATATAACGAACTTGTTACCGAAACTTTTTTTTTCCTGACTCGCTCAATTATTTTCACTTTTAATTGGGAAAATTTCAATGTTTCCGTGTAAAGACTAGCAAAGAAGTGGAGATAGGGATTTTTTTTTGGAATTAAAACTTTAATGATTTATTGAACGAAAACATGGACACACTTTGTTCGAGTTGTTTGTTGTTGTTTTGCTTCAAAAAGTTCCCAACTTAAATATATGCCAACATCATATAGACAAGATTTCACAAAACAAATGATGTTTCATTAAGAATATTTATCGCATAGGTACAAATTACTCGTAAATCTTCCTTTGTATCAAAACTAATTTCACATTGTAGGAACTTTCTTATCTCTGCAACTTAAAACTTATTATTTAATTCTATACTCCGAAATAGAGGATGTAAAAAACTATCGTAACAATTTATAATTAACATTTTGTAGCTCTCTCTTTCCATTTTTCACAAAAAAAGGAGTCAAACTTACAATTGGAAATTTAAATTTAATTTTTTCTTTTGGTTGAATCAAAAACAATTTGGTGAAACTAATAATTCAAATTAATGATAATTTAGTCAACTCATTACATTAAATGAATTATTCCGAATGAGAGATGCGGTGAGAGGTATTATCAGCGTTAACAGTAATTGAATTGAACAACTGCTGCTTCCTGTAATCAAAAACAACAAGAAAAAACGCCATATGTGAATATCTCAGTTTCGAGTATAAACTTCCACAGAGGTATGCAAAGAACAAAAAATCCAACCCGTCGTAACCCCAAAAAGAAGAAGAAAAACTCACCTGAATTTCGCCAGTTTATTAATTTCTGATTGTTGAGAAAATCATTTGCTGACATGATAAATACTTTAGCTGTTTTTTCCCTTGTAGCCGTTGGAAATTGCTCGATGTTAGCTAAGCATTTCATCTTCATAATACCATGAGATTTGGCCGAACGTGTTTTATCAATTCGAAACCGTATTTCAACACTACGGGACCGTAATATAAAACCGTCCGTGTTTATCGTGGTTTCATGCGGGGGTTGCAGATAATCGGAAGATGCCTGCGAGAGAGAGAGAGGATAGGTTAGGTATATGTATATACGTATACGTATAAACGAAAAAAAATTTATATCACACAGATTAGTTGGTAAATTTAAGGCAGAAAACAAACCGCACTTTATTTATAATGTTGAGATTTATTTGGATTTAATTTGATTTATTACAGTATCACGTTACATAAGAAACGACACGTCTTCGAATTAAGGTTATATTCGTTTTATGTGAGAGATGTTATACGTAAACGTAATGGATAATATCTTTGCTTACGTGAAAATGATGATTTATGGGCTCTAACTTGATCAAGAATATTTGTTGGTTGTCAGTCTGGTGTACAGTTTTTTCTTTGCGTTTTGTTGTTAAATGGACAGAAAAAGTATATGTGGTAGATGTGTAGGTACGTGAAAATGGTCTTAACAATATGAACAAAACATCATGACGACTTTTTGCTTCACGAGACTCTCATCATCCATTTTCGCTATTTTCATGAACATAAAAAATGTGGAGAAAAAATAAATAAAATAAATAGTTGGAACGAAATAACAACGCTGGCTGCAACACCAGCATAATATTGTTTAAAGCGCATACCGTGGTATGGACTTTTATATATACCACATTCATCATTCGCTCTATTGAGTTCAGTTCAGTATACTTCACTCTTTTCAAGATGGAAAATAATTTCATAAAAAGTGATGCAATTTGAGGAAATTTATGATTTGATTGAGAGATTGAGAGAAGAAAAATTCTTTTCATTTTATGATAAATAACTCCAATACCAACAACTTTTTTTTGTACAACAATTTCTGTTCAGTTTCAGCTTCATTTGTCATTCATTAGTTCGAGAAAAATTGCAAATCTGGAAAATTGGCGGTCTCTTAGGGAAGAAAGACAGCAGTTTGTAAATGGATGATTATAGATTGGATTTTGGAAACAGTAATACGTTGGAAACAACGAAATGAGTGGTGTTTGAGTTGTTGTCGGATGTCGGTTTAAGATAGCAGGACTTTTGCAACAGAGACCTTGACCGAAGATGAGTTAAAATTAGCAACTATTTTGGCGAATATGTTTCCTTTGTTTTCCTAAATTTTCTTTGGATTTCCACATACATTCTCGCTTTTTTTCCAAAAAAAAGGTTTTTTTTTCGATATGATCGAGAGAAAATGTCGAAAAAAAACTGAGAAAATTTTGAAAAAATGGAAAAAATGTTTCCCAGAACTTCTTGTGACATATAGTTCCCAACTTATAAGTTAAGAGTGATATCGCGAAATCTTCGAATAATTTTGGGACAAGGGGTCACGGATATTATTGACTTATAGCTCATTCGGTTCGTTGAACTGTTGCGAGTAAAACGTGGTACTACGTTTGGTGTCATATATTTTGTTGTCGACGCTCATGTGTACGTAACCAACGTGGATATATCAAGTAACTCTTTACTTTAGTTTAGCCTTTTTTCGCTTTTAATAAAGAAAATGAGGATTTAGTTTAGTTCACTTCAGAGATAACACTTTTATTGAAAATAAATATTGAATAGCCACAAAAAAGTCCAAAAATGCTTCATACCCTACTTTCATATAGAAAATAGTCCAAATAGATCGAACTTTGGATTCCAAGAGTATAAGAACCACGTGAATACATCGAAAAATTCTTTATTTTAGTTAATCTTACTCTTATCAGCAATAAATAATGAATAGCCGCACAAAAAACCTCAAAAAAGCAAAAAACAAGCGAAACAAAGGGATAAAATTTTGCGAACTTGGGGCTAAAGTCGCTCCAACCCTTTGCAGTGAAACTTATCCAAGGATGTTTTTACATGTTATGGTACTACAGAAGCTAGGCTCTCTCACCATACATACGATGTCTCGGACTTATGTCACTGCAGCCGGTCAGGGACTTGGGAAAATCACCAAAACCAAGAACATCAACATGGACCTGCTGGTGTGTATACTCAAAATGTGCGCCTCTTCAAGGCCTACAAAGCTAGCTAATCGCGAGAAATCGATTTTGGGCCCCTTTTGGCAGACCCTTACTTCATGACCTCGAGCGTCGACAACAAAATAAAGTTCACCAAATGTAGTACTACGTTTTACTCGCAAAAGTTCAACGAATCGAATGAGCTATAAGTCAATAATATCTGTGACCCCTTGTCCCAAAATGTCTGATTTTGTTCGATGTTTTGGCGATATCACTCTTAACTTATAATCTATACGTCATTTGCGCAAGCTGCCTTGTCGGAAAAGTTTGGCGTTAATAACGTCAAGAACTCTCAGACTTTCGATCATATTTATACTCTTAGCTCTGAGGTGTCGCGGACTTTCGATGATATTTATATCCATATCTCTGAGGTGTCGCGGGACAGACCGGTTGGCATTCGCTTGAAAAGATAGGTGCAAAATTTGTTGATTAAATTTGGTTCAGGCACACCGTGCGTGATTGTTAAAAAATTGTTATTTTGACTAGTGGGATTGTAGGCCTTTGCAGCTCGCCAAAGTAAAAATGTCCAAACAATGTCTTCTTCAACGATTTTTACCGTTTTTCGCGGTTTGCATCTCCAACACAGACCCATTATGTGTCCAAAGAAAACAATCGATAAAAATACGCGAATTTTGTCACTACCGTTCAATTGTCGTACATCCAACAAAATTTTTAAACTACACCACAAAATCCCATTCAATGAATTACGGATTCATTCAATGAAAACCTGAAACATACCGATCTCCCCCTAGGGAACCACAGTTTCATTGATTAATATATTACTTCACACACACTTTGTCCCCATGCCTAATTGAAAAAGTAAAAAAAAAGAAAAATTTATCCGTTCCAGTCCATCCATTACGACAAATGTAGTATACGTAATCCGAAAATAATTATAACTCAACTATACTCAACATTACCTCAAAATGGCAAAAACATTTTATGAAATGATCAATGAAAAAAAATCCAATAAAACTATTAATCAAACATTTCACACAAGATGTGTGTCCATAAATTAACGATCTAACTCTAACCCATAGCATAAAAAAAAGTGCTGTCACTGAGCTGTCCATTTCCAACTTAATATAAAACTAAATTAACACACAAACTTCTACTGTATACCGTACGAGAATACATTCTTGGTTATCCATGAAAGCTTTTCACTATACGTATTTTAATATATCTCTCTCCATATATATACGGATGATATAATGTTTCCACAACCGTCCATGGCATTACATAAACGTATAAATTCCGAAAACTTTCAATATATATATACCGTAGCATACACTCATACATGCACATATATATATATATCCATGCAGACGCTTATTTATATCGAGAAATGGTTGCGGTCTTACCTTTTCATCATCAATAAACCAATATAAAGAAGCAGCCGGACTCGATCTATCGGTGGTACAGTTTGCAATTAGAAATTCGCCAATGTTGTATGTTGTTTGAAGCCCATATATGATTGGATCGTGGGTCGGTAATGCTGGCAGTATAGAAGGAAAGTGAGAGAAAGAAGAAAAAAATGGGAATGTTAATTAACAGCAATATTTTTGGTAGGGTTACCCAGAACCCCGAATGAAAAGGAGTTAAAAAGTGTTGATAAAACAGCGACGTGTATTCTATATAGATATATTCTATGTGTACAATATGAAGGCGAACAAGTGTTTTTACAACGGTAGAAATGTTCTTTAGCTCTATAATTTGGTGGTTTTCCGTTACCGAACTTTTCTCATTCAATTTACTTTTGTATAATTGCAAATATAGCCAAAGTTATGTTCCAGTTGCACGGGGTAGGTTTTATTTAAATAAGTCAAGGGAAATTTTTTAGGTATCTAACGTTAAATTATGAAGAACATGAATAACAAGCAAAGGTTTCTAAATGATTTCTCGAAAATTTTACTTTTCGAAAGAACAACTTTTTATATACTCCCTTCAGCTCTAAGTTACTCGCAACTCAAAAATTATGCAAATTAAATTGAAAATATTCATAACCACTTTATGAAATTGGAATATTGTTGGATAATTACTTATCCATTCTGACTCATACTCCTTGCGTAATTCATATATTATGACTGACTTATTCCCTCCATCTACGACTGTGTTTATTATCTATATATCTATAGGTATTACGTAATACACATACCCCGTGTAGTATATGCATTTGTAATTAAGTTGTGTAATGCTCTGATATAGTATCTATGATATGGTGGATACACGTTTACGGTATTAATATGGAAATGAGTTAGTTAATTTTCATGATAAGGGAAATGGTATTTTTGCGATTTCGTATAATATATTTTCTTCAGGTCGATTTGGGAGTGAAGGAAAACAATAACTGAATCATCTTTTAGTATGTGAAGTAAAAAGAATAAAATTGGTGAACGGTAACGTCGATGTAAAGCATGATTCATTTGAGATGTTATTGTTCGCATCGAAACAAATTCGAAGAGAAAATCATTTTAGCTTCAGGTAAATTCAGCTACGGGAAGCATAAAAAAGTGTACTCGCAACTCACTTTTTTCTTGTTGGTGTTGTTGAAATTAGCTAATAATTTATAGGAAAAAAAAAATTATGAAAAACCCAATACCTTTTGTAAAATTATACCGAGAAATGTTTTTTACGTTGAGCATCAAGTTCTAATGCCTGGGGAGATTTGTTTAGATAAAGAGTGTATACAGGTGGATTCAAATTTGTTTTGTGAAATTCTAAAATTGCGTTTATTTATGGCAATTTATTTTTATTCACAACGTGGGCTACGTTTTAATTTTTGCTGTCCGAATTAGCAATTTACATAAAGGTTAAAAAAAAACTAATGAATTTGGTTTTCCGCGTTTTTTTTTCTCCTCCCAGCATACCACACTCAATTTCTTATGAACTTGTACTTCCTCGTGAATTTTATCCGTTACTTCACATTAATTATCTTGAAACATCGGTCAAGTGAATAAGTTTGAATGTGGGCGAAAGTATGTCCGAGCGTGAATGTTTGCAGAGTGAAGCGGAGCGAGTGGAATAATTTTCACACGACGCCATAACAAGCGCATGTGCTCAAACAATTTTGTTTGAATTTATATGCAACAAAGTATCGAAATACGACCTATTTCGGGCTTGCAGATAGCATTGAAATGTGGATTTAATAAATTCTAATTTGACGAGAAGACATGGTAGAAAGCTAAAAGTAATTTATGCCACCGATTGACAAATGTTTTTTAGGTACTAGATTGTCACTCGAGGCCGCAGAAGCCAGAATTCTGAAGATATTTTGCTCTTCAAAAAAGTAACTGGTGTATGTCAATGCAAAATGGTTGCGAATTATAAGAAAAATGAAATTTGATTTTTTTGATTTCTGTGTTTATGGAATATTTTTTGTTTTTTTTTTTAGCAGATCGCTGATGTAAATAAAAGATGCCTATGTCCTATTAACCGGAAAATGGCGTTGTTAAAACCAACAACAGAAATTTGGGTTATTTTATAATTCTTCAATACTTCATGTAAATTTCCCAATTCTTTGGCTTTCACCAAAGAATGTTATGAGAAGCAGAGAAGTTATGAGAGTATTGAATTTTAAGTTAAAAAATGTTGAATTCAATTTACAGATATTTTTCTTCAAAGAGGACATTACGGCCGGCCTGGACTGGCCATATGTGGCGATTTGGAAGTTCACAAGTTCGTTTTTCTGAATTCATTCAATTTGCTATATTGAAGCCTTTGAAGACTCTTTTGGCGTCTTTTCTTCACTTCGAGCGCTTTTTTGTTACATTTCAAGTGCTTTTTCTTGCTAATCACAAGAGTAAGGCTCGAAACAGCTCAGGTTTACCTGAACCTGACCCAAAAATACCTGAACCTGTTTCAACATGAACCTGATTCAATTAACTTTGACCTGACCTGATTATAGTGTTCAGGTCTGACCTGACCTGAAACCTGACAAGTTGACCTGAAAAATTCAGGTCAACCTGACCTGACAGGTTTTAAAAATTCAGGTTCAGGTCAGGTCAGGTTTCTTCATAAATGAAAACCTGACCTCACCTGAAGTTTCAGGTTAGTCACTTTTTTGACCGCGGTCGACCGATTCTGAGCGCACAAGAATGTGGAATGATTTTTTTCGGAATTATTCGGAATTACAGCAGAGTAAAATAAACCAGGCAGGAGCGGTGCATTTTCGAAACGTCAAATAAGGGACCTAATACATTGTATGAAAATGAACTCAAGGTTAACTTTACTCTGCCGTGTTCGGAATATTTCCGAATTATCAGAAGGATGAAAATGGAGGCTTTAAAACCGCAGTCTATTAATTTTAATATTATTTTATTGGCTAGTAAACTTCCACCAAAAGTCGAAAATTGGTGTTTTTTTGAACGTGATTTACTGCCGCTACAGGCTTTGGACATACATGTGTGTGGGCTCATTGGATAGGTATTGTCCAGGAGATACGGGCCTACGGGGCAAGCACAGATATCTTCCATGTCCTGTACCATTGTTCGAAAAGAATAAAAATAAGGTTTCAGTCAAAAGCTTGACATTTTTATGAACTTTGAAAGGTGATATCTCGCATTTTGCAAATATTCATCTTTCGATCAGTGGACGCAGACATCAAAAAGAGCATAGTTCGAGTATTTTTCTAAAATAAATATTTTGTTTTCGCGTATTAGGAACGCTATTCACTTTGATCCCAAAAAGTATCCTAAACCTGTCACTACTATGGCAAATGGGGTATCATTGTGAATCTAGGTTAAGTCTGTATCAGGGCATCCGCTGGTCTAAACATAAACATTCGCCAGGTGCGAGATATCACTTTTTGAAGCTCATGAAAATTTCCGGCTCTTGGCTGCAACGTTATTTTTGTTATTTTCGAACAATGGTACAGGACATGGAAGATATCTGTGCTTGCCCCTGACCAATACCTATCCAATGAATCCTCACACATGTATGTCCATAGCCTGTAGCGGCAGTAAATCACTGACAAAAAACACCATTTTTCGACCTTTGGTGAAAGCCAATAATATATATTACACACTTGTCACGAAGAAGTCGAGGCTTGCCGAGACTGATAGTGACAAATGTGTGCTCTATTTTATCACATAAGCGAAAACGAGACAACAACATAGACCTGAAGTGTAATTTTTGAATTAAACTTCTAGGTAAGTAATTTTGACAGCCGAACACCGCGCGTATGTGATAATATATATTACACACTTGTCACGGAGAAGTCGAGGCTTGACGAGACTGACAGTGACAAGTGTGTACTCTGTTTTATCACATAAGCGAAAACGAGACAACAACATAGACCTGAAGTGTAATTTTTGAATTAAACTTCTAGGTAAGTAATTTTGACATCCGAACACCGCGCGTATGTGATAAGAAATTAAGAAGAGAATATTAAAATTAAACGCCTGCCTGCGGTTTTAGACTATTGGGGCCAAGGGCTATCAGGGCATGTTAACAAAGTGTCGCCAAAAAAAAGCTCCGACGAAGCCTGGTCAACTTTCAAAAAAAAAATCCCATAATAAATTAGTGTCACTTCTTTTGCACTGATTAGGTTCAAGAGATGAAACAATATCTTCCACTTCATTAGTTGTAACACATAATTTTCCTGTAAAAAATCACACTAACAAGAGCTCAGCCCTTATTTTCGATAACAGCTGAACGATTTCGTGACTCTTTATAGAAAAGCGAATTCCGATGAGTTAAAAACAGTTCAGCAAATGTAACGTTCACGTCGACTACATGTAAACATGTTTATTTACTTGAATCATCATTCGATTTAAAATTGAATTGAAATTTTCTAGTTATGGTGAAATTTTCGAATGCAGAAAATGTTATGTTTGTTTGTACAGCTTTGTTACGCTAATCATTGATGCGAATTTTTCTTTTAAATAGAACAGAAAATCCATAAAAAAAATATGGAAATGTAACCAAATTGAGCCAGACAAAAATATTATTTATCATTGACAAAAATGAGAAATTAAAGAATCTTTCTGAGTATTCCTTTATTTTATGTAAATGGGTGTGGAGGATGGGTTTTCCATTCTGCACATTTCTCAAACATTTTCTTTTTTTTCGCTTCTGTTATTGTATCCATAAAGAAATTGATCGTCCTACATCCATTTCGATAGAAATGGTTTGTTCAATGCTCACGTATATTTTCATCATTTTTTAAGATTTCTGAAGTGTGTAACAATAACGTGTCACATTGGGGAAAAAAATGGGACCCTGGCATACTGATGCAGGCCATGTGTAGGTGTATGAAGTGGAGACGGATAAATCAGTGTCAAAAATGTCCTATATGTGAAAGTCATTGTTGCACGATTCTTTCAAAAGTTTTTTACGCAGACGATTTGCGGATGCTGAATATTTTCCAATTTTCAGATTCTTCAAATTAAAATTTAATCTCGTTGATTGTCCTGAGCGAAGTAGTCGATCTATGAGACTCTGTGATATGTAGAACGATAATATGGCTAAATTGTTGTTTCTCCGCACTAGTGTGGAAACGAAATTGCTTCTAACTTTTTCGCGTTGTATCATTTGACGGCAATTGATTAAATTATGTCGCTCGTATAAGTGGAACGTATATAAGTTGTGTAGTCAGACGCTTGCGTTGTTAGTGTGGTTGTTAAAGAAGTTAAAGTTTTGTTTCAGTGAATTATAAATTTAAATTGAAGAAAATGTCAACAGAAAGACGAAAGTTGAGCTATTGGCACTCGAGATGTTTCTGTCAGTGACTTCTACCCCTCATTTCGGTATGTATTTTCAATTGAATTAAAGTGAACTTACTTTGGAATCAGATTAAAGTGGAAACATTCGGTAAACGCGCTCATTAGCCATCAAATAATTGACACATTACCATAAGGTCATTCAAATAGTGCGCACGATTTATTCGGTTAGACCAAAGCGTGTGCTATGTACATTTTCATGGCAGTGTAAAATAAACCAGGCAGGAGCGGTTCATTTTCGAAACGTCAAATAAGGGACCTAATACATGGGATGAAAATGAACTCAGATGAACACTGACATAAATTGAAAAAATTTATTCGCAAAATATCAAGGGCTACTAGATTATTCAGGTCTCTAGTCAAACAAGCGCTCCTGCCTGGTTAATTTTACTCTGTCGTGACATATTGAATTTTTTCCATGTATTTTTGTATGTATGGGTAGGGGATGTCTTAAAACAGTTTTTTTTAGAGTGCGCACTATTTGAATGGCGCCAAATACGGTCGAAATAGTTAATTAAGGGCACATACCATTACGACACAATTGTGAATGGTAGCTCCATCTATGGACTACAGATGGAAGCACATACACAAGGTTTCAAAAATAAGCTTGATCTCATTTTATTAGAATCAGCAGTACGCCTAACAGGCCCATTGGAGGATAAGGTACATGGTCCATTCTCTTATTATTTTCACGACTTTACCCACACACACACACACAAATGGTATGCAGTAAACACTCCTGACAGGTCTTAATATTTATGATTTCCATCTGACGTTGAGCACCAGTACAACACAGAAAATAAAATATGCAGCGAAAATTTCGAAAAATGTTAGTTGTAAATTTAAAGAGATTTGCCTCGCAGAACAAAATGCTGAAACACTTAACTATTCACTCTTTTTATATACACTACTACTGAAAAAGAGTAGAACTGATAGCTGGAAGCAATGTTAACAAATTCAAAAGAAACACATTTTGCAAAATAATTTCATGAATAATGCATGCTTCGTTCGACCCGTTAAATAATACATAGTACCATAGATAGATCGGCACAATTACAAGACAACAATCAACCCCACACAGGAGCAAAAAAAAATTGTTCAATTTTATACATATCCCGTCGAAATACAACACACACCAAAAAAAAAACCTGAAGAAAAAAAGATACCGAGCGACATTGTCAATGAGGTTGATAAAAAGGGACAATAAAATAAAGGGTTTTTTTACGTGACCACACTAACCCCTTCAATTAATATACCCCAACAAATATTTTCACCATTACACTTTATGTGCTTCCTTTTTTCAAATGTGACAAGAGGTAGCGTTTTTGCAACTTATCTTTAATCCCTCTTTTTCTTGTTTTGCGTAATTATATGTATTTTTAACGATTCGTTACCCCATAAAAAATGTTTTTTTTCTTCTTCATATAATACTGACCTGCTACTGTCATATTGCCGGTTTTCCATTCGAGCTTAAATTCTGGAGCGTCCCCAGAGATTTCACAGCGATATGATCCAGTAGACTTTTGTCCTAAATTATCCAGATTAATGGTACATGTGACTTTATTGCAGTTGTACATGTGCTCCATCAATGTCACACCATCTACTGAAAATTTCATGACGGCTGGTTGTGTCATCGGAGAGTATCTGAATCGGAAAAGAAAAGAGCTTTTTATATTCATTTTACTGTTGGAAGTTGCTGTGAGAATTAGTTCGGTTTTTTTTGTGTCTGTTTGAAAGGAATCGAAATGTTTTGGCCTTTGGGATGGTTTATGGGGAAAGCCTTTTTTTTATCTACACGAGATGTATTCGAGAATTCTGTGAAACTATTTAACATTTCAAAAACGGAAAGCATGTCACCAAATCTATTACTTCACTGTCATGTATGTGATACAAAATCTTCTGCTTCGATGGTTTTAGCATAAAATTTTAGAATTTTTTACTATTACAGAGCTCATCGCTTTTTGTCATAATTGTCACAGATGACTGTTAGTTTTCAAAGAGAATCTAAATTGAGTTGCAGTATGGGACTTGCTGCAAAAATATCACCTCAGACTTGTAGAATATTGCCGCATTATAATAAAAAAGTCAACATAAGAATTGCAAGAAAAATTGGGCAAGCACATCGGGCATTGCTAATGGCTTATTGTTCAGAATTTTTTTCGGAGTTTTCCGAATCAAAATTTCCAATATTAGCCCTGCCGTCACCCAGGATACACACGAACAAATTGTGTTTCTTAAATCATGAGTTATAAGTGGAACCCATTCACGTAAAAAATTCAATGAAGGTAAGGAGGTACCATTACTTCCACATCTTTTATATATTAATATAAACTTAGACAGTTTAGTTTAGTTTGTACAAGTGTTCCCAACGACACAGGGAACACTTGTACAAACTAAACTATTTTCGCAGTGATTGAGATTGAGCGCCTATCAGGCCCTATACAAACGACATAGGGCTATATCATTTACTGTGCTAACACCATTTATAAAAAAAAAACATTTTTACGGCCATAAACATCAAACAGCCGTCTGAAGACAGAAATCACTTAGCTTCAAAATATGAAAGGTAAATCACCCAAGACGACCCCTTAAACACAACACACAAAAAAAACGTGAACTTGCTACATTCATAATGTTCTCAAAATTTGAAACTTCGATAAAACATAGAAAATATTCTGATGAATAAAACATAGAAATAAGTAATAAAAATAAATCCTTTGTGTCTTCTAAGGCGTGTGTATAAGTACGTTTCTTTTCAGGATTTTTTTTTCGTTCGTTCTTCTCATTCTACTTATGCTGTGTTGTACTCTCAGAGGGTTGATTGTAGACATTTTATGTCTGCTTTCTTTTTCCTTGTGTAAAATCTTTTTCGTTTTATACGCTAATGCTGCAAAAACATTATATGGCAAATAATAAATAGACGAAAAAAGCTGTTTTATTGAAAGCAAGATGATGTTTAATCTTAATTTAAATTCTGCTGTAATACCAAATAAAAGAGAAATTGTGTCTGTTACGGGGTACTTCTCGTTGTACATACATAATGTACCACTCACCTAAAAAATTCGTTGTCGTCTTTGTACCATTTAACGGAGTTCAGCGTATGATTTCCCATGTTGTAGCTGCATGACAAACTTACTGTATCGCGAAAATCTACAACCTCAGGGACAACAATGTCGGTTAAACGTAATCCTTTTGTCTGTTGGCAACCTGTCGGAAAATTTTTTGAATGAAAAATTAAAAATGATATTGAAACAGATATAGAATGGAAAATTTATGCAAATTCATTTTTGTGTACGCTTTTCATTTAGTCATACCATTTTGTTAAGCTGGATGACGTTGTTGTGATACGATTTTTATCAGCAAAAAAAAAACACATTTTGTTGAATGGATCTGAAGTGACAATGATCCGTCTTTCAACCTTTATGAAACGGCTAGTCATCTGCTCTGACTAGTATTCGCTTTAGGGTGATACGAAGTTACCATCGGAAATATATTATTTTTTCTTATAAATTTCGGCTACGATTTAGCGTTGGAGTGATTCGTCTTAATTTGAAGAACAAATTTCAAGAGTCGAGAGATTACCAGTGCCCGACCGAATCTTTTTCGGAATTAAAATTTAATCCCTCAGGGGATTACTTTCATTACATTTCAAATTGATATAATTTTTTTTAGATGTTTCGGTAGTCCTTTCATATAGCTGACGAAACTTGAACCTGGGACTAACAGCACACCAGCCGAGAATCCTCACACTGAGTTCTTGATCCCATAGAAGTTTTTTTCGAGCCGAGAAAAAAAGTTTACGTGAGATTAAATACTACTCCTAACGTCCCTACAAAATAGAAAGTTCTTCCCTGAAGCTCGGACCAGCCCCACATCCATGAAGTGGTTAACAAAAAAAAATTGGGTTTAGGCTATAATATCTCATAAGCTGAAAGTAAACATCTCTTTCGGCTGACAGAGACAGATTTACTTTTATCGTACGTGTTGAACACGGTAGCAAAACATCAACATACACCATATTAAAGGACTTGAAGCTTGTAACTTCCAAGTGATTACAAGTTGTCAGCACTTCTTCTATCCGCATGACCTAATAGAGCATGTCACGTAGTACAAAGCTTATCCGGAAAACTACAAAGGCGCCATATTCAACTACACAAAAGTTGTTGACAAGTCGTGAGAATGACACAAATTTCGTGACGTATCCTCACAACTTAATCCTTCTACTATACGTAATTTTCGATGACCTCTATCTTCACTGGATGCATCATTTCGAAATTTCGAAATTCGTGCGCAATAATGTTGAAGATGAGTGTGAAATTCAATTTAAATTAGCCAGTTTTGATAAGTAAAACGGCACTGAATTAGACTGTCAGCAATGTTTATATAGCCATTTTTTATTACGTTATATACTCAGACTGAAGAGTTCCATTTCATCGTCAGAAAAAAAAGTCTTCATTTATGAGGTTAATTTGTTTTTATGGACTGAATAAAGTGGTTTACGTTTCCATGCTTCCGTACCACAGTCAATAAAATTTAATTATTCTTTCAATGCAAGTTTCATCTAGAAGTTTTCATGTACAAATACCGTTTAGGAACGATGTCATGTGAACATAACAACTTTTATAAACAGTCTTTTATGCTGCATTACAACAAATAGTGAAAACACATCGGACTCAATGCTTTGATGCGCAATCATTGTGTTTGTACATTATTTCAACCCGAAATTTGTCAATAAATCGCCCAACGCATGGTGATTATCTGCAAGCAACAATAATTTACCATACATCCCACTACCTACAAACATCTTCAACCAATTATATCATCACAAATTGTGACTTGTGACAAGGACAGTTCCATGAAAACCGTCATCATACGAGTTTTACAAAAGAAAGATTGCCAGAGCTTCGTAGATAATGATACATTGTCAGTTGTCATTATTTACCAGAGCTTGAAATGAATGACCAAAAAAAAATATTTGCTCGAATGAATGTGAATATTAACACCAGCTCTCTCTTTCTGTTTGGTAATTTTTGTGAAACGTCACAGGGGTTTTTGGGACATATTTTATAAAATTTAAGTCCATCGGAAATTGATTGAAAAATTTTCCGACCGATAGCTGACATGGGAACAAAGCAATTTTTATAGAGACGATTATCATACCACATTTCCATCATGTTATCGATTTTTTTTTTAATTTTTACTTTCACATTTCTGTGCTGCTCATTTCAATTGCAATTCTCTAACGTTTCCACATTTTATTTGTTAGACTTGTACGAAGTGCAGCGGGCCATGAGAGTTTATTCGAGAATTGATCGATATGAAACGGGTTAAACAAGTTGAAAAGTACAGTTGCTGTAAAATTTTTTGTTGATCTGAAGCGAAGCCTAGGTCAATAAACACACGAAAAGGAGACTTTTCATGTTTCATGCACCTTTCATAACACAGGATCTAAAGTTGAAAAGTATCGTTTTCGTGTGTTTATTCACCTCGGCTACGCCTCGGTTCAACACGAAAACTCTACTTTCATCGTGATACGAGATATTAAATTATTTCCCGTGTGTAGTACGCTATTTTGCTTTAGTAGCGAGGTAAAGGGATTCCTGAAATTGGAGGAAACGATAGATCTTTGACCTGCAAGCATGCAAGTCATAGAAATCGTTCTGTAGCTAATAGTTATTTATCTACCAAGGTAGGTATGAAGGTATTTTTTCGCACTAGATGTCGATTGTTGACCCGAGGCGAAGCCGAGGTCGACAAGACGTCGTGTGCGAAAAAATACCGGCAAACCTACCGCGGTAGATATAACGTTTTTCGCAATTTAGGGCCATAATCACCTTTCCAATGCAAAACATGTCCTACATTTTGTACCAAAATTCTTGCGTATACAGAAATTCATTTGAACGATCAAGAAGGCTGCATTATAATACACATTGCAATGTGATGTAAAGAGACGCGTTGAATGAAATCAAGTAGTCCTTGCTGAGTATATAGGCTTCAACAATACGTTCGGTACAATTGTGTGACTCTAGTCGCTTCTTTGTGTTCAAAAACATTTTGGTGTCGGGGGTTCGATTTCTGGTCAATGCAAGATTTTTATTTATACAAAATTTAGCCTTCGTTGAAGGTAATAGGTTCTTTAGCGTGCGAAAAAAAAGTTCATATTGCACTGTGTCCGTGAATACAGTGAAATAAATACCTTCAAGACGACATTAAATGGATGCATGGAAAGGTGATGATTATGGACCGGAATTGCGAAAAACGTTAAATGCGGTTGGGTTCATGAAGTGAGCAAAATTCGGTTTACTAGGTCATGGGCAGATAGAATATTCGGGTGTGAATCGAGCAATTGATTTTTTTAAATTTGAAAGTGAGTAAAGATCTATCATTAATGCCTCGCTATGTTACACGAACGGTATACTAATTTGGACGATTTTTCTTAGTCGATCAACATCGATTATAAACTACAAAGTTTGCAACGATAGGACGAGTAATTTTTGAGAGGAGTTAACAACTATTTACTCAGTTGTTATGACTTCCGTTACGGTAAATATATAAAATCGTCGTTAAAAATGGATCTTCTTTATTCCCTCTATGTACGATTAAACTAAATGATTCCATAACGGCACAATGTTCGCATTGCACATAAAACATAAATTTAATCATAATTTTATTCGTCAAAAAAAGAAGACATAGCCACAGCATGGTCTTTCTGTTAACTTGTGATATTATCCGTCCCATATTTGGTTTATTTTCCATTCGGTTGTGCCTTTTTATCATTGTTATACGGAAAAAAGAGCACATAAACGACCCACAAAAAAAGGTTAAAAACAAAACAAACATAAAAGCGTCGAAAATGCGAAAAACTACAATACGAAAATGTTTGTTTCTCTTTACTTTCCACAGAAATCAATACTTTATACCCCCCAACGAAGAATGACAATAAACCGAAATAAAAAATTCGAATCACACAACGTTTTTGAAAACGCTTTTTTCCCTATTTTCGAAATTGTTGTGAATTTAGCTATTTCTGTAACAAGTGTCCGAACGGGAATCCGAGCCGAAGCCGAGGTTGCAAAGCACATCGTGTGCGGAAAAAACATCAATTTATTACGAAAGATTGAAACAAAAAAAAAATTTACGCAAACAATTTTCATCAAATGAATAATGAATGCATTCAACATGAATATTACAGCACTGCAGTGCGTGTAAACATAAAATCTATATATTTCATTCCCAGCATCACAACACTTTTTGGTGTTTTTCATATCCACATACCCTTCATTTCATTTTCTTTTTATCAGATAAATTAGATAATTTCAAGGTCAACTACATGCATGTGATACAATAGCGAACATTTTATGTTCGGAGGGGTGAAATATGAAATAATGCTCTGGGTCATCATCGGTGTATTAAATATCTTGCTTGATTAATGGTTGAATAGGTCATATTTTCTGTGTGTACGTTTATACATATAATACACACAACCCATGGGTTAGCATTGTCATATATGTATGTAATATGGGAACGTTTGATAAATTGACTGTAAATGACTTTCCGATTTTGTAGATTACATTTTCAGATACGGTACTGAAGTGGAAGTTCATTGATGTTTGTTATTATTCATGTAATTGATCTAGGGAAAAATTGAATCAAGTGAATCGTATTTTCGTTCCGTTGTATAATTACATCACATACATAATATCGGACATCCCGGTAGAAAGGTCCGGATCTGAGTTGATTGCTGCACATTATTTTATTTATTTCTTGTTTCTCTTATTTCAGGAACTGAAAATACACCCACCGCACATAAAAAGGGAAATATGTCGGGGCAAAAAGAAAATAATTTAAATACAAAAAACCAGATGACAATCATTTTAGTATAAATCGAAATAAAACATCCGACCAGAAGAGTCATGGAAGAGAGTCTCGTGTATCATTTCTTTTTTATTTCTGTCTGGCGACCTTTGTCGGTGGTGGGTACACTTTGAATTAAATGGCTACAACGTTTTTTATGTGGAAATGTTTTTTTTTGTACTCGTGAACGTAGTGGACTTGATTGTTTAAAATGCTTTGCTCGTATTTTCATTTTAGAACAAAATCTCGAATATAATGGAAAAATAGCGATGTGCAACACGATGTAACCCCGTAGACTGATTTTCAATGAAATTTCGGGTAGTTTTGTTTTGGGTGAGGGTGGGGTTTGTTGATTTGCAATTTGTGAATTTTAACAAAGTGTTTGCTACAAGTAAATACAATTTAATAAAAATGACCGTAAAATTAGTAATGATGTACTAAAAAAGTCACTACTTTTTGAATTAAAACGGCTCTCGAGTCAGTTCATTTTAGGAATTTTCATTTCATTTTATAGTTAGAGTCATTCAAATTTCAACCCGAATTTACTTCAGCTGTGATTCAGCTGATCCACATATACAATCAACACCGTTTATAAGCTGCTATACGCACGTGCGTGGTAGTCGTAAAATCGTATCACGTCGTTTAAACAGTTTTGATTGTTTGTGTGGATCAGCTGAAGCAAATTCATGCTGAAATTTGACTACCTCTAACAGTATCGAAACTGAGCAGAGAGATGAAAATGGAAAACTCATCCGCCGCCATATCATCTCTCTGAAAATTTTTATGAAATTGGTACTTCATTCTGGTAGTATCATTTAAGTGTCCATTCCACTCAACAAAAAGAACTCCGTGAGAGAGCCGTGAGAGAGCGAGATACGTCAAAAATATATAGAAAAATGAGAATTGGTAATCTTTTCTCATACAGCCTGGGACAGTCAAAAAGGTGCATTTTTATTCTATACGTGTTTCATCGATTTCAGCTGTTTTGCCATTGTAATTTGTATTGTTAAAACAGCTGAAATCGATAAACACGAAAATCATAAAAATACCCTTTTTTGACTGTCCTTGGCTGTACTCACTTTTTCATAGAATACGCTCTACAGTACCAATAACCAAATTTTCATGTAGTCCAATTTTCGGTAATAATGTGGTTTAGAATACTGGCACATGGCACTTTAGGTGTAAGCTGGCAAAGACGTGACGTATGCTGCGTCAAAAATATATGGACAAATGAGAGAGAAATGAGATGACAACTCGTGATCTTTGCTTTTTCACAGAATAGTGATGCCCTCCAAAGTGAAGTTCAAGTTCCAATAGCTGCCGAATGGTATACTAAGAATGTTAGTAAGCTTCGACAAGTATGCCGTTTCGATGTCAACAATTTTCGTGTGAGAAATTTTCTGATGTCGTGAGTATTAGGGCGTTAATTTAACTCTAATATTATGTTTTTGTGTTATGGTCTGATATTACCTTAAAATAGACTTAAGTACAACTTGTTTAACTTTTGAACAACTTGTTCAACGAAATGCACTAACCAATTGGTCTCTGCTTAAGAGTCTTAAAAAGAAGGATGATGTAACCATGACTTCAGTGTACCTACAATTTCGATATGATTAATCACGTAGCTATTCTTTAATGGGAAGATTCCACAATTCCACATGGCTAAATTGTTTTTTGGACACATTCGGGCACAAAATTATTATTATTTTGATGATAATTTTAGGCTCGCATCCTTTTTGGAAAAATTACGACCATCGTTTGGTGTTAAAATGTGTTATCTTCCAGTAAAAAATTGAAATATTTGTGGTGATGTAACCTAAGACCGGGAAAACTAGATGTCTAGATTCCCCTTAATTGATTTTTTTTTTATTTGAACAAAGTTAGTTATTAATAAAACCAGTTTTTATAATTGTGTCCATAGTATGATAAAGGATTAAAAACATATTTGTGACTAATATAAGTCACACCGAAAGCTGGAATCAAACACTTGAAAAAACGTACGTTCGTACTTCCAAAGCATACAGTGTCCTGATATAATTAAATGTTAAAAAAAGGTGAAACCAAAAATGAGCAGCGGGTAAGAAAGGTATAGTTCAAAACGGTTACCGCATCACAAATGCTGTTTAAATTTTCGGTTCGTGCAAAAGTTTAAAAAACAAGCAAACCGGCAAACAATAGTCAACTTATAAATTTCCATACAATATACGACTGCTTTTTTTCTATTGTTTCTTTTTATAACATAAAGCAAACAATTATAAAAATGGCAAAAGTTTATTTTAGTTGAATTTTTAGTTTTCATTTATTCGGTTGGTCTTGTACTGGATGATAAGCGACAATTTCGGTAATTTTCAATGTTTTTTTTTGCCAATTTCGAATGGTTTTTCTCAAATCCTCGAGGATTTATTTGATTTTCAAGGATTTTTAACGTAGATGCTAATGGCACGTCATTTCCCCTGCATTTTTATGAAAGCAAAATGCTATTGGGAGGGAAAGATACTATTGGGAGGCACCTGCCAATAGTATCTTTAATAACAATTTGGCTATTGGCAGTCGCCTGCGAATAGTCACTTTAATTTTTAACTTTGAAAAGATTTTTTGAGAACTTTCAAAGAATTTGAGGATTTTCTTAGCAAAGAATTTTCTTTGGAGTGTAAAGGGCTTTTCTATGTTTATCTGCCATTGCAAATCATGCAATATCCTCTCTCAATTTCAAATGTATCAAAAACGATGTAATTTACTGGTATGTCATTACTAAAACTTTTTATCGGTAAAACCTTATCGGTAGCAGTACTTTTGAATAATTATAATATCAATCAAAATATACGAAAAGTGTTACATTTTGTAAATGCTTTTTTTTTAAGTTCCTGTTATTTAGTCTATTTTAACCAATAATTTCGACAGTGACGTTAATAACTGTTCTTTACACCATTTTCCTACAGAAAACTCATTCGGGCAATTTCCATTTATAACGAATCTTGAAAAGGATAAAAAAAATTGTCATATTTCCGCTATTCATGCTCCGCAATATAATAACGTTTCCAGGAAAAAAGGTCACTTTTATTCTAGTTTGAAAATAATGTCGGCTGGAATAGAAAGATGTCGGAAAAGTGTGGTGTGGTGTTGATGACATAAAGCCTTTAGAAAATTGTCACACAATTTTGTGGTATGTTATGCCAGATTAGTGCGAAGTATAAACAATCTTGCAGTTGATTTATCAGTCTCTATATAAACAATCTTGCAGTTGATTCAGCCTCTTCGCAACTGGACTGTAGTCCCATTTCTCTCACAGTTAAATTCAAAGAAAAAAAAATAGAATTGAATCGATATAATTCAGTTTTCGTGTACCTAAACCAAGTTAAAAACAAACGAGGAATGCAAACATAGACCATATTTGCAGCGGAAACATGTCTGCAGCGAGCATGTAACATCTGTGTGTCAGTAATTGAACATATTATTGGAAGGATAGCCTATTTCAAAGGTTGAAAATAGAAAACAAAACGAAAAAACGGCTTTTTAATTTCGTTAGTTTGTAAATGTCACTCACAATCACTCAGTTCCAGCAAATTATTGTTATCTTTGCTGTATTTCCATTTTCATCTGATAGTGCTTGATGTCTGGCTTTTGTTGCGAATTTTGTTTTTTATTTGCAGCGCGTGCTGCTAGTGTGCTATTTGGCATTTGGTGAATGTAGAATTGAATACATTCATAGGAACAAGATTGTCATGTTGCCCAGCTCAAATTAATGGCATAATTTCTCGTATTTTTCCAATATCCGAACTCGTAAACTATTGTCACTATTTTCAAATAGTAAGTTAACCGGAACGTATTAGACCCTTTTCGTACATTCAGATTCACTGGCACATATAAAACAAATTGTATGAGACTTTAGAAGCAAAGCAAACACTTCACCCAACGATCCCCTTATTTTCTGATAGGTTAAAGGTTGCCCTCGAAAGTACCATTTGCAGATAAAGTACAATGAATTAAGAATGGTAACAGAAGAAACATTTGTTTTTCATTTTATACGTCTGAGATTAGCCAATCAACTACGCAGGGAGTATACCATGTCCATACGTTGGTCGATAATAGCACTTCGTTTTGGTAAAAGAAATCTTATTAAATTTAAAAATTTTTGAAATTATTGGTCGTGCAAATGTTACACTCACTTTACCTCGATTGAACACAACAAACAAAACAATATTTAAGTTATTCTGACCACTGTGCAGATATGAAGAAGTGAAGATGAGTGTAGCATAGGAATTTTCATATGTAACATATTAAGTAATTTCAATGATTGTAAAGCTCTTGAAAATTTGATAGTTCATAACACTTAGTGACACAACATTCTTTGAATCGACTTTTACCATGAATTCATGATGGCTCATTTTTGTGTAAATGTAATAAAATGTGGAAGACACCATGAGTTTTGTCATGTACATGTACTGCAGCCAGCTACTATGTTAGGGGTAATATTTTCACAAATTTTTCTGATAATTAGGAAAACTTAAGAAAATTTTGGAAAATTTGGAAAAATGTTTGGCCAAAAATATTCTCAGCCTGCAACGCTAAAAGGCTACCAATTATGAAAGTTTAGTTAGAACGATCTGAAAAGAAAAGTGCAAGTTGAATCGCCAAACGGTATGAAATTTGAGGAAATTAAAGGAAAATTGGCCAAAAAATTACGAAAATAATATTTTAGAAGTTGTCAGCTAAAAGTGATCCGACTACGATGAGGCGCTCATTTGGAATAGAAGTAGTAGAATAGGAGAATATATTCGGGAAAGTAAAACGGTTAAAAAACAGTTTTTAGCGAATTTCGGGGAGGACTTCGATCACGCTTTGCGTTGAATTAAAAAACAATTAAGATAGAAGTTTTGTTATTTTAACGTTTAGTGAATTCAACTGTAGAAACATTTCTATGAAATTTACCGGTAAACGCTACATTTACCGGCAAACGGTGCATTTATCGGTCAAAGCTACATTTACCAGTAAACTGTACATTTACCGGTCAAAGCTACATTTACCGGTAAACGGTACATTTACCGGTGAACGCTACATTTACCGATGAAAGCTACATTTACCGGTTAAAGCTACATTTACAGGTCAAAGCTACATTTACCGGTCAAAGCTACATTTATCGGTCAGAGTTACATTCACAATTCATATCATAATCAATAGTAGATTACATTGGATGCTGCGGAGGTAGTTCATTACATGAGGAATCAATTTTGTGATACGAGCCGAACTCACAAGTGTGGTTATGAGCAACAAGCTTTGGAAACGGTTATTTTGACAAGTGTAGAGTTTGCATATCCGAGCCGAAGGCGAACTACACTACACGAACTATTTGGAACCGTTTTTGCATAAATTCTGTGAAAAATTAAAAAAAATGGTTTTTCTCGTACCATTTTCAACACATTAGAAGGTCAATGAATCTGCAACCCGGTAAAACTTTACGTCGAGTCTATATTTGTTTGAAAGCTCTTGAAATTCCCTTTAATGCGACACGCCTATTTTGCTTCACAGTCACAGATTTTAGAAAGCATTTCCTCCAAAAAATTTCTGGAAAAGGCATGGTTGGGAACACTTTTTGTAATTTTTCATCGGTGAACTGCTCTATGGTTCTGTGACCAAAAAGTCGGTTTTCACAAGTCGGCGCATGGGAGCTTCGAACTTTAAATTTTTTCTTTTGTTATTTTCGTGATCAGTGGACCATTCTGCATCGAGCCTACCCGCAGGCCTTAAAAAAATAAAAAAAGACTGCAAAACGCTACACCCTACTTGTGATGTAATGAAAAAGTTCCCACATTTTCCGCGGGTGGGAAATGTATGTGTAACAACAATATTCCGGGTGGATAGGCAATAAATATATTTACACAAATTGTTTTGAATAGGTACGCCTTCTGATAGTGCACTAGTAATGTTACCAACCAGCCACTTAGTATACTAATAAATAACATTGAAAAATAAAAATTATTTTCTTGTGTGGTTGATCGACTAGACTTTCACGCATCAACAAATATATTTTTACCACAACAAACACAGTTATATCGGACAAGAAGGAAAACACAAGTGACGTCACTCAAACTTGGTAACTTTAAGAATCGAATTTGAAGAATTGCTTGTTAGTGAACCGGAAATAATTGTCTTGTGGCCAGAAAATGCGTGCGTTCCGTGTAAACAAAAACCAGTTTTTCGCATTTTCTGGCCGAAAGACAACAAAGCACCGTAAGAAAGACACAATGTGCAGCATTACTGTCTCACTATGTGACTTTTTTTTGTTGAGGCGTTTGGGATATATTCCTCGCCCTCGGCTCGAAATACAACCTTTCCACACGCCCCAACAAAAAATGTCCCAGCGAGACAGTAAAATGTACTATTGTGCTGCACATTTTGTCTTTCTAGATACAAACTCTGAAAGTAAATGAATGCATTGACAAGAAAGTTATTGATTAAATGCGCTGACCCTTTGACGTCACACAAAAACGACAGTAACTCTATTTATTAGGTGTTTGTAATTGATGAATCTATCTTGTCTTGTCATTACACAGTGACTTCATTAATTTGTCGATATTTACGAGGAAGCTCTAATCCGCCAATTAATCATTTATTTTGAAATAATCTTATTCTTTGGAAGTTACTTAATGGTTCGATTTCGACGCGAAATGTTTATTAAATCATAAGTCATAATGACGGCCTGTTTAGTGCTCGCATTCAGTTTTTTAATTATTTTTCGTGCCTCAATTGCTCAAAATCCAATTGTGTGCATTAACAATGATTTCACATGTGTCGAGGGAACAACTGTTCCAGCAACTGATGCCGATGATTCGTTCGAAGTGTTTTACGGGATACCATACGCGCATCCACCGATTGGAAATTTAAGATTCGCAGTAAGTGATAAACGAAGATGTTCTCAAGTGAAACCAATTTCGGTTCAGATATCAATAACAAAAGTACAAAAGGAACTGAATCAATCAAAATTAAACAGAATCCAATACGATTTGGTAATTGGTTCGGCCTTCTAAATGCAACGCAACCAAAAGACGAATGTATGCAAAAGTTTATTATATTTCCTAATGCCACCGTTACCGGAGTGGAAGACTGTTTGTATTTGAATGTATATCGTCCCGTAGTAAGTGTAAACATGCAGTGCGAAACGTAAAAACGCGTTCTCATCAATTGTATAATTTACCGAAAGGTGGACTTGAATGTTACACGCCTTCCAGTAATAGTTTGGATACATGGCGGCGGATATTTTGGTGGTTCGGCAACACAAGATAGCCCACAACTGTTTTTGAATACCAAAGAAGTAATATGGGTATCAATGGCATATCGATTAGGAGCACTAGGTGAACATATTGTCCGTTACACACGCAGTGACCATACCTTCAAATCGCACACATTTAGGCTTCTTGTCAACGGGTGATGAACATGCGCCGGGAAATTTAGGCTTTAAGGATCAATCAATGGCAATGCGATGGGTCCGAGAGAACATCGATGCGTTCGGCGGCAATGCCAGTTCGATTACATTAATGGGAGTTAGTGCTGGTGCAGCTGCCGTACACATGCACATGTTGAGTCCATTATCACAAGGACTTTTCGATCGGGCAATTGTTATGAGTGGAAGCGCACTGGCTCCATACAATGATCCAGTTAAGGATCCATATGCTCAGGCAATGGAACAGGCTGAACTGTTGGGATTGAATCCAGTAAATAGTCCAGACTTGATAACGCGACTCAGAGATTTAGATGCTCACACAATTGTCGATAGTATTGAAGGAATGAAGGTAACTGTTAGAGTAGTTTTGTAGTCGACTTTAATGTTTAAAAATGAAGTTGTCAATAATTGCGTGCACACACAGCATTGGGATTTAGATCCATTGACCACTTATAAAACCGTCATCGAAGCGAATGTAACTGGTGCATTTATGATCGACGATCCCCTTAATATTTCGAGAAACGGAAACTACGAGCACATCCCATGGATAACCGGAGTTGTTGAACATGAAGGAGCTGTTCGGGCCGCATGTAAGTTACTTTGTACAAATGGGAAAAATGGTTCGACTTCTCTTAACTTTTAGCTATTGTGACGAATCAGGCATTATTGGACGATTTGAATGAGCATTTCGATGATTTGCTGATACTTATCATGGACCTAGATGTGCCTAACGAAGAAAATGCAGCAGAAATTATTCAAAAAATCAAAGACAAATATTTCAATGGCAGTAACGCTGACACAACGGAAAAAGAACAGAGACTTGTCGATGTTTGTAAATCGATTTTCACAAAAATGTCCTAATATGCATATTCGCACTTTACAGCTGTATTCCGATCGAGGATTTATTTATCCGCACTACAAAATGATCGAACATTTTACACAATACTCAGACGCAGACCACGTACCATTGGCACTATATCGATTTGCATTTCAAGGATCATTGTCGTATTCATATTTCCTAACCGGATCTAACAGGGACTTTGGGGTTATTCATTTAGATGATACAATTTACATGTTTCGCTCGGGATTGCCATTATCAAATCCACTGTACAGTGTCGTCACGGCAAATTTGATCGATTTTTATGTGTCATTCGCTAAGACGGGGTAAGGGGATCGTTCAGAACGATTCTCCTGGCAAAATCTGATTTTTACTTTGATTTCCAAACGCAGAATTCCGAAGGTACTGAGTCAACAAGGCATCGTCCGTCAATGTACTGTCCAGGCGTTAGCAAATGGTAATTTTTGTGATTATCAGGAATTCGACAACACAGAGGATGGAAATGGGCTTGACATTCGAATTAGAAGTGATTTCGATATTGAAATAATTGAATTTTGGAACGATATATTTGAGGTGGCGGTGCGACAACGTAAGTAAATTTTCAGTAATAATCGATAAATGAAAAATTTTGAGTAAATAAATTTGGTTACAGGAGCGGGAAGCTCACAAATTCAGTTGAGCATCAGTGCTTTAGTTTTTACGATGTTTTGTATTTGGACAGTTTATTTGTAGTAAATAAACGAATGTTTCGAAAAGTCAATGACGTATATACATTCCCCTGTTGTTTGGCTGTTCTCGCATAATTCATCACCACAGTGAATCACTGATAATAATTATCATAATTTTATTGAATTATTTGTAAAACAGTGGCAGAGATAACAAAATATCAAATGATAAATTGGTGAAAACAGCAGTTAGATAAGATTGTATCACAACTTCTAGAAAACGTAAATTGATGTTAAATACGACGCGATAAATTCAACGAACAGTAATGATTATATGAGACCTCATCGACGACATTTAAAAGAATCCAGCTATCTATTAGAATCGGATAATATTTTATTCGATCCAACCCTACCCTATCACAATCACTTCTGCACTTCTTGGAACTTGTGGTTCCACAGTGAGTTCATCTTAAGAAAACAATTTTTTTTTAGATTTATTAGAGCTTTAAAAGTCATTGATGTTCCCAGTCTATGATATTTTTAAGCGAAATTGGAATTCGCTTAGGGATTTTCAAATTTTGTGCCAAAATATCATAACATTGAAACATTTTATTGACTGGGAACATCGATTACTTAAAACTCTAAAAAATCTCAAATATGTTAAGACAAAAGTAAAATAAACCAGGCAGTAGCGGTTCAGTTTTGAAACTTCAAATAAGGGACCTGTCTGGTTTACTTTACTCTCCGTGGTTAAGAACTAAAAATACTCATTATTTGGTCTTTCGGGTAAACATATAAATTTTATCGCAAGCGGTGTATTGTCATACTGTTTCTAAATGTTGCTAGAATAAGAAAATTTGTCCTAGCAAAATGTTATGAATTTGGAAGAAAACCTATGTTCCCATGCAGCTTAGTTTATACTCGACGTGCACTGAACTCGTTCAAGCACTCTTCATAACGTACACATCTTGTATAAACCACGCAGCATGGTAATGTACTATTGCTTTGAACGCGAGTCGCAATGCAGTTCTCTCCACTAGTCTGGCGCGATCATAGTCAATGTTCCACAAATAATAATTACATGCTAAGAAATCATTCATAACAATTAATGCCACACGGTGCGTTTGAATGAACTTTAATTAAACTTGTGGAATGGATGTATTTTCGATATTTTTAAATGGGCTTAACTGAAGAAGGTTACTCAAAAAAAATATTGTCAAACGCCCCATTTGGTTCAGCGGAATCGACAACATCTACGGCCATGTACGGAGGATCATGTATGCTTCTTATCACAAAATAGAAATATTTGAAATGGATTTGTGCGAGCGCCCCCTACTGTTCAAAGATTATGTTACGCATGATTTCCGACTTAGATAACCCTCCGAAAACCGCAACTTCTGAACTTCAACAAGTCCATGCGAGCTTCCCTTGCATCCATGTAACCAATTTTCTGTACAAATACGATTACTATCAAAATTGCAATCACTACCTATTGCTACCCAAATCAGTTATCCACCACTCTCTCTGCAGCCGTAGGTGCCGTGCATTCCGTTGTACCAAATGGTTCGGTTGAAAATCAAAAATTTTTGTGAAACTTGCTCGAATAATATCCAGAAATATCGACTATGCGTCCACATGTTTAATTAAAGTCCATTCAACCTCACCGTGTCCATTATGTTTGTCGTCTATTATAGTGCCATTAATGAATAAAATCGGTCCGCTAAGGACACACCGTTTGCCTTTTTGAAATACCACAAAATATGGTAGTACAACTCGTACAGTCTCGTATTTCACAACTGAACGTTACGTTTATGTTCAACTCAATTCTGTTAAGCGGATTAGGTGGTGGCATCTTACAAATATACCAGCGACAATGTCGATGAAACGTTATTTTGTCTGCCATTTGTTTGGAATTGTAAAAGGTCACCCAGAAAAGCATATCGCTTGTGTTTGAACCAGCAAAATGTGTAATCCGAAAACCATCACCATTTCAAAAATTATAACAATCGTACACATACTCGCATATATAAACAGAATGATTGATTTCGAATGAAATTGGAAATAAACTTATTTCGTTTGATCTCTCAAAAAATATTTTTTTTTCTGTGTGTTGTTGTTCAATAATATTTAATCCATCCCGAAAAAAGCCATAAAGGTACGTATGTGTGTGTGCTTATAAATATGAAAACGAAAAATTTTCAATTTATTATTTATTTAAAATATCCAATTCGCTTGACTTCAAATAATCAATTAACTTTTCGATGGAGGGGGTGGAGGATATATGTATCAAAGTCCATTTATCAAACATTGTGAATAAACAAAAAAAGAAAACTGTACAGAAATGCGAATGGTTAGTAAATTTTATCGAAAATAAATTGATGATCAATATATGATGTTATGGAATGAGGGCATGGTTCTTCAGTGTGTGGTATGAAGAATATAAAGAAAAATTTAGAAAATAGAAAAACGAAAAAAAAAAAATCTTGACCTAAATAAAGTGAACCGGTTTCGGCTATTGTTTCAGTATATTACTCGTAACTTCATAAGCTCCGTGTTTGAATTTTTGCCTTCTCTCTTATGTAGTTTTTCGGTTTTCCCATAAGGAAGATGCGAAGCAATATAAGAGGTATATTGAGTATAATAATATTGGTACAGCACTAAAAACTTAACGAAGCGAAGAAAACATGACAAGCGAAGCAATATTTTTGTTTGATATCTTAAACGAAACAAGAACGCAATAAATTGCAAATAAAAATAAAAATGTTGTTGTGTGTCTTTATCTTTCTGCAAATAGAAATTGTATAGCGTAGGTGGAAGAACCCTTTCTTTTCCTTACTTTTTTTTGTTTGTCAAAATGGAGATAAACTATTATCTCTACGTTTTGTTAAATTATTTGATGGGATTAGTCATTTTACAGAAAGATTTGTCGTGCACCGACTACCCAGAAGAATATATCTGAGCGAAATGTTGGATTTGTTGAGCTTTTCTATTCTTACATTTCAATTCTTTGAAACGTTTGGTATATATCCGAACAAATGTTCTTCTACAGTTTGGAACATGTGAAGGAAACATTCAGACTCAGACTTTTATAACATAAAAGGAAAAAATTGTCAAATTTCTTCCATATTTTCGATTGTAAGGGAAAAATTCTGTTCAGTCACTTTAACATTTCTTGAAATAATGTTCAGCTTTAAATTGCCAAGTATAATATTTGACACGACAACCCACTTTTAAATATTAGTAAAATCACAAGGCTGTATCCGTCTTAGTCGGGTGCGAGTTGTCCTTGCGCTAATATTGAATGTGAAAAGCGATTTTATGGTTGATTATCGTAGGTGTGTCGGCCACGAACTCGAATCGCAATGTTGTCAAGCTGAGATCGGCCTGGTCTGGGCCAGGGAGCCGCCGTTAGCTAAAACTTCTTTCGGCTCTATAAAATTGAATTTCGATCCGAATTGAGTGAGAAAAAAATCCTGTGTTCCTTGAACCTTTCTGCATACGAGAAAAATATAAGTGATTGAAAAAGTATGCAGGTGGCGCTGTAATTCAAGATGGCGCCCATCAATACAAAAAAGTGTGCAAATCTGTAAAATCCGAGAAATGTTTTTTTTTAAGTAATTAATGTTTTTTTAACATAAAATAGACATTATTCGAAATATTTTCGCCCACGGAACCATGTAAAAAAAATTTCATTTTATATTTTTAAATAAATTTTCAAAAATCAAAATTTCATATAGCTAAAAGAAGTGTTGGCTCCCTAGACCAAACCAAGCCGATCCCAGCTTGCCAACATCGCGATTCGAGTTACTGGTCGATCCATCTACGATAATCAACCATAAAATCGCTTTTCACATTCAATATGAGCGAAACGGTTTTTTTGCACAACTCGCACCCGACTATCTCATTTATTAGAACCGGGGTATTCAGATCAATAAGAGATGGATTCCTTTGTAGAGACGTGAACATGTCGTATTTACACGAATGGGCAAGTTGGTATTTAGTAGAAACTTAATTTCTATTATGATTCGCTAGGTTGTTCATGCACAAAATGGTATAGTACCGATGTCATGTCGCAATGGTCTGATGAGGAATGCTACTTTCGAACTGCATATTAATGCAAAACGTCGAACGGTCGGGTAAAAGTAATCTGGGTCTCTCGGATGATCTGAGATCATTGTGAAGATTACAAGCAAAATCATCCATTAGAAACCTTCAAACTTAAACCAAGTCATTAATTATAATGCAAATTATATGCAAGAAAAGACGGCAAAAGCTAACGATATTTATTGTTATACGAAGAAAACTCTCTGCATGTGGTAAAAGTGGAGGAGGACATAAATAATTCTTTTTTTTTTCTCGAGCATTTCATGCAATGCTTTTCGCAAATCATCTTATGAACTAAAGAATACTCTCATGCAACGAAATAATGTTCCTGGTGCATAATATTACTCCTTTTTATAGCCTCAAACTTTCATAAATTGAAAAAGACATTCAATTTTTCGTGAAATTTTATGCAATTCTATATGTTCTTTAAGTGGGGAACGAAGTAGAAAAAAAAATCTTTTAAATATTTTGTATGTTCTTGTGCACCATGAGATGTAAGTGGATTCACGTTCCTTTTTACATCAGCATTTGTATACCATATTTCATGGCATTACTTGTAAATTAAATTTAATAAATCACTTTGCTCCTAACACTCCTCCAGCATGCTTTTCATACATATATACGAATGAATAGCAACTATATTTTCATGTACACTTCCAGTATATATATCATTTCAAAGTTCAAGACATTGATGGATTGAAATAAGGGACGTCTGACGAGTTTATAAAGTGAGATTAATGCAGTGTAAATACATAGTGATTGCATTTCGAATCGTTTTGAGCATAACAAATCATTGCTTCCCCGAATACATATATTATATATACTCGGACTAGTCAAACATATATTCAATGATAATTCAAATTTTAGAAATTATAATGCACTCGATGGATGAATTTTATGTTTAGATTAGACTTGAGAAATGTACATTGTTCTCGGGGCCTATGATATTGATTCAGATATATATATATATATATATATATATGCAACGCCAGCTTAAAAACATTGCTGCAATTATTTCATTGATGAGATTCAACGTTTACATATTTGCATTGATATAGAAGTATACGATTTCTGATTTGCTGAACTTAATTTTCATTCACTGAAGCGAATATTTCTATGATTATCTTCCTAAAGTCTTAAGTCAAGCGTTATATATGTGTAAATGCATGTTGTACGAAACAAGCATTAGCCTGAGTGTTTTCGGAGTAAATTAGGAGTTAAACATTCGGTTGACGTCATATACTTAAGAGAAATCTTCACTTGGCAAATTTGTAGCCTACATTTGGTCGCAAAAATCCTATATTTTTGATGATAATTTTGCTCTCACGTCCTTTTTAGAACATTAAAAACATCGTTTGATGTTATAATGTTTTAGCTTTGAATGCAAAATAGAAATGTTTGTGGTGATGTAACTTAAGTCAGAAGAGAAAACTCAATAGTTCACGAAAATTGACACAGATTTTGAGTTTTATCGGGCCTAGGTTACATCACCACAAACATTTCTATTCTTCATTCAAACACATTTCAACACCAAATGGTGTTTTTACTTTTTCCAAAAATCATATGAGTCCAAATGTATCATAAAAATAAAACATTTTTGCGCCCAAATGTAGGCTACAAAATTGCCAAGTAAAGATTCCTCTTAATGGGCCTTAAGAATAATCAGTTCCTCGCTGACATTATGTTTGGATTTGACTGGATTGGAAAGTTTATAAACAGGAACCAATTATTCTTAAGTGTCATTGAAAATGACATAAATCGTATGTAGCGTTCTAAAGACAGCCACTCTCTTCCAGCAAACGATAGTTTTTAATTAAAAAAAAAACTTTGTAATATATAGGTTAGCCTAGTCTAGGAAAAGCGAGCTAATTTATGTGTAAACAGCTCGGTGCTTCTTACATTATTCTCATTTAAAATATCTTCTTTGTCATGAGTTTAATTCGTTCCATTTCTTCGTCTCGTTGAACGGACGATTAAATTTTTTATTCCTTTGAATTGAATTGAAAATAAATTATTTTAACGCCCAAATGTAGACTACATTTCAGAGTAGAATTGAATGATTTTAATACGTGGGTTGTATGCTAAGTGAAATTATGCTTGTTGATGTGAGACGATAAATTTGTCCATTGTTTATACCATGCAAGAATACAGAAGAAGCCGGAAGCTAGGTACAAAAGACCTTTCATTTCTTCGTTTTTTTCCCATCCCCATTCATAGTGTCGACATGTTGTTTCCTTCTTACTTTTGCTGGCGATAAATGCTTTGAAGAGTTGAAATTACGCAATTTCAATAAATAAGTTCAGGACAGTATCGTATCGTTGATGGCAGCTGCCAACATTTACTCAAATTGTGTGTAAATCTTGGACATGATGTTTGCTTACAGCCTTAAATTATTATCGTTGCTCTGAAACCCTGAAACCCCATCTCAAACTATAACTCACTTCGGTAAGATGTTTATGTCAATGGTGTTGCTACGCATCATGTCAGATATTGACAAGAAATTGGGAAAATTTCGCCATTGGTGCCAATTAAAAGGCAGAAACGCAAAATATAAATCTAAATCGAATATGGACAGAGATGAAACGAAATCAGAACATTATACGAATTGGAGAAAAAAATTTGTCCCTAAAAAAAGGATCGAATGTTCTTCTACCGAATTGGAATAGCTCAACACAACTTTATTTCATTGTTTCGTCGTAAATTTAAAACTTTTCTTCTTTGAATTTTAAAATGAAATCGAGAAATTCGATCTTTATCGAATTCAACTTCTGGAAAATAAACAATATTCGCAAAAGTTTTCGAAAAGCTTACAAATTGTTGTATTTTTGGATAATATACCATATTACATGGTTACCTACACTTGCGACCAATATTCGCACGTACCGTGTACACCATTACCAAACAGATGGAGTCGAAGCCAAAAACAACATTTGGTGATAAACGTACGAAATCCTTTAGAAAATCTCTATGACTAGAAATAAAATGAAAAATCCACTCACAACGTAATTTGTCTAACGCAAAGTCGTATTTTACTTCCTCAGATACTGTCGCACCGTTCTGAACATTTTGAATATTTCCTTTGTTTCTACGAAAACATCTATTTCATCATATAAGCTTGAAATTTAGTTGACCTAGGCCTTCAACTTTCCAAGTACCGCCGTTGAATTGGTATATTTATGTGAAATTGCAATATATGAAGTATCTACTCGCTACTGGCATTCCGTACGACAACTTGTTTGGAATTATTAAATTTTATCTCGTGCACAAAAGTTCCTTTTAGGCGCATTTCATGAAAGATTTATTTATGCCGCCGAGTGGTGAATGCTTTCTTAGGCAATAGGTGTGTAGATTGTCACTCGAGGCCACAGGCGACAGTGTCACAACGGACATCATGTGGCTAAAGTAGCATACAACATTTTTCTCAATTAAGACAATGAAAATTTTACTTTTCGTCACTGAGTTGAGAAAATAACTATTTCCATGCCAGCGCGCGGTAAAGTGAACTTTACATCACTGAGAATTATATTCCTCGCCTTCAGCTCGGGATACAAACTTCCCCCTTGTGAGTAAGCAAATTTTTCCGCAGAAACATACTATAGCTATAGATATACCTACACTATAATGCATTTTCATACCTAACAAACCAAGGGCAGTAAACCATTGGTGATGTGAAAAATTGTGTATACATAATCGATTGTTGACCACGGCTTCGCCACCAATCTACAAATCTCAAACATAATCTCGAATTTTCACATTTTTATCTCTAGTTTATGTTATTGCATTTATCACACGGTGGCATAAATAACAATTCTGCAACCGAGCATTGAACTACGATCATTATAATTTTTCTAATTCCAGTCTCCACTGTCCCTAATATGCCTGTCAAAATCAGTGCTGTGAATATAGGAGAAAAGTCAGAAAATGTCACCATGTCAGACAGCATAATTGCATTTCTCTCCTTCTAGTGCACAGTATAGTGCAATGGAAAAACTCAACATATGAGTGTGGAACAATTTCGGCAGATTATGTGAATTTCTTCACACTCAACGCTTTACCTCACACGTAATGCGTATAAATTATATTTCGTGTGACTCACTCTAATCGGAATAAATTTCACTGATCAAATACGCCAAATCTAGTTCTGCCATTTTGATGGAGGTCAAAAGTTATAACAGGATATTATATTACGTTAATTGAACACTGTCAATCAAATTTCCTCATTAATTTGTTTGTTGGACCACATGTAATTAAAAAAAATCAATTAAACAGCAAAATTATTTTGCGAAGTTTTTAATCTCTTTTTTATAATTGGAAATTTTGATATTTTGTTTTATTGACATGATTTAATTATTGTTGTGTCGAAATAAGCGTGTGTTTTTACCATATAATAGGATTTGTCAAATTAAATATAAATAATGACAAAGTGTACAGAATTGATCTATGTATGAACATAGGCGCGGTAAACAGGTGGCTTTCCAGTTTGCTTTTAGGATCAGACAGGGACTATTTTTAGGAAAACTTTTTCCAATATTATTTTTCATTGGATCGTCAACCCGCTCACGTTTTACTAATTTGGATGCATTCGTAAAGAAATTAGTACACTTCATCAGTAGTAATAAATTAACGTCAAGCTAAAATTGTACTATTCATACCAATAAAGGTGTTTTTGAAAAATAAATAAATATTTTTTTGGAAAAATATAGAAAAATGTGGGAGTAAAAAAATTACCAAAAGTAATCCCTGGGATGCAATATTGAATAGTCGAATTGTGAAAAACGATATCTGAAAAGTTCGATAAAAGTAATAAATACTCACGTCTAAAAATAGATTGTCTCTTGAGACGTGGGTATACGCTTTTCGAGCTTTTGAAACTTTCTGTTTTTCCTAGGATTTAGCAGAGAAAAGTTTTAACTGTATGCGTTGTTTCGGTTTTCAAAAAATTTCATTACGTCTAGACATGCCCAAAAATGTGTTTGACATATCAACTTTATGATATCGAAAGCACTAGTGCCACAAAAGATTTTTTCAAATAAATTTTTCTCACTCGTTTGTTAAAGTAATTTTTCTCGTAATTTTCTCGAAATACTAAATTTGTTGTTTTTGACGATTTTGACTTAAAAGTGCTTTTCAATCTTGATATCACGGTTTCGGGTTCACGCAACGTACTTCAAACAAAAGTGATCGTAGTGGTCAGCTGCAGAAAGTACTCTATTTTGCATGAAAATATTTTTACAGTGTTTTACAGTTGTGTCACACTTGAAACTTGACAGTTTAGTACCGTATTTAGAGTACCACTCATGCTTGAAGTCCATTGGTTGACGTTTCGCTACTAACACAAATGAAACATTATAACCGATTCAATTGTCGTCGTCAAGCTTTTGAGAAATTTTTCTTAAACAATTGTAACTTGCCGAACTATGTGTACGAAAATGCTTAAAAATTAAATTCTTCATCCGTTAACCAGAATATGCAATTCACAAACATTGGTCCCCAAAATAAGGAACTGTGTCGGATTTATTATATCCAACAGGAAGTTGCACACAAATCAAAAGTGAAATAAATTTAAAAATGAAAATAGTGCAACGACAACGGTTGATAATAATCACTAACCGCACTTTTAACCGTAACTATAATTTTGGCGCAAAATTTGAATCATGCTTGATTGACCTGTGTCGGCGCCGTAATAATACAAAAGAAATGGTAGTGAATACATTCACTGAAAATTAATTTTAAGCAAGGCATTAACAAAAATGTTGATCTCCTTACAATCAGACAAAATTTAAAAATAAAACGAAACGGTGCGGTTAGGCCGAAAACATTGTTACCAAATGGAATAAATGGACACATAAATAAACACAAGGATTTAAATCACATTTTTGCGAAATATAGTTTTTAATACCCACCTAATATTGCAAATATCAGCAAAAATATAAAATCCGCTTTACTCATATTAATTAAAAAGCAATGATAATGAACGAAAATTAAACCCAAACTGTCCGAAGGTAATCCCTTTTTAAATCCGTTGCAATAATGTATGTAAAAAATTGTTTGTTTTATTTGTATCCTTTAATGTTACAGTCATCATTCGATAAACATTGTTATTTAACGGATTTTCCAGCACTTAAAATGCGGCAATAACACAAAATAAACAAACGATTTATTCACCATATGATGAGTGGTATGGATACACTCGTTTCCGAAAATTTATTCGTTACAAATAATCGCAGTACAAGCTTTTATGATTTGATTACATACACACACGGGGCGTGGTACACACATAGCTCAAAGATATAAGCGGAAAAATCGTTTTTCTCGTATTATAAACAACAGACTTTTACCGCTGTAATAGTTGATAACGACTGAATGAGCTTTACAAAACCATTTTCACTCAATCGCAATTTTCTGCTTATTTTGATTTTCACTTGCATATACTATACGTTCTCACATATCTAAAGTTCCATGTCACTATATGGAAAACTGTATATAAACTGCCCGAACGGAGAGCATCTCCAGAGATCCTCTGCGCAGTGAAATCAAGAAAAATCAGCAAATGGTCCTTTCTCAAAGAGCACACACAAAACGAAATGGTTCTCTTCAGAATATAGAATCAGAATTGTTAACAATTCCTGAAGAACAGAACATGCTTTCGCTCATTTGCCATTTAGGTGTTGCATGGTTGAAGTGGTGCTGAAATGTATATATTTGGCGCTCAAGCGAAATCAAAGTGTCTCGTTGATTTAGACATTTATGTGGTAACATAAAAACATTATTAATGAAGCATAATCGTTAGAGGAAAATGGATACATTTTACTTAACCATGATAAAGGGGAAAATACAACAAAATGCGGAGGGAGTTGCGGGAGAAACCTTTTACCGAAACAAATTTTTATTTATCTCAGGCGTTGCAGATGAAGTACTTTTTATAGACATCTGTACAAAGAAACTACTCAATTGTGGGAGTTTCAGAGTAGAATAAAACCGAAGTCAATTACAGTAGATACTTAAAATCCATATTTTCGACTGTGATCCTTGGTAAAGCAAAAACTTGATCAATATGTGCCTGCTCACAAAAACTTGCTTTATCTTACCACATCTGATTTTAGGATCAAGCCAACTGCCGGCGTTTTAGAGTAGATAAGACCGAAGTAAATGGTTTAACTTTAAGTCGATATCGATATCAATAATGTGCATAATTCCCGCAACTCCGCAACCCAGAGTCCCCCGCTTGCTATTAGCTATTACAGAATAAATGGAAACATTTCATTGTGAATTCTAGAGTGAAATTTACTTGTCTCTTCGTATTCGTTGATTAAACTATTGGAAAGTAAAATAAAAACAGCAAATGGCATAATTCTCACACTAAACCCATGGTCTTAAAGCATGTCGATTTCTCATTACAAAAATCAACATTGTTATCCACTTATTATCATATGAGCAATATTGATAAACTCACATATCTAGTTAATTCCTCTGTGTAACAGTATGTTGGTTTTAATTACAGAAACATACGTGCATGACTGGATAATACACTTTGAGACTTGTTACGATGGTTGTACTATTTGTCGCTAATATTACAACGTTGAAGCATATTGTCCAACTATACGTGAATGGCGAGGGAATGTTAAAAAATAGTTTACTCGGCTAAATTGTGTATCAAGCGCAGTATAATGCTTAGCTATTACGTAATGCAACGAGGCATTAATTATGGTTCATTTTCGCCCTTAAAAGGCGACGACTTTGCATTGCTACAGCATAGTAGAAACAGTATGCACCACAAGGCGTATATGTCACCTATGCGGATATTTTTGCATTGCAATTTGATGTGGATTTTAATGATATTTCTTAAAACTTGGAAATTGCGCTCCAGTTTCGTCAACATTTACTAAAACAAAATCAGTGTTCAACACAAACTACCGGACATGGGTTGCGGAGTCCTACTCAAAATAGAGATCCTCCTTGAAATCGTTTTTTATATTTTCTGTGCAAGAAGTACTGAAACATTGGCTTTAACGTCTGAAATTACAATTACTTTCTGCAATTTCATGAAATATTTATCACAGTTCTAGACGGTACATCTCTAAACCATGTCGATTGTGGTAAAATGTGAGAGTGAAACGATGATAGCAACGAAAGACGTGATGATCCATTTACAAAGTACATGTGCAGGAAAAGACGTATTTTAGCCGCCTAGAGGGAGACCAAATAAATCCCTTTCTCCTCTAGAAACGTACGTACTTTGTGAATTACCCCTTAGGTAAATGGGCTAACTATTTCAGATTTTAAGTGCTATTTTGAATCGTTTCGCGAACTTTTTGTATGAGTAGAAAATAATTTGTAAAAAAAACTTTTTGTCAAATTTCCCAACTACTACTGATGGAATGAACTTGCACTCATTTAATGTAAAAGTTGATCGTTCAACAAGTGGCTATTTATAAAGTTTTGTCTGTATTTAAAAAAAAAAGCATCCGCATACCTCATAAAAAACATCGGATCGCATACATAGATTTAGTCAACAAACAATAGAGTTGATGGAGTTTCTATTGGACTTTTCTGGCATTTGAAAATTAATAAAAAATATCGTTGCTGTGTCATCATATATAGTTAACATGGCATAATGCCAAGCAAAATATAATCAAATTATTAACAATATCCAGAATATGTATCTGATTTCGTATATTGCGAATGTTATACACAAGCGAAATTGTGACCAATTCTTTTGCAAACATTGCAAATGCTATTAAAACGAAACCTTTTTTTTTGGTTTTTTTTTTACAAACGTTTCTATCTTTAAGAATTCATTTGTGAAACAGATCGGTTTTTACTTGTTCGTACAAATAATTGAAACCAGAGTTATTCGCCTTTATTGGTAAATTTTTTTGGACAATTCATGAAAATTCTCGAATTAGAATTTCAATAATTCATGAACAGTTTCGAATGAGCCAGGACCGAAACTTCTACTCTTTGTTTTTGTATTTTCAATTGATGCGACTCTTCGTTTTGAGCAAAAAATGTTCCACGACATTACCTCTAAAATGTACCGTTTATTTTATATTGATCCTCAAAATCTAGTCCTTCAAAATACAAATCTTCGAATATTCAATGCTTTACTATTCTTTTACATCTGATAAAGAGACAACTACCTGCAGTAATACCTGCAACTGTAGGAGTGTTAATTCACTTTATAAAAATCTGCCAATTTTTTACTTCGAACAAAAATTAAGAAAATAGTATTTTTCGTACCAAGACAGGAAATGACGATTGTTTCAGCACCAGTCAGGGGCACTTTTAAGCTTTTTGAGTAAATACACACTTTTCTCCAAAAACCAAAAACGTACCTTTTTGCAGATTTGAAAATTGAAAACCGTACCTTTTTGCAGATTCGAAAAGTATGCACATTTTCTTTGTACACAAAAAAGTGTGTAGAATACGCACTTTTCGAAAGTTTTTACACATTCGACATTTAAATTTCGTATATAGCATCCTCAACGTTGTTACAATTAACTTTGTTTTAACTTGGAAACCGGGACTATTTTTGGGAAATTGATTTCCTAAATTTGCTAATATTTTCCGAAATTTGCCTAGATTTTCAAATTTTTTTCAAATTTGTAACTTAAAAAACATATTCGACAAAATTTTAACATAGTTTTATTTTTGTACACTTTCGAACCAAAATCTTAAAATTTTGGTGAAGTTTCGAATTTTTGTTTTATGTTTTACATGTGACTGAAAAATTTCGGTTGTATTCGCCTAGATTCTAGCGATATAGGTTATTGTAATGATTCAATAAATAAAATATAGAGATCATTCGAAACTGAAAAATATAATGTCGCTTCGGTTATTCTTTTGGACAGATTTGATTTTTGTCGCTCGCTTTGCGTTTCGTTCCTATCGTAGTCAACTTTGATCCTTTTGGTCGAGTCGACCCAGGAATTTTAATATCAAGAATTTTGATATTGTAAATGCTGGACAATATCGCAATAGGTAGACTGCAACTGAATGTAGTTTGTTGAATATCAATATTTTTCGACGGGAACACTTTGTCGATTTTATTTCCCACTTAACCATTCATTTTCTCTCAACAATTGGATACGAATCGGATGGTGTTTTTATCGATAAATCTAATCAAATTACTAAGCTAGGTCGGAACGGTCGGCTTGAAACGTTAAGCCTGTATGGGTCATCATAGATAAATCTTATTTGAAATTTCAACCTTTGTTCAAAATAAGATTTTGAGTTGCAGGTGACTTTATTTATAAGTTTTCTGCATTTTTTTTTTTCAAAATAAGATACAAAATTTGCTTCTATATTGAATAAATTATTATTTTGCATAGTAGTCTCCATGCAACACTATTTGCAGTTACTGCGAATAGTCTCCATGAAACACTGTTTGCAGTTACTGCGAATAGTCTCCATGAAACACTGTTTGCAGTTACTGCGAATAGTCTCCATAGTCGGTCTTTTCTTTTTCCCAAAAGTGTGTAGTTGGACATTTTTTGTGCAAACATAAAAGTGTGTAGAATACACACTTCTTAAAAGTTTTTACACACAGTGTGTAAAATACACGCTTAAAAGTGCCCCTGGCACCAGTCCTAAGTTTTCCTTACGAGCGAAGCGAGTAAGGAAAATTAGGACGTGTGCTGAACAAATCCATTTCCTGTCGAGGTACGAACAACGTTTTGTGCATCGGACAACTGAAATAGACAAAACACATCAATTTACTTGAAAACATACACACTTCAAATTCACCATATTAAATTTAATCAATCGTATAGTCATAGAAAAATTCATGTAACTCTTTTCCCGCACTATAAATCGTAAAGAAATGAAGTTTTTTCCCGCACGATATATAGTTCGGGAAAAACTGACATTTCTTAATGAAAAATCATGGCAAAATAGCACAAAAGGTTTTTCTGCTACACACAGGCGTAAAAACCATATAAAGACGAATAAACATGAAAATTTATCAGTTTTTGGTTAGAGGTGAGCGCGTTTCAGTATCCTTCGGGTCTCAGTATCTGTCAAGTTTCGGGTTATCGGATCTCAAAAATTTAATTCGGGTCGGGTTCGGGTCGGGCCGGGTTTCAGTATCTGTCGGGTTTCGGGTTCTCGGGTTTTAAAAATCGATTCGGGTCGGGCTCGGGTCGGGTCGGGCTTTGAAAAAACCTCGGCCCGCTCACCTCTAGTTATTGGTCACTGAAATACTAACATTAGCTAACTAGCTGACTACTATTAGACTAACTTAACTAATGAATAAAAACACCTTTTGCTTTAACGCCGCCGAGCAGAATTAAAACTCAAGACCATGTTTTGAGTCGAGAGTTCTGATGATAGCATCGAATTGATGTTGACTGAACAATTACATAATTACATTGGTATGATGGAGAACGAATTTTACAGAAAAATAACGGGCACATACAGCTATATGTGACATTAAAACCTTCATGTGTGCCTGTTCAAAAACGAGCAGAACACTGCAATAGTCATGAAGAATTTGAGGAATAGTTGTAGGCGTAATTCGAGGCAATGTAAATGTTGAAATTGAAATAATGTAAGCCACTTTTTGCTGGTCATGGTAGAGGAATCATCAGAACGCTCGACTCATAGTATGAAAACATGGTCTGACAATCTGGGGTTCGAATTCTACTCGGCTTCGTGGCAAAAGGTGTTTTTATTACATTTCTAGTTCTACTTTCTGTGTAAATTCATTAGTTTAAAACATTTAAACAGTTTTGACTGTTTGTGTGGGTCAGCTGAAAAACAGCTGAAGAAAATTCAGTGTGAAATTTCATTGCCTCTATCTCTAATAATAATTTTGAGAATTTTCAAGAATTTAAAATCTTCAAATTCTCTAAATTAGTGAAAATTCTTTAAAATGTTCAAAATTCTAAAGCTCTAGGAAATTCTTGGTAATGTGGTAGTTAGGAAATAAAATCTAGATATAGTTGCAGCCATTCAAAACGTTTAAATTTTCGTTACATCAGGAGTCGGGGACCTTTTTCAATCGATACCAGCAAAATGGTAAAATGCTGCCATCAACATAGCCTTTATGACGGATTGAAAAGGTCACAGCCATTCAGTATAAATGCGCTGTTAACATCAATTTTTCTATTTCAGGCACAAGGTGCAGCATTTTTTGTAACCCCTCAAATATCTCTTCCTATTTCATTCTCCACTCTCATTCAGAGTGTATTTATATAGTGCATTTTACCAATAATAAATTTAAAATAAAATACAACAACAACAAATTGACATTGTAAAATTTCGACATTATGAATTGGGATGTTTGGAAGGTAAAAATCACATCAAATTTTACCGATTACGACATTTATTATTTGGTCTGTAAAACGATGATATACAATTTCTACCCCAATACGGCAACTTCCAATAAAATGATGTTGTCGTTCTCTCTCTCTCTCACTCTCTCTTGCTACAAAAACAAAATTTTTGGATAATATACATTTTATATACCAACTGATGCCCTTTTTCATAACATTTTGATAAGAAAAAATTTATGTGATAAAAATAATGGCCAAATCCCAAAAACATTTCAGTTTTTTTTAGCCTCGTACAGAGTATACTGTGGGCTAATAGATGCTATAAGTTTTGCGGGAGATAAATGGCGTGTAGCTCCCACTACTACTGCAGAAAAACATGTTTCGCAATCATATAAAATAGTATGAGCCTCGTGGAAAAATGTTTTTCTGATTCATGTGATTGTAGCCCTTGTTTCGAAGCGGGGAATAAAGGCAAAAAGTGTATGCCTAAGAGATAACAAAACTTTTCAACCGTTCGTCCGTCGGATGATCTGCAGATTTTTTTAAAAAATCTTTGCCTGTAACTTTAACAGTAGTTCCGATCGGGAAATGTGGTCGAGAAAGTGTTTTTTAGTGGGGGTTTAAATGTGTTTCATTGTACAAGCACAACCAGCATGATGGTGGTCTAGATCCACCACTCGCTGCGGACTCGACTCGCTGCGGACTCGACTCGCTGCGGACTCGACCCGCTTATCGTTTATTGGACTTATCAGTAGTGAAAGGCCCTAGACGAGACCAATGAGATAAGAAATAGTTTACGAGAAATCGCTGAGAGTAAGATTTTAAATTTTTTTATTGAATGAATCATAAAGTATCCACAACAATCTGTAGTTTATTACTATAGCTTCAAAGATGCGAAAATTACCAATAACTACTATTGTTGAAACGTTAGGGAACAAAAGTAATAAAACGTCAATTTCGCATTGGATATTTTTCTTATTAAATTAAGCCAGTTACTATAGTTGTACATAGCGACACCTATATAGACCTAACTCACTCTTTCCTTTTGTTATACTGTCAAACTTGACAGAAGAACAAAATAAAACTTCGCGTCGTGTTGAGTAGCTTCAGTTAGTTTTATTTCTACTTCAGGGCTTCATCTAGAGAAGTAATTCCAATGGGACAGTTAAAGGGTTTCTGCACTAGGTACGGGGCTAACATAGTCACAGCGGTCTGCTACGTTCTCAACTGGCTTTTTTTCCTTCTTTTCTCGTTCCCAATTTTATTCACAATTATATGTGTTCTTGTGATATTTGGAAGTCAGTCAGAGCATTTTACAATACGAACAATTTATGCAATTTATGCATAATTTATTACCAATAAATAAAGAGAAAAAAAAAATTGCTAACACATTCAAAGAAGCTTTATTTTATTATATTAACCCGCATTTATATGTCACGTTCGTAAATCAAAATGATCTTAATTGTGTATTTCGAGTTCAAGACATTTGGGTTTAATCTTTCAGTTAAGCCTGTGTGTATGTGTCTGTGTATTCCCATCTATCTGATATGTTTTTGGCTTTAGACACGGCTTTTGCATACAATAATTATAGTCTGCCGAAAAGCTATTTCAACGAGAAGGTCGTTGATATGTTCAGAATCAAATTAAATTGAAGTTGGGGTTTAAGCAAACCATTAGTTTTAGTAACGTGACATGCGGTGATTGATGCGAATACTTAAGACAAATATTTTTTTTTACATTTTCCAGCATAAGTTTTCATTAAGTCTTATATCTTGTCTGCTCGTATATATGCTGACAAATGAATGTTTAGTTTATTGTATGTTACTGGTTACTGTAAATGGAGCGGACGAAAAAAATATAAATTAGAAAAAATTGAATTGGCCGTTCAATCATTGTTGCACAGGGGCATGGGCACAGGGAAAAATGATTCCCGAGTCCAGATCAATTTTTCAAAAGAACAGAAAACGACCACTGATTTTCAAAAGTTGTCGCCTAGAAATCGTATGCATCATACGTATCATGACCAAGAAGTCAGTAACTTCATAAGAACCAAATGACCATCTTAATCTTTGATCAAATCAGCGCGCCAAGCGACACTGCAAGTAAAAGTGCTTCGCGTAACAGTTGCAACACATACAATACTACTTTTTATGAAAAGTGTTTCTAAATTGTTTTAACAGCTTTTCTTGAATCGAGTGGTTTGCCTCACATCTTTTGCAACTTCTGCGGGCGAGTAGTTACCCTTTGAAGTAGTTGAGATAGTTGTTTGAAAAATCCTAGAGAAAAATTTCCTTTTACGGCTTTTGCTACTGCTTTGCAACTACGTCAAGCGGATGAATGGAGTGTATGAGCGTATTAATGGATGCTGGAGTCCGAGACATTTAAGACATTTAAAACACAAGGTGGTCAACATAAAAAATTAGTATTTTTCGTTACGATTGATGAAAAGTTGCTTTCATTACGAATTACGAACTACGCTTCACTTCGCTCGTAAGGAAAACATAGGACTGGTGCTGAAAAAATCTTCATTTCCTGGCTTGGTACGAAAAAAACCTATTTTACAAAGTCTTATCGCTCGGTAGATTGAAAAACTAATCAATTTAGGGGAGTTCTGAGATCGCTTTACGATCGATAACTATTACATAACAAGGGATAAAAATATGAAAAGTAGAGTTTTCGTGCGAATTTTATCGATCCAAGGCTAAGCCAATTATGAATGTTAAAAGCTACGAACATTTGTGGCGGTCACTTTGCTACTACAATCTTATTTGTAACCGAATTAATTTTTGTCTGACAAGTTTCTTCCACAATAAATAAAATGTTGTTTGGTTTCTAGTCTTGTAATGCATATTATAGTTAATTCGTTTTTTCTTTCGTTCGTCTAAAAAATATATGTAAAATAAGAGGAAGACGACAAAAAAAGCAAGCAAATATAATCAACATGCCCGTAAAAAAAAGCTGACTGACTTTATATACACACACAAATTTATTCGTTTATAAAAGTTTCACAAAGTTTATTGACTAAGAAAAATACAAAACTTAAAGTTGAGTTCGTTTTATTCAGTAAAAATTACAGAGACACTGTTTTGTTTATACAGAATTTTTTTTTCGCCTCTACTCCCTAACACTTTCCCAATTTGTTTATTTTTTTATTTTTTTTATTCATGACAAAGCAATGAACGAAAATATTAGCATGCAGTGTGTTGAGATGAATAATGTCAAAAGTTTAGAGTTGAAAAGATGTGTTCAATTGAAATATTGACACATTTTATTTCTTAAATTGATTTATTTGTGTATTGGAGTATTGGTATGCAAAGTTATGAACGAGGAAATCATAGCTTCGACGACGAGAAAAAAAAGCCAGCAAGAGATTGAGATTTATCGATGAAGAATTCGGGGAGAAAAATGTTCGATAACGAGCTTTCAATGGGAGGGCGCAGTGAAACGCTCAGAATTAGAACATGTTTGACTATTAAATGGTCTTTAGAAAAATATTTCTATTGATATAATAGCCGAATGAAACGCAATTCTTGGGAAAATAATTCATTTTATTGTGATCGACGCGTGTAGCATTAGATGTATTTATTCACATATGGTTCAAGAAGGCTCGTAAATAGCTTGCATGGGGTAAGAAACTTTAGCTGAAATAGTATCCGATCATCTAATGAAAGTGTTCTGAAATTTATTAAATCTTATTAAGAGGCACCGGTACTCAGCTAAAATTTAACGAAATTTTCATAAACTGCTCAGTTTTCTCGGAGATATGCAAACTGTTACAATCTATTTTCTGTTGAAAGCTTCCACTTTCGTGGTAGGAATTGCGGTCGTACATTTTTCAAAAAGGATTCTGATGGAAAGATATCATCAAAAGTAAAATAAAATCCAGTATTTAAAAAACGCCCAAATGCATGCTTTTCAGCAAAGCACCGAAACAAAAACAATTGGAGTCAGAGCCTAAACATTCTCACGAATTTTTGCAATTTCATCTGTTGACATAGTTATTTTCCTAGCGCATGCTAAAATGTTTTTTTAGCGAATGAGAGGTTTCCAGCTGGAGCCGGAGGCGAGTGCTAGAATCGAATTCGATAAAAAAGCCTTTTAGCATAAGGAACAACGTTTTTCCTAAACGATGTGCGAAATAAGCGATGAAGTCTGTAAGTTGAAAAAATTCATTATTTTGCAGCATGAATCTAGTTAGCAAAGACAGTCAATTTACACACTAAAATTTCCATGCGCAGATATATATTTTAGTTATATGCTTTATGCGGGACCTGGTTTGAATTGCAAAATAAAAATCGAGGAACAAAAGTTGTGGCTTACCTGCAAAAACAACTAACAAATCAGGAAGAATGACAGATTACTATTTTCTTAGAGTTTTGCTGGGAAAGTTTTCGCCCAAAAATTATATTTGAAATTTTTTTATTCATCCGAAATGAGGTTAGCCAGTCACCGTTTTAACTCAACAATGCCAATTGGACTCACTTAAGAATAACAATGAAGCAAAAACCATATTTTCCTGAAAATACTACCCCCATTATCTAGAGCTGCAGTATAATTAAAAGTTTTTCTTCAAAAATATTTACAATGATCAACATTGCACAAAACAAAAAAGTTATTAGGAGGTAGTTATTTTCCACCAGTTATACAATCGACTGGAATAACTCACAGAGATTTCAAAATAAATAAACTTTTGCGAATGTTCAAATTTTCAGAATTTTGGTATAAAGCCGCGAAATTTTAATTTGCGGCTATCCGCTAAAGACATTTCTTTAACGCTCTGGTGTCTGATACTTTATGTGTTAGTATAATACTAGCATTTAAACGCTTAGGAACAAGAATTCACTTTTGTATACGGTTCACTGTAAGTTCCTTATTGCAATTCAAAAGAATATTTCTCTCTTTCGGCTCTAACAATGTTTTTATTATTAACATAATCGTCTACTTGGAGCTTGCAATTGAGTAGAAAAAAAAGTTTTTCTTTGATATTTACAAATTATTATATAAAATTGCAATATAAGCACATTTCGGTTTACTCTAGACTCCCTTTTTTGCACTTTTCGTATTATACGGTTCCATGGATGTATACTGCAGAGAAGAAAAAAAAACTATCAGTGTTCTTGCTTCAAACATGCGAGAAGTTCATTTTAAGTTGAAGATTAAACTTGCATCCTCGTGTTTTCTTATTACATAGCCTTTATATTAAAACAAACAGTGTCTGACGTTTAGTTTGGGGATATATGTATGTATCTACCCATGTGTGGTACTTTTTTTCTAGTTCAACTAAAGTTTGTTGTTTATTTTGCATCATCCTTTTTCGTCTACAAAGTCAACATTGTATAATAAGCGATAAAGTAATAACTTTTCGAATTTGCAATTATCCAAGAAAAAGTGCAATAACTATTGCGGTCTGGACGTGTGGTCACGATTTTTTTTTAAGAAAAACAAGCAGAGTTTTTGTAAATGATAAATCGCTATAATGTTTCTCCTTTTTAACACTCGATTTTGAAATTATTGCACTCATAAAAAGGGTGATAAAAAGTTTAAGAAAAGAGCCTTCGTTTAACCGAGGCGAAGCCGAGGTCAATGAACACACAGAAAGGAGGCCTCGCTTTCAATCGGAGTTACGTAATGGATTTTGTGCAACCGGAAATGCCAGTTTTTCCCGAACGATATATAATTTCTTTACGATTTATTGTGTGAGAAAGGAATTACATAAATTTTTCCATGACTGTACGGTCGATCAAATTTAAGTTGGTGAATGTGAAGGGTGTATGTTTTCAAGTAAATTGATGTGTTTTGTCTATTTCAGTTGTCCGATGCACAAAACGTTGTTCGCAACTCGACAGGAAATGGATTCTTTCAGCACACTTCCTAATTTTCCTTACTCGCTACACTTATAAGGAAAATTTAGGACTGGTGCTGAAATAATCGTCATTTCCTGTCTTAGTACGAAAAATACTATTGTGCCACCGAGAATTGAAATACGACGGATTTCAATATCGATAACTAGATTGAAATGTCCAAAATTACAACACCCGTTTTCATGGCTTATTACAACACTCAAACCAGTGTTGAAATGAAATTCGTATGAGTTATTACAGCATTCGTTTAAAAAAAATGCAAAGCAACGTGATCGATCAAATTCGAAGAGTGATTGTTTACAATGAAAATTCTGAATTTTTGTGCATTTGTCTATTTCAATTCTCGGTTGGCACAAAGCATGATGTGTTACACGTATTGTAATGAGATTTTTTCAGCACACGACCCAAATTTTCAAAAATTTTTCAAAAGGAAAACTTGGGTCTAGTGCTGAAAAAATCAACATTACAATACTTGTAACACAACATACTATTTCCTAACTAGTGTTGAAATCCGGCTCATGCGTTCGAAAAATATCTATTGTTTGCTGTGGGCGTCGAAGGGAGTGTATGAATTATGAAAAGTACAGTTTTCGACGTACGTGAATGCAATTACCGTCTGTTTTTTTATAAACCAGTGAACGGTATTACAGAGACTTTTAAATAAATTTACCGGTAATCTACATTGCATACAAATCGATCAGTCAAGTTCAATTTTATAATGAAACGAGCCATCAGAACAGTCGGAGCGTTTGCTGCGACTGAGCCCCGTACAAACCCGTATATCTATTGCGCACGTGACCCTAGTGCGTCTGTCACCCTACTTTGACCGTAAGCCTATTGCGCCGGTTAATGTAGTTAAAGTAAAATTATTATGTAATGTGTACATCTTAGAAATTGCACATAGCGCAATTACGAAGCCCCGTACGACGTTCCTTTCAAATGAAACAAAAATTTCAAATCGCCCTAAAATTTTATTTTTTTGAAGGGCCTAGTATCGGCCTCAGTCCGAGGACCCAAATTTAAAATTTTTTTCAACTACATTCTATTCGGCCTTTGATTACCTTCCAAATGAAACAAAAATTACGAAAAACAGATGAAATTTGCTCGAGTTATATGTAAAATACACATAGGGCCCTAGTAGTGGCCTTAGTCCAAGGACCCAAATTTAATTTTTTTTCAACAACATTCTATTCGGCCTTTGATTACCTTCCAAATGAAACAAAAATTACGAAAAACGGATGAAATTTGCTCGAGTTATATGTAAAATACACATAGGGCCCTAGTATCGGCCTCAGTCCGAGGACCCAAATTTATTTTTATTTTTCAACTACATTCTATTCGGTGTTCGATTATCTTTCAAATGAAACAAAAATTACGAAAAACGAATGAAATTTACTCGAGTTGTATGTAAAATACGCATAGGGCCCTAGTAGTGGCTTTAGTCCGAGGACCCAAATTTAATTTTTTTTCAACAACTTTCTATTCGGCGTTCGATTACCTTCCAAATGAAACAAAAATTACGAAAAACGGATTAAATTTACTTGAGTTCTATGTAAAATACACATAGGGCCCTAGTAGCTTTTCACTTCTAAGGCCCTAACTCACGGTCCACTCACCCGATTTTAAAAAACTTTTTTTTCCTGGATTGGTATTGACAATACCTATCATTTGCCATCGTTTATTTTGCCATAAATATCACCAAAAGACCTTAAATCACTTAGGTGGCCCTAACTCACGAAGGGCCGACCCGAATATGCCCATCTTCGAACTTAGCCTCACTATTTCGACTATCTTTCAGGGAAAAAAAAAATTTAAATCGGATTTGATTTACTCAAGATATCGACGTGACGGACAGACGGACAGACGGACAGACGGCCCAAATTTTTATTGCGGATTCGTCATCTATGAACATAGGCAAACACTTTGCCCTTACCGTCTGCTTCGAATTCCATCAATTACACACGGCATCGTAATCCTATAAGCCCCTTCGTACTTCGTACGGGGCTAAAAAAATCTTTGTCTAAAGCCTCTAAAGCTCAATCAGCTTCATGACAAAATAACGCGAATTAGAACTTGCACTGACAAAAAACAGTTCTACCTGTAGCGGGTAACTTTGTTTCCAGGTAATCTAGATCCTCTGCTACAGTTGTATTTTTTGTAAGGTACACTACAACTGTGGTAGCTACTATAGATTACTTGGAGAGATAGTTACCTGCTGCAGGTAATATTTTAAACTCTTTTTTGTCAGTGTAAAAAATTATTATAAAATTTTACTTGGAAATTTTCATCAGCGTATTAAACACTTCTCGACTTTGTTTTACTCCAATTTTACGATTTTAAATCGAAAATTTAGTATGGTTGGGCTGAACAAATAAACGAGTGAGTTTCCATCCAGGTTTTTTCATAAGTGAGTTGAGGAACTCAAGTAAACAAGTTTTAACAAAATCCCCTGAACTGTTTCTGAGAACCAGCACCAGCGTCAGCCAGGGCTTGTGAAACACTAAGGATTGAAGACTTATATTGGAATTGGTAAAATGACAAATTCTAAGATTTGCAGTGTAAAAATTATTGTTCTCGATAATTTCTTCATTGAGCAATAGCAGCTGAAAGTCAAAATTTCACCATGTTGAAAGACTGATATCTCCATAAAGAAGCTACGGAGGAAGCCTGTAAATGGTGATACCATACTAGTTTTGCGAACCCTTTCGAAAGGCAAAAACAATATTTTTGAATAGAAGCTTTCTGTTACATTTTCAAAAACTGCACTTTTAGGCTAACCATGGCGAACTTTGACAGCTGATATACCTTACTGGTATTTGTATTTTACATCAATAAGTAAATGTTGTCGTATTGACTCTTTTGACATTACTATTTAATTTGCGTAAAATTTAATCTTGAGTAATTTTGAAAGTTATAATTCGTTAAATTTCGATCATTTATAAAGTGAAAATATTTATTTATTGCAAATTAATTCAACGGGCTATACTAGTCCTACCTGAATATATAAAATTATAAAAAATACAGATACATACAATCGTCTCTTACACAACATATCCTACGGTAAAACCGGTAATAAAATTTTATTTACCGGTAAACGGTAATAGACATTACCGGTTTTTTACCGGTTGCATTCACTAGTTTCCACTCAGTGACGAAAGCGAAAATGATGGAATGTAAAGAGTATGTAAGCTTCAGTATTTGACCAGTTTTAATTTGCTTCATACACACAGCAAATTTCTAAATAGTCGATTTCGTGCGAGTCTCATTTGCAAACAGTGTGTGTTTGTCGTTTCCAGCTTGTTTACTTTACTAACCTACATATCATCAGTGGGATGGAGTTAGTTCCATACATACAAACAAAGATAATGAAAATCGTTTCGCGAATGGTAGTTACATGTCAAAATACTGGAGATAATTTTCGCCCATCATCATAAACTGATTGTAAAAGTTGCAGGAGTTTTGTCCGTCCACATACGGAAATAATCAATCATTTGGTGCAGAAGAAGCAATGGATATTATAGCTATGCAAGGGAAATTTTAATCAAATTTTTCAACAATTGGTTTGGAGGGTTTGCGCACGAAGACAGTAAATAATAATGAATGTACCATTTTGCTCCGGTAATATGGTATAATAAAAATGAAATCGGGGTTACATCACCAGTTAAACTTTTTCCTCTTAGAGGTCCATCGTTTTTCCGCCTTTTTAGACCCATCTCGCACCTGGCCAAACCCGAGACCCGATTCCCTTTAATGTGGTTGCCAATTATGGACGACACCATAGCGTCTGCAACAGTATTGTGTACGTAATATTTACAAGAAGAGGATCGTATTGTACATAACAAGCAGTTCCACAGGATACACTGCCGCAACCCTTGCTCATATTATAAGTTTCCATGTAACAGGAAGGAAAAGAACTAACGAAGCTAAAATGTCAATTTGATAAAGTCAAAGAAAAACTATTTTCGATTATTTCATTTTTCCTCCCACCGTTATTCTACGTTTTATATTATTTATAAATTTTCTATCAAATATGAGGAATAATGCTTTCTACATTATTATATCTTGTAGATGTTTGAAAAGTATGTAACGAAGAAATAAAAAAGTTTTTCTTTCTCTTTGCCATAAAATGAATTGTGGAAAATCTCCTGGAAATTCTTTGCAGGAGCTCCATGTATATATGCTTTCATAGTAAATGTTGGTTGCGGGTTATTACAAAACTTTTTGGTATTTTTGTGTCATGACTCATCAAATTAAATAACTATTAAGGATACTGATGTTATTTGAGTTATTTTTTTGGATTTATTTGCAGAAAATGAGAAATAGGAAATTGGTTTTTATTTGGTTGTGTTCTCTGTTTTGTTTGTTTTTTGTTTGTCTTTTTTTTTAAGAAAAAAAAATGTAGAAAAGAGATTCCTTCAGGCAACTTTCGTCGTGTATGTGAATGTTCATATTTGTATCTGATAATGGCCGGAAGGTACATGCGGATAACAAGGCAAAAAGAATATATCTATCTATGTTTCGAATGTACTTCTCCGAGAAAATAATTACTTTGGATTTCCATTAAAATATAAATAATGAAAGTAGAATGATTTTGTCAAATTTGTTGCCGAAAAATACTCTTGTCTTAATAAACGAAAATATGCTCAACGAAAAGGCGTGTGTACGACACGAAAACATGTATATATAAGTCCGTGCATAGGAGTTAGTTTTGGCAATAAGATTTTTATTGTTTCGCATAGAGGAGAGGTTCTTTTAAATACAATCGAAAGACGTGATTGAAGCATTTCACAACGTGAATCAACCAACTTCTCGTGGATTATATATGGATGTGCAGTACATCATGGATTGCTTTAGTTAGGGATATACTGTGCTCTTTAGTGTGTTTATCTAGATTTTCATTGAGTCATCACCTTTGAGTAATTATACCTAGAGAGGAAATTTGTACGACGAAATGTGGTCCCAACATCAGTTTATATAATATACAAATTTCGTATAATTTTACACCAATCCATATACGCTATTTCGCTTTTGATAGTTCAATTAGCCCTCTTAATTAAGAGGACAAACACACATACCAATAAACATTTCGTATTTCCTGTTGGGAATGACACATTTTACGTAATTTTGTTCGAAATTTCCTCTCAAGGTATAATTACTCTTAGGTCATCACACGCTACCGCCAGCTGATAGATACTTTTTTATTCGGTCTATTTTTAGGAATTTAATTCTTAAAAATGCAAGAAATTTACAATTTACAAATTAAGAAATTTTTAGGAATTTTTTAGGAATTTTTTAGGAATTTTTTGAAGATTTTCGGTGACATTTTTAAGAGTTAAACTTCCTAAATATAGGCCATATATGTGACATAGTACTTGAGAGAAAAATGAAACATTTTCGTGTGTCTACTGACCCCCTGTGAATCGCTTTGCGTGTTGAACTTTTGACGTGGACTCCGGCTCTCGGACTGTCACAAGTACTATTTGATGAGTGATGATTGGTCAAAATTAAATTAGTTCAAATAAAACTGCAATGATGTTCCGTGATTACCCAATACAGTTTCCATTTAAACAATAGCGTCGTCGTATTACCAGCAACTTTCTTTTCCTCCTCCAACAAAAGTAGAAATAAATAAAGAAACCAAATCCACTGTTCAGGGTCAATACTAAAAGAAAACTGAAAATTAAATAACTTATTCCGTAGATAGCTAATTTGCAAAGTTCTTGAATTAAAAATACATAAAGTTGAATAGATGAGTGCATATTGTATTTGATTTGAGATCGTAAAAGAATCCCCAAAGAAAAACGAAAAATCATTTGTGCTTCGTTCACTGCTAATTCCAATACTTAATGAAATTAAATTCAAACTATCTGTGCTCGAAATTGCTTTAAAATTGCTTGTATAAATTTTATGGAAAACGAGGCAACATAAAGTTTCCATTTTAAACGGGATATAAATTTAATATAAACTTTTAGTCGGGCTTTTAGTAAAAGTTTGAATTCGGTTCACTTGACAATAAGTCGTAGTTTTTTCCCATTGTTTGGGGAAGGTAAAATGATTGAAATTGACTTGTGCTATAAGCTATAAGCAAGCATTTTATGTGAAACATAGTTGTTGGTTCAATGCAATGTTTACATACGCTAAAACAAATAGTTATCAGCATATTTGTGGCGAAAAGATAAATAATGAACTAAGTTAGTACATACACAGACATGCAAATACAATGGAAAACGTTCATTGGATTTTATGGTAGTTTATGGTTAAAATTTAATGTTTCCAGTTCCATTGTAAGTGCGGAACATGGAACACATAACAATGTACACAGACGAGTTAGGTTTGTAAAATTGCAATCGGCAGTGGGTGAAATTTTTTCGACCTTTATGAAATGGGGGTTTTGATTTTGGTAAAATGCTACAGTCAAGTGGTGTCGTCAATTTATAATTTAAAGTGTCCGTAGTCTATGTACACTACTTTCATGGTTTCTGTAGATCATTTTAGATTCAAGTGATGATTTCTGAACAATAACTCGTTACTTATCCAATGTGGAAACCATTCAGCAAAGATCGATTGATAATTCTAGTTGCTAATTAACATTACTTACATAGTAAAAGTGGCACAAGCGAAGGACGGCATTTTGAATTAATTCGAAATCAAAAAGAACAAACAATTTTCAAGTGTCTATTGCGATAGCTTTTCAAGCTGAGACACTTCCAACAAATCGCACTTTACTTACGATGCCAGTTCCGCCGACCACCCATGAGGAATTTTTCAAAATATCCTTAAAAAATACTTCAAATTTTACGAAAATCCTTTTTAAATCCTAGAAAATCTCATAGAACATTTTTTTCATTCAAAATAGCCCCTCGTCCTATATAAGTTACCATATCATCGTTTACTATGCGATCTCATTATACTGCATACAATATGTGAGTTAGCGTATGTTGTATTCAATACACCGGAATGCTTCTCTGAAAACTCTCTCTATTCTCGCCAACACCAGTCTATATAATGAACGAATCATTTAGATCATCAAATATGAGATTGAAGACTGTGTGAATAAAAAATGAACCTAAAATATTCACGTTAATTACTGAAAAATGCTTAACGTATATATAGCGTGCATTTAAGTTGAACGAATTTTGCAAAATGTACAGTTTGTTTCTACAATAATAGCAAGCATTCGTATGGAAGTGTATATTCTGACACAACAGCATTACTCCATATGGTTCGACTATTTGATGTTTTGTGTATCAAGGGCGCTCTTCCTTCTTTAAAATACGTATAATTATTACAGACAACCAAAAACTACCGAATGGGGCGCTCAAACATTACAGCAGCGTTTAATTTTCAATAATGAGTGCATCATGATACAGTGTATATAAGTACTCTTTGTCTATCTATACATACCAAATATTTATTTAATTGCATTCCATTCGATACAGAAAAACGGTTTTATACTCATGGCAACAAATGTGAAAAAGAAAAATCAACCGAAGCATTTTTCTGTTTTAAGTGTGTTAGTCACGGTTGTGACACTTCCTATAACATGTTTTCATAGAATCTGCCAATTTTTGACGATTTTTTATTTCGTCCCAAATTTGTCACTTTTAATTTTCTGAATGTTATAGTTTTCGGCAACAACACTTTCTGTTACAAAAGTCTTCGTCAATACTTCGGGCATCGTTGGTACAAAATTCATCAGTGTGTGCTCCCCTCTATCAATTATAAATCAGAAATTGGTATAATTTTTACGTTTTGGGTTGCTTATCACACGTCCTGAAATTGATTGTAAACGTTTCGATCTTACGCATGATACGCATTTCCAATTTCACATATATATTACAAACGACAAAACGACAGAACAAAATTAGTATTCAAAAAATCACAAACATAATCTGAAGAAGAAGAGAAAAAGTTCTATTTTCTTTTGAATCCTCGGCAAAGACAGATATAAGCACAGATTTATTGGTATAAAAGAGTCAGAGCCACAAAAAAATATTTTTCTTTTCGTATTTTCATTGTTATAGATTAAGTTGACCGAAATTTTACCTAAGGCCATCACGTAAAAAAAAGGTATCATATGAAAACGAAATATCTCGGCATTTTTTGTTTCGTTTGTTACGAGCACGTTTATTTTCTTTGCAAAGAGATTGACTTTCCTAAATGGAGTGTCTATCTTGAATATTAAATGTTTAGTTCAAAATAGGTTTTGTATTTACTTCCTCTCTTGCGTGTGTTATTTAATTCATTTTTTTTTTCTTCGGCATAACTAGGCCCCACCTGTTGGGTGGGTCAGATCCCTTGACTGTTTGTCTGAGCTTCTCAGTAGTATTTTTATTGACAATGATTTATTGATTTATTTCAATGAAATGTAATTTGGTATGTTGATTGCCACAAAAACGCATTTAGAAGAAGAACTACTAGAACGGTCTAATAAATCTCTCATTGATGATTTAATTCTGTTTAGTTTCACTGAAAATCTTCGAAACTATGTATATAAAATGCCCCGGTAAAAAATGACGTATGTTTTCAATAACATTTAAACTCGTGTCAATTGCGGCCCTCGTTTCGCTCTGGCCGCAAACTTCACACAATTTTAAATCGGTTGAGAATTACTCCAGTTCTCGTGTTAACAAAAAGCAGAAAAGGCTTCTTCGAGAACTACTCCCAGATAGTTGAACCGATACCACCCATGTTCGAACTTGACCTGAGGATTTCACTACTTCGTCGAATAAAAAAAAAGTTTTTGAAAATCGGTTGAACTTTGCTTCAGTTATCGTGTTAACAAAGAGCAGAAGAGGCTTCTTTCGAAAACTACCACCAGATGCTTGAACCGATACCACCAATTTTCGAACTTGACCCGAGGATTTCACTACTTCGTCGAATAAAAAAAAGTTTTTGAAAATCGGTTGAACTTTGCTCCAGTTATCGTGTTAACAAAGAGCAGAAAAGGCTTCTTTCGAGAACTACCACCAGATGGTTGCACCAATACCGCCTTGACCTGAGCATTTCAATACTTCGTGAATTAAATTTTTTTTTTGAAAATCGGTTGAAATTTACTCAAGTTATCGTGTTAACAAAGGGCACAAAATTTTAACATTTAACGTTTTTTCATCACATTTCCATACATTTTTAATCATAGTGAACGTGTTACGTACGGTGTATTTTCTTTTGTAAAACCCATGACTTACAGTCAAGGGAATAAAAGATCTGCCTTCCATATATGAAAAAAAAAATATCTTTTTACAAATCTACTGTACCAGTCTTTAGAATCTTACAGCTCGATTGGTTACAGAAAAATATTAATCTTTCAAAAATACAGAACCAAATTGCCTAAAGAAATTTATTTTAGAAGAAAATTCAGAATTACTTGAAGACAAATTACTCAATTTCCGGTGGCTAGCGAAGACAGTAAATTTGAAATTACAGTACCTTTTGGCAGACAGAACTTTCATTTTATCAAAGGACATTGTTATGTAAATGTCAACTTAAAACCATCGTATTACATCACTATCGTATTTTGCCAAATATTTAACCTCTTACAAAAGCCAGACGTTAGCTTAGAACAACGTTTTTTTTAGTCCAGTCGATAAGGTCAGTACGTTTACCGAGCGGGTTGGGGAAATCGAGTGATTGGAGATTGTTAGGGGCATCGAAAAAATAGGTTCTAGAAGAAGAGACACAATTTTCGGCCGCTCTCGGCTCCGCCCCGCCTCTTCAAAGTTCAAGTGCCTTTGTCGAATGATTTCATCGGCTGTATCGCATTCTGCACCTACTGATAGCTCAAATGAAAGATAAAAGTCCAAAGTTTATTTTGACATGACAAAATTTCCACGATTTTCCAATTTTCCTATAGATTTTTCAGTTTTTCTTAAAAGTTGACCATAATTTTTAAGCTTAAAGGTAAATATTTTTTAAAGTTTAATTTTTAGAGTAAAACTTGGTTCACCAAAAATGTTCTACGTCTCATTCTGCACAATTTAAAAAAAAATCTGATTTTCTAACTTTTTTGGCTGCGAATCTACATGTAATTTTCCACCCATTTTCGTCGACTATTTTTCATATACAGATACATGCTTTTTGCGTTATTTGCGGTGTTCTGTGCGTCAGAGAGTGGCGTGTGATAGCTCAACTTAAAGGTATTGGCCTCGAGTATTGTTTAGCATGTCAAAAAAATTCCAGTTTTCCGATTTTCATACGAATTTTCCGAGTTTTCCCTAAAATTTAGTACAGATATGAATATTTTGCTTGAAAATCAAATATTTTCAACCGGACTTTTCTGATTATTTTCATTTAGAAGGTGAATTAAGACCAAAAATGACAAGTGTTCAATTGGGACAAAATTTCCAACAAAATAGCTGACAGACGCCATATTGTATTTCATTAAAAACAAAATATTTTACAAAAAATACTCAGTTTTGGAGCGAAAACGCACTACAACATTTGTTTCTTTTTCGCAAATTGGGAGGAGATCGTCTCCTCTGTAAAACATTGTAATGACCAGAAAACCAATGCAGTTTTTTTTATTGGAATATTGAACATTTTCTTGAATTTTCTTATATTCAAAAGATGTAAAACGGCTAAAACCTGAATTTTCAGCTATGCTAAGAGTGAGCCAATCCGGGATATTCGCTCACAGAATACATTACTCTATGAAAAAAGTAATGGCCAGTCTTTTGGCAACTGATTCCATTCTGGCAGCGAGTACGAGTATCCCGCCTACATAATTCAGGGAGCCCACTCCTCCTTGATTCCTCAAATCTCCTTGATTTTCAAAAATCCTCCTGAAACCTCCTTAATCTCCTCGAAATCCTTTTTTCTAGCTTCACTTTAGTCAAAACATCTAACATTTTAATTCCACTGTTAGAACCATATAATATTAAAAACCGTTCCTCGCTTACTTCACCATAAAAAGCTCATGAAACCTACATAATTCAACAAATGAGATCGATAGGAACTTGCAAAACCCAAATGCTTCAATTGTTCTTTTCATCGATTGTGTTGATGCTGATGGCAACTTAATCATTTATTGTCAATCAATTGTTAACTTTCGTCTGGTGTGTATCGTGTTTGAGAAAATTTTGGCCATCTGGTTAACGGATTACCTTGAAATGGGCGAAATCCTGACATTTTGCTAAACCCCAAATGTCAGCCCTTCCAATTGAATGCGTTAAGTTAGCCAATGCGTATTTATTCCTCAATCATACGAATGCTGATCCTGAGCGGCTATTTGGATAGTTACTTTGTATTTCTACGATAAAGTGGAAAATTTTCCAATTATTCGAAAATTGTTAAAAGATATTTTTTACATTTAGATGCAAAGGGTTGCTAGGAATCTCACGCCGCGTCATTCACAATAATTAACATTTTGACACATTTTGTATAAGGAAGATGTCACTTTGTGAATTATTGTGAATGACGTGGCGCGAGGTTCCTTAACACCAGAAAAAGAGCGAAAGGCGTTATTAGCAAAATCAAAAAAAACGAGTCAGACAAAAACGAAAAGCATAAGAAAGAGGCCAAAATCAACGCACTGACAGTACGTTGCCAAAATTCAAAGCATCGAAGCTGAAATAGCAGAGGAGACTTTAAAGTTAAAAGTCGCCGAAAAGTTAATTGATGATGGTAATAACACTTCGTCAGCTGTAGTTAGCGAACGTAAATTAGATAAATCATCAGTGGCCAAGGCACAGATTATTTTAAATGCCGGCATTACAAGTAGCATGAAGATAAAATCAAAAAAAAAATCAAAAAAGACAAAAAATTAAGTAACTAGGCTAATTTTTTAAAAAATCTAACTACGGAAACTTAGGCTTCGTTGGGTATCTTATCTAGAATAAACATTTTTTGGAAAAATCTTCGATAAAATATTTGTGAAAAATTCGGAAAATATTTTCCTCTTGGAAACACCAAAAAATCTACTTCATATCCTTAATATGACTTTGGAAAGTCAAAAAAATTTCGAATTCATCAAATTTAATCAAAAATCTCATATTTTAAAACTCCTGAAATGCTCCTTAAATTATCGAAATATCCTCCTTTATTCCTTAAAAAGGAGGCCGAATTTTGAGTGGGCTCCCTGATAATTCCATGGTAAATAAAAAATTGCTGCAGTTACGAGTTCGAAAACCTATGGGTATTTTTCCCTACTGATTCTAAATCCAGAAAAAACAAATTTCTAGGACGTCGGGTTGATTCTTAAGTGTTCCACTGTATGCATCCAAAATGAAGTTATAAGTTAGTCGAAACTTTGGATTCAGTCGGCTCGGAAGGCTTGAAGCTTATCAAACGCATATTGGCGAACTCATGCACAACGTCACCGGCGAAAAACAATCGACTAGCTTTTCGCTTCAAAGAATCAGTGTAGCAATCCAGAGGGGGAATGCGGTGGCGATCTTAGGAACGGTTCCAGCTGACGTCAGCTCGGATGAAATCTACTACTTATAACGTGCAATCACGTTGTTCCAGCAACGCAATTTCTTTTCATGTGAATTTCACTGTGATATTATCTATGTGATTTTGTTTATCTTATTTGTAGTCCAACTGAATTGAGTACCTGATATCATTCAATAAAATGTTTGAACCATTTTTGGTAAAAAGAAAGTTAGACTAAACTTAAAAACGTACAGCCGCCAATATAAAATGTCAAAAATGGCAGACACATAATTTCAATTTTAGACTGATTTAATAGATCATTGTCAAGTGCATTGTGCAGTGAATTTGAACTGTCAAAAAAAGTGTCAATTTCAATCCAGCTAACCTCAAAGACATACAGTTCTTGCTACCGGGCCAGTTCAAACAAATGTTGTCTTACAAACGGCCAAAGTAAATGTAAGGGCAGCAGACGCGCGGCCTAGCACAATAGTTCGTTGCCACTGACATCTTTTTTTTTAAATGGTTGACTAAGATTTACTTGTGTTTCACAAAATGTTGTGCCTATTACAAAACAGATGGCCCAGGTTACTAAGCAATTTATTTTAAAGACAGGAAGAGATGGCGTTTATAGCCAACTTTCGTGCCACTGCACTTCTGATTCGGTTGTATATGGCATTACCTCCTCACTATATTTACCTTGCAAACGGCTACAAACGGCCTCAGTCAAATTTTGAGCGGCTGACGAAATACGGCGCAGTGACGCACTTCTGATATTTATTGTAATAAATCGTATGTTATTACGATAAAATTGAATTCTACGAAAAGATTGAAATATTCTTACCTAATTTAAAGTTGTACTTGCTTGATACAGTGCTTAAAGTACAATATAAGGAACGAGTTGTACTAAGTAGATATATATTTTATTTCTTCGTAAAAAAAAACTTCATACCTACTTTTTACACCTGTTTTCTTCCACTCCGAGTGCACAACTTCTCATTTTCTATAAATGCACAAGCCATACCTAAACTGAATACGTATAGGCTCTCCCACATATTTACTTATAAATGTGACAACGACAAACTTTGTACCAAGAGCTGTACCTAATTTAAAGCAAAATAAAGACGTTGTACAAAGTGTACTTCAGCGTTCTGTTACGTATTTTGTTTCCAGTCCATTTTTTTATTACAAATCTTTTACTTCATTTGTTTGAACGTAAATTGTGCTATATAAGAGACCATAATAAGATTTTTACGCTCATTGTTGGTATCTTCGTCAATTGCAGATGATTTAACATTTTTAGACACATTTGAATATGTGCACACCATGCACAAAACACTATTCGTGTACCAAAATGCATATCACGATCCGGGTGGACTCTCTGTTCAGCCGTGACCAACGTCAGCACACAATGAACTGGATATTATCTCCCATATAATAATGTCTATCGACGTTGAAATTTCATAAATATTTTATGTATATCAGTACATATACTACATAGCAACCAGATGAATGTTGTTGTAGTTATACCTTTGTTGCGTACGGTTTGAAAATAAAACAATCGAAACCAAAGAAATCTAAAAATAATTTGTATTTTTGGATAGTTTTGTTTTCAACATACTAATTAAATAAAATGTCCTTTCTCTGGCTGTGTATACTAAATCCACGCCGATATCATATTTATTGTCATGGATATTTCACATTTAGTATGCAAATTTATGTTTTGAATACAAAACATTTTATTGCATACAATGGTTGAAGCCAAAACTTTATATTCAATTTAAACGAAATTTATGAATTTACATAAAATATTTTCCTAACATTAATGGTTCGGTGTTGTATAATTTAATGTTGTATGGAAAACATAATTTTGATCTGTCGTACTTACCATTTTATGCTATGAAAATATTTTTAGGTAGCCTGCCACACTGCAGCTAAAAGTATAGTGCGACCTTTTTTTGAGCATGTAGTAGAAGTAAATAGCCGCCTTGTATCGTGTGTACCGAATACCAAATAAAATTGATGCCGAAAATCGAACTTTCATAAAATTAGGCGGATGCTTATGAAAACAGTTAAATTGAATATTAATGTTGTTATGTGAGTTATGTAGGACAATTTTGTTACATTTGCCTTTGTAATGCTTGTAACGAACGGTTTTTCATATCCTCTACTACACGAATTTAATCCAACATTACAATTTATGTAGAGCTAAAAATTGAGAAGCAGCAGAAGAAATCGCGAAAGGATGTTGTCATAGATTGAAGAGGAAGCAGTAATACATTGTATATATTGTACTATAAAAACACTTTGTGCCACTCAGCATCATAATATGCAAAATTTGCAAACGTTAAATGCCTCTCTGTGGCATAAAACGAAAGTTGGATGTAACTCGTTGCAAAGTACTTTATCGCATACAGTGTGTATTGTGCGCTATATACACGACGTACATGAGAGAAAACAAATTTACCCTAGAGAGCTAAAGGTTTTGTAAGCAAAATTATATCACTAGAAAAAGAGATGTTTGCGATAAAATACCTCACTGATATCAGGCTGTATATTAGAGACTCGTACTAATACTCGCGCAAGCGCTCGTACACGTCCCTTATATACAGCCTTATAGCAGTAATGTCATAATAACACATCTAGAGAGCCTAATAAAGTACTTTGCTTCTCGGTTGCATAACTTGCTAGTTGATCGTAAAAACTGTCGATATTTATAGCAGAATTCCTGACTTGATCGTAAACGGAGAGCTAAACGGCGTAAGTTCACGAAGACCTTTACACTTGGTTTTTGTACCCACGAACGATTGTCTTGAGAAGGACCCTGCGGAGTACATGCCAAAATTGGTATGTGATGGTGGCTGAGGTCAGCTACCATCATATGTAGTCGGCCCATCAGAACAATGATGTTGCAGAAGTACAGAACTTATTTAAAGTTGACTATACTTTGACTGATGGCTGGTCATGGGTGGTGAGTGCGGACGTTAGAACGGGCTTAAACTGTCGGCCGTGGGTAGGCCAACAATCCCACAAAGATTCAACTTTTTGTGTTGCTTCTTCCTCAAGTTATTGCTAAGAAAATGTTTTGACCACCCTCCGACATCACATGACATTTAGACACATGACACCCAAAGTGGATTTTATTTTTAAAAAAAGGCAGACATCTGTTCGCTAGAACTGAATGACGAATCGAATGAGCTATAACTCAATAATATCGGAGAATGGTTTTAAAATTGAAAATTTGGCTGACTGTTAAAAAAGTAGTAGATTGTAAGAGTGCTAGAATACGAACGGATAATACGGTGAACATCTACATATACGTGTTAACACGACAAGGCCGTGTAAGATAGCGCGAAGTATTATTGCGAAGCATTTTAATCAAATCCAAGTTGCAAGTTCTTTCCAAAAAATATCGAACAGTATGACACCGGCTTGCCGGTCTCAAAGTTCAGTTTTACTGTACAAAAAAATATAATCTGCTAGCAGTACGCAGCGTAACGCTACTTTATTGTGTAAGCAAACACTAACACCCTTCGGTAGAAACGTTTTCTACAATAAAATCCTCCCACAATCATTTATTTTCGTTTTAGAACTTCAAGCATATAGCATCTACTGAGAACAACGCGCACTTGGCGCACCACCTTCAACTAAGTGTTGTATGCCACGAGGCCAACGTTGAGCGTCAAGAAAAGTTTCAAAGGTAATTTTGTTGACTTTTTTTTTGGGTTAAAGGACAAAATCTACATTTTGTAAGATTCGCTTCGCAGACTTTGACAACTTTTAAATGCATGATTTGTAGGTAGTCGAATATTGCATTCTAAATTTTTGTATTTTTTTTTTATTTTCAATTTCCCTCACACTATAAATCTTTCTCCCCACACAGCACAAAAATGATATGTTTTTACGTACCAAACACTTTCAACTCTTTTATGTCTATACGAAAAGTTTTTCCCAAAACATTTTAATAGACAAAAAGTATCTACACCAACCACTCATGAATTTTAAGCTCACGGAAAACTATCGGTAAATGTGTGTGGTATGTATACAGAAAACTCGTACCGTATGAGTCGCACACACTTGAGTTTCTAATGTAATATGAAGACGAAACATTATACAGATAGGATGATATATTCCATTCCTTAAAATTTTAAGATACATTTTGACCTAGTTTCGCGTCTAAGCACGTTTTTCAGAATGAAAATTTTCTATGTTCTTCATAATACCGCAATGCAATGTAGCAACTTTCCAGATTCTTTCATTTTGAAAAATTATTACGGCAATACCCGTGCATTTTATGACATCGTACTTAATGTTTTAATTATATTATTGTGCGATCACCAGCATACGAACGTTGAGCGTAAAACTGCAGTCTATTTATCTGTACGATGTACACAGAGTACGGTCGGTACATGTATGTAGCTTTAAGAGCAAAGTTGAATGTAAAATAGCTATTTTGCTAAATAAACAGTACATGGGGCTGTTTTGCACACTAGATGTGAGATTGCCGATATAAGCGAAGCGATTCATACCGGTATCAATACTCAAAATACTTTAGGTACCGTAAAGACGGTACGGTCTTTACCATGCTCAAAAGTACCGCCGTTAGATATCAAAACCTGGTAACTTATTATTAATATTTTGACATTACAATAGATAAAGCTAGTTATTGCTGCAATTAGTTATCATAAATAATATTTCCAATTCTTTTTACGAATTGACTTTTATTTTTAAATAGTTTTCAACAAAAACAATTCTACTTTCAGCTATCTCGAAAAATGAACCTCTAGAATTTAGGGGCCGTTCATAAATTACGTAACGCAAATACCCGGGGGGGGGGGTGTTGACCTGGCGTTACGGTCCATACATTTTTTTTAAAGTTCCATACATTTTAGCGTTACAGACCCGGGGGGGGGTCTGAAAATTATCAATTTTTGCGTTACGTAATTTATGAACGGCCCCTTATGCTCAGTCTGATGAATTCATAGCATTTGCATGATTTACAGCAAAATTTTGTAGTACAGATCGTTGGTGATTTGGCGTATGTTGTCAAATTTCATAATTCATTCGAACATTTCGTTGTAAAACGCTTTGAACAAGTAATTCGAGTTTTCTCCTTTATTGTGGGCCGGAGCTTTTAACGCTATGCGTAGTAATTTACGATGTTTTTGCATCGCATCGTGGGATCCACCCAAAGTTGGTAACAAAAAAGCTACCTCGAGTCGAGGTGTCCAGCGTTTCTTCGGGTTTCGGTTGAAGACATGCTTTATAATCGATGGACGTCCTACCGACTTGTTAGAGGTTCCAATTTGTGGCGAGGAATGGAAGCACTTATATAAAATTGAAGTTCAACGACAGATTCAAACCGAATGAACAGAAAATTTCCTTTGTACAAAAGCCAATGTGATTGATTTTGTGTCAATTGTGCTCTATTCCCGATCTGGGCCCATAACCTGTTAGAGGTTCCAATTTGTGGCGAGGAATAGAATAGAATGTGCCAATTAAAATTTATGAGAATGCTAAGTCTACTACTTACCATTCTTATTAATGCAGTTATTTTCAGCTGCATCTTACAACGATCAAGAGCATTTCGTTGTGCAGTTTCATGTTGGAAGGTCCCAACCCCCACTTTATTTTTTTTTCCTTAGCATAGGTAGCAAAAAACATCGAAATCTGGGAATGCCGCAGATTATAGCCCGGTTGTCAGGGTCACACTAGCTCGAAAGACTAGCCTTTCGTGGGTTGTATGAAGAAAATTTGTAAAAAAAACCTTTCATTGTGCTTCATTCAGAGATAAAATAATAAGCTCTTCGAGCATCGCCCGAATTCTTACACGGCCTGTCAGGACCTGTCTGTTTTCATTGATTTTCTCTTCCAATTATATGTGTCGGTGTAATAAAAATATAATATTTTCGGGCAAAATATGTGACTTCTAATCGTTCTGTCTAGGAGTCACGGTTGATTTGGATGCATACGCTGAAGGCACTGTGTTAAGGATGATGTGATTTTAACATATAATTATAAGGTGATTTTCTATATACTTTGTATGGAGGAGTTACTTATGAAGTTTCAAATTTTAAGTACTCGAGTTGAATGGGGACATTCTAGCTCATTTGTCGTATAACGATTATTCATTAAAAGAATGGCAGATTGCAGATGCGTTCTTTTCAACATATTCGTTAGTTACATGATGGGAACGTAATTATGGAGTAAATTTTTCCTTTCGGTAATTAAACTGAGAAGAAAAAAATCAAAACAACAAAATGTAAAATAATCACAAGACAGAACAGACAGAGATTTTCCGCGACGAGAAAACATTCTACATAGCATTTCCTATTCACGTCTTTCTAAAGCTATGTCATTAGCTTATATCACACGCTGTCGCTCGATTTTATTGCTCATAATTAGTATTAATTATATACACGAAGACGTATAATTTTCTCGAGAAAAAGATTTTCTTTTAAAAACACACTGCAAATGGAAATGGCATTAATTATGTGAACAAAGTTTGAAGTCGTAGCGAAATTATTCTCTTTCTGACAAATAATTTAAAGCACTAAGCTTTTAACTATGTACACATATATTTTCGTATAAGTTCAAATATTTGTTTTCTGTTTTTCCTAAAATATAAATTTTCGAATCTAATTGCTTTTATTGTTTTCGCAATGGGCACATATTTAAAAGACGCCAGAACTAAGGAGAATTTATGCGAAATAATCCGAAGAGAATTTTAATGACTTCTTAAAAGCTTTGAGAAAGATTTAATTTTAAAGGGACCGAAATCTTTTTATTAGGACATGTCGTTTAATGAGCGAACCAATTTAAATTAATTCTGTGATTTTTCGAAGAAAAATGAGGTTCGTAAATATTTTTTTTTTTTTCTTTCTTGATTATTTATCGGCCAAGACGGATATCAAAAATGAGATTCGGCTGAGTAAGTTGGTGAAAAGAAAAGGGAAAACATGAAAATAATTACTTTCCAGTTGATTTTGGATACCAGTTACCGAAATAGTAGTATTATGCAAGCATTGAACGGACTTCCTCAATTGAGCATTACGTGAAGAAGTTACAAATTTGTTATTGAAATTAATGGCCGGAGTGGTACAATGTGCTGGATTGTACGTTTGTAATAACAACTCTAATGGAAACCATGTTTAAAAGTTACTTCAACGGAAAACCTAACCGCTACGTTTTTGGATGTATAATTTGTCAGTTGATTATGATGAACAAAATTATTTTTAGACCCGTACGAAATACTGGGGTCTTATAGGTTTACGCATACGTTTGTAACACGTCGAATTGGACTCACTGAGTAAGTGGAAACCTATTGTAGTTGTACATAGATGCTAAAATTCTTGGTAATGTCAAAAGACAGGCTAAGTTCGAAGAAGAGTGATTTTGGATCGACTTCTCCCGAGCTGGGGCCCAACAAGCGCTTTACGGTTTTTCGAAGATATCTCCGGACATTTAAACGCTACACTTGTAAGTGATACGTCAAATAAAAGGTATTTACAAAACCGATCGACAAAAAAACCGTTTATAGAAATCGGATGACCGACTCGTGAGTTAGACCCCTTGGTGTGAACTAGGTACAGGGCACCAAGCAATTTTTGCTTGTATGGCTCCCAAATTTGAACATATTTCGTCTACTTTCGCTTTATTAGATAGGTATTGATTGTACCAATCAGGGAAATCAGTTTACGAAATTAGGTTCACCGTAGCGTGAGCTAGCTCTCATCCTGCTATTCGGCCGTACAGTGAACGTGGAGTATTTTGTCAATATCTCGAGTAAATTTTGACCAAATTTCATGATTTTTTTGTTTGAGAGGTATTAATGAACGTAAAGCGTCAGTACTACTTCCGATCTCCTAACAAAATGGCTGTCAGCGGCCATATTGGATTTTAGTAAAAGTGAAATATCTTGGGAAAAATGGTACTTAGATAGTTTATGTTAACGTTGCAGTAATTGGTTATGTGTGTGTCAGGCATTCCATATATGGACATCTATATTCAAATATATACAGCTATATTGAGCTATATACAGGCATATAGCGCTATATAATAGCATATTCATCTGTGAAATGTTTATTTATAGGTAGATATAGCGGTATATAGCTGTTTAAATAGGAATTTATGAAAGTTGACTTCGTGCGGGGCTGTCTATATTGCCTCCGGCGCTGCCCTTTCTATTTGTATATGATAACAAGGCAAAGAGTGGATAATGTAAGTGATTTCAAAGGGCAAATAGCTTTTCAGTAGAGAAGAAAATGAAGTAAGAGAAATAAAGAGTTCTACATTAAAGGCTTTTGATACGAATAGATGTTTCGTACGGGTCGGCGTTATAGCTATGTTTTAGAAACTTCGGGAGCATTTATTGTGAAAAACGTCTGCAAAGTCTTTTCAACGAAGCATCCATTCCTACTAAGATCAAGTAATAGCCTGGTAAGAAGATATCGAGACTAAAATACGAGACACACAAATATAAGCTACAACTTTAGCTAGCCATCCACACCTCTTAACAACCTCTAAAAGTATGAGTGCCTTTGTGACTTTTCGAGACTTTAATAGTTTAGGAGAAAAACTTCTTTCTACGAATTTCATGTGAGTGTAAACCGTCCAAATGCATTCTTTTGCATTGCTTATGAATCGTCGTATCGCCCTACAAATTAAATATGGTCAGACATAACCAAAACTATTGGTCGGAAGTTAATCTCAGTGGTGCTCAGAAATTTATTACTAAAAACCTAATCGTGGTAAATACTTCAAAATCTCTTGATACCTAATAATGACTTTCCTCAAAAACCTAATGAACTACTTATGTTGTCTCGGCCATCTTCACAAATTATACGCAACAACGATTAACAACATCATCTTTTGTACTTTCGGTATTTTAAGGGGAAAATTAATTAAAATTTGCTGCTAACTTTGCCAAGCAACGATAAGTTAAGAAATTCTCGGCTTGTCAAAAATGTAAATGTACCACAGACTTGCGAAACTATTTGTATTCTACGAATTAGGTGCAACATTTGAGTTCATACCTTGTTATATAAATGGTGTGTTGCGGTATAATGGGACTAAGCTTCGGAATATTCTACATATCATGCGAATTTCTTCCATTTCTTATACCACCCCAAGTCAACATTCCCGAACAAATGACTCAAATTCCGCACAGTGCAATGAGTTTGTACGACCGACTACAGTGTTTAATGTTATATCGGCGTGTATGTTCCATCATATACACAGAGATACAGTTTTTTTCTCGTCCCCTATACAGACTCTGCTTGGATTTGAACATGTTAGAAGGCAACATTATATAAAATATCACCCCATGTTATGGGGTGTAAATATAAATAAATATTCACAAAAAAGGGAATTTATTTTTGTCTCGTTTTAAAATTGTGTTGTGGTTTTGTTGATAATGGTACAGTTCAGCTATGCCATAGAAAAGGTACACGCTCTCGGAAATCGCATGAAACATTATTATGTTCGATTTACATGTCTGGTCTGATGCTATGTCTGACAATATACTAGACCATGAGTGTACTTAAAGTGCACTTATCTTTTGTTTTATTAGCAAAATTATTTGTTATAAATGTTACATATGTTACATATGTTAAAATCACAAAACAAAAATTAATTTTAAGTACTGGCTCAGGCTCGATTCGTTCTTTACTGCATACTGCATCTATCTTGTTATACTCCGAGTGGTACATGTTGTACTTCATTTTTGGTCGTTCTCTCGGTGCAACTAAGTGTAGCACGTTAAATGCGTTTGTTCGGTTCATTTCGAACATTGCGAATTAACGAGCAGAGCCTTGATTTCTATGTGAGTAGTTTGAATCAGTGTTGGCGACACTTAGTGAATGACGACACCCAAAAAACGCTACAAGGCAAACACATATTGGAAAACCGCACAGTGTAGATATCATGTATATCGTCGACATATTAGAAAATATGAAGCGATAGCCAATGGTTTTCTGTAGCTGGACGCTCTGTGAATAGCAGCATTTAAAATATGAGTAATCGTGAATAGTGTCAGGCTCCGTGTTTAAGACCCATGACAAACATTTGTTGCACAACTTTTTGATCTGAGCCCTAGAAGAGCCCACATTTTTTATTTTTCTCAAGTTGCCTGCTTGAAGTACTGCCTATACCTGCATATACACTAGCATCGTAGAAAATCCGAATTGGTGTCAAAAAGTATCTATTGGAATTCGATGAAGTATGCAATCGAAAAATAAAATTTTGGCTTCACCTTCATTTTGACACCAACTTGCATTTCCTACGATGTGCGACGGCCGAGACATACACACACTCGCATATGCGTGGGAATAGTGTGTCTAAAGACTATCCGTACACGGGTGCGAATAGCAACGTCATCATTTTATTTTTTTCAGTTCAATTCTATTCAATTTTTCTTTAATTTAGATGAACGATTTTGAATTTTTTATTCAATTTTCACGTTGGAATATGAAACAAATATGATTTATTCCATAGAAAAAATAGAGTGTGTGTGACTAGCAAAAAACACTTTGGCTAGTGGCACTATTTGAGTAGAAAATGAGGCACAACGTTTGTAGCTATGTTTTCAGAGAAAGACATAAAAGAATTACTAATAACTTTGTAAATATTCGTATGACACGCGCCTTATTTTATACAACAAAGTGTTCTTTCTTTCCATCTTTCTGTTGAAACATCGGCGAAACTGTAAAATATACATTTCCTGCTTATAAAACAGTACATTTTCATAACTTTTCTTTGATCAACATTTTATAACTTTTATCACCTGGCTCAGCAGATTATTATCGAAAGTTTCGCGAAAGCAAGAAAATACAGTCTGTCATTTTTAACGAGCAACGCCAAGGTTTAGTTGACGCATTCAAGCCTTATTTTAATATAAAATCGACAGTGATCAAATGCCGGAAACAGATTTCTGCTACAAAGAAATATGTTTCTAAATTTCTGTGTCATTGTGCACGGTGCGGCTGAATAAGTTTTTTTTTAGACAAGTAGAGGAAACTTAGTTTGTGTTGTTGAGAGAGATCACCGTGAAATTAATTGATTTCAGATTAATCAGACTGCGTTTGATACACATAACGCAGTATCTTTCTACGACAATTTTAGTAGCACTTCTCTTGTGAACCATGGACGATTTTTAGACTTGTAAGGATGATTTTCACAACAGTTGATGTTATCGACACTGCATGGTAAAGAAGTTTAATTCTGTGTTCGTTCAAGCTAGTACGTTTTACTCATCAATGACAATTAAAAGCTTTTGTACAAAGTTTAGAGGTAATACCTAAAGTTTGGTCGCTCATACCACCGAGAGTGTATTAAACTCGTCGGTAACAGCAGTGTACTTTTTGAAAATACCAGACAATAGTTTTCGAGTCATTACTTAACTGTCAACCACTAACCGATATGCATTGGACATCACAGGTGGTTTAGTTTGTGTCGATTTAAATAAGTGACTGAATTTGATGAATTAAAAAAGTATCCACCGTTCTACAAGAAGTCAGTTCAGGAAATGATTTTTGCTTGTTTCTTGATTGGAAATTATTTGAGATGCTAAGAATTTGGTATATTTAAACTGTAGGAGTTGTGTAGAGCAAAAACAAACCACCGAAAATAGCTGCAAGTGCTTATTCTCGAGAGAAGTAAACAGTTTTTGATAAAATTATTGACACGGTTTTAACAACCCTCAAACGTCCAAAACGAAAACATTTTCTGCTGAAAGTAATTCCACGGACTACCCTTGTGAAATTGAATATTATCGACTGAATTCTTAAGAGGTATAATTTCCATTGTAAGTGTAATATTATGCAAACTTTACAAGACAAACAGAATGCCGACGAGAGACATAATTTGCTGCAAAAAAATTAAACATTAAATGTATATGTATTATACATATTATACATAGTGATATCCATCACAAACTTGCAAACAATGTCTGGCCCAACACCACATCGTCGTCCTACCTAAATGTGATTTTCTTAACAATGAAACTGCTACATTTATAATGAAAAATATCGATCGATTTATAAATGTGAAATATTTGTCGGAACTGAAAGTCGCTGAGAGTTAGACGTTTCCCACTCTGTTATGAACCATGTCGATTTCTTTCCAAAGCCATAAATACGTGTGATTGATGCTGTTATTAATGTAAATGCAGTGTAGAAGATCCGTAAACTTTCGTAGGGACTTTCTCTAAAAGCACGAAGGCTCCAAACGGTATATGTCTGTGTATACTTTATGATGCTGACAAAATTATGAGCTGCACAGATCCGAGCGCATTAAACCATTTTTTGAGCTTCAGTCGCATTTTTGAGGTCGATAACAAAGTTTTCAGTGGCCACAACTCAGCTAAAACGGACAGATCGGCGAATTTGGTACTATTCGATCGGTAATTATCCCTGTTACACGATAACCGTTTAAAATTGAAAAAAATCCGCTACTCCCCCATAGAATCCTATACTAAAAACTGAAAAAATGTTCCAACGGATGCGGAAGTTCATTTGTACCAGTGTGCAACTACTTATCATAAAACTCAACCATAGAGTATGTGACATATAAAAATAGTTACGTCAATATGAATGTCTCGTCCTTTTGTTCGTCTGTAAGCAACTGGGAATCGGTAATTTTTGTTGCCTATACCATTGAGATTTTTTTTTCAGCCGGCTTTTTAGCTTATTCGGCACATAGAAATGTTTTAAATATTGTACCAAAAAGTTCAGATTTAAAAAAAAAAAATTTAATAACAAAATTCGGAAAATTTTGGAAAATTGAGGAAAATTCGAGAAAGTTAAGAAAACGTTGCTATAATAAAAATAATAATATCGATTTCAATAACTACACTGACCATATAAACAGTTGACATAACTAAATCCACAATTAATGCATAATATTCTTCATAACTAAATCCTAATCTACCACAAATGTCCATCAAATTATTCACCACAACAGAGCATAACTCTCGAGATACTAGAGCGATATGTTGTGGCTTAATATACTAACATGCACAACGATTGCAAATATATTACTTTTTAGAACAAGCGTTTAGCGAGAAACGTTTTAATTAGCCTCGCCGTCAACCGCAGTCCTCGTGTGTTTTTATATTTAGGTAGAATGGCTAGTTTCAATAAAATGAAGCGATGGCAACATCAGGGATACCATTCATCCTCTTTTAAGAGAACGTGCTTTGCAAAAATTCTAAAAAGTGCATATAAAACGTCTTTTTTTTAAATAAATTCGACGCATCTCATACCGAAGAGGGCGGCTTCAACTGATGACTTCCTAAAACATAGCTAACGCCAACCCGTACGAAACACCTATTCGTATCAAAAGCCTTTACTGTGAAACTCTTCATTTCTTTTACTTCATTCTCTACTGAAAAGCTATTCGCCCTTTAAAATCACTTTCATTATCTTTCTTTGTTTTGTTAGCATATACAAATAAATTGCCGGAGGCAATATAGACAGCCCCGTACGAAGTCTACTTTCATAAATTCCTATTTAAACAGCTATATACCGCTATATTTACCTATATTTTCCTATAAATAAACATTTCACAGATGAATATGCTATTATATAGCTCTATATGCCTGTATATAGCTCAATATAGGTGAATATAGATATATATAGATGTCCATATATGGAATGCCTGAAACACCCCACACACATAACAAATTATTTTCATGTTAACAGAAACTCTCTAAGTACCATTTTTCCCAAGATTATCACTTTTATAAAAATCCAATATGGCCACCGGCAGCCATTTTGTTAGGAGACCGGAAATTTTACCGACGCTTTACATTCGTTAATACCTTTCAAACAAAAAAAAATCATGAAATTCGGTCAAAATTTACTCGACAAAATACTCAACGTTCACTGTACGGCCGAGTAGCCAGATAAGAGCTCACTCCAAGAGACCTAGCTCACGCTCCGGAGAACATAATTTCAAAAACTTTTTTTTTCCCTGATTGGTACGGTCAATACCTATCTAATAAAGCTAAAACAGACGAAATATGTTCAAATGTGGCCGACCTACAAGCAAAAACTGCTTGCCGCCCTCTGCCTGTTTCACACCAAGGGGTCTAACTCACGAGTCGGTCATCCGATTTCCATAAACTTTTTTTTTGTCGATCGGTATTGTAAATACCTTTTATCAGTTACAAGTGTAACGTTTGAATGTCCGGAGATATCTTCGAAAAACCGTAAAGCACTTATTGGGCCACAGCTCGGGAGGGGTCGATCCAAAATCACTCATCTTCGAACTTAGCCTGTCTTTTGACATTACCAAACGGGAAAAAAAAGAATTTTCAAAATCGGATGCGTTTTACTCAAGTTATCGTGCAGACGGACAGACGGACATTTTTTTTTCACTGATTTGGCATCTCTAGACAACCACAATAGGTTTAACCTTACTCAGGGAGTCCAATTCGACGTGTTACAAACGTATGCGTAAACCTATAAGACCCCAGTACTTCGTATGGGTCTAAAAAGGAGTTATTAATACAAGAAATGCTTTAGAGCGAGCGAAAAGAATTCGCTCGCTACCCTTGCGTTGAGCACTTTCTTATACCCTTGAATCAATGAAGAAAATCAAATATAATTGAAGATTTTTTTTTTAATTTCGCAAAAATAGTTTTCGTAAAAATATTATCACATACGCGCGGTGTTCGGATGTCAAAATTACTTAACTAGAAGAATAATTCAGAAATTACACTTCAGGTCTATATTGTTGTCTCGTTTTCGGTTATGTAATAAAATAGAGTACACACTTGTCACTATCAGTCTCGGCAAGCCTCGGCTTCTTCGTGACAAGTGTGTAATATATATTACTTTACTAGTGAAGTAATGAGGCTTTCCCGAACGAGTGAAATAGTGCAGAGTTTGTATTCTGAGCCGAAGACGAGTTTGAGCACTTTCTTATACCATTGAATCAATGAAGAAAATCAAATATAATTGAAGAAAATTTGATGGTGTGGTAGTGTCCTTATTCGCTTTTATGCCAAAATGTCCTCTATTGAAAAATTCAAAAATGAGAACAGGGCCTATTTTTAGGATTTTTTATTACAGGAATTGAAGAATTTTCCAGATTTTCTAGAATTTTCCAGAATTTCTATAATTTTTAACAACTTTAAAAAATTTCAAGAATAGGCCCTGAATAGTCCCAATGATCAGTGCCAGTAGTCCAGTCAAGACTGCACCACAGAAATAGCTGCTTTTTTCTCGAGACGTTCATATTATTACTAAGCCACGCATAGAGTCATAAAAATAGTTTCCATTTTTAATTGTTTGAACTTTTACGGATCGTGGAGATACAACGAAAAACATGTACAAAAAAAAATCAAAGTTTATTGCAATCAAACTCCCGCAAGACTAATAAAACCATATCTCTTCGTAATATGTATAATGCAAGCTTGTATCTATGTGAACTGTAAATACACAAAACTATTCATGTCTCGATTCACGTTTAGTTGTTTCATCCTAACCATTATATAGCATGTTATAAGGCATTGCCATCGCATTATATACATATACATTTTTGTATGTGAATAAACACATAAAAAACCATACAAAACACAACCGCATGTTATTTGACCCAAGATAAGTATATTTTCTTTCAAGAACATATCCAACTCCCAAGATAGAACCACTTTATGCTCTGTTCTGTATTATATTCAACGTATTTTCGGTTATAGGATTTTTATATTTTCGTGTACAACAAGGAGACGTTAACTTTCATTTTATGTATTTTTATTCAAATATCAAATATTTTTTCTTCTGCTCAAATCAAAAGGTCAAAACAATAAAGTGCCTCGTTGGGAGGAAATGATAAAAAGATCATCATCACAGTGGTCACCATCATCATTATTCGGGCTGCCGCCGAATTTTAAATGTCCCAAATCAGACACCAAGTGCGATATATTGTTCGGCAGATATGCATCAACACAGCGCACACATCCGCACCCCCTCCGGACCATTTTTTCGACTCAAAACATTTTTTTTTTACATTTTGTATGGAGAACAGCATAATTGTTCGGCAGGCATGCACCTAAAACACCCACACATCCGCATCCCCTCCGGACCCACTTTTCGACTCGAAAACACTTTTTGAATTATTTTTTTTTGCATGTAAACACATGTGTTTTAGTTTCATCGCTTGAATCGCTACAACTATTTTTATCATTTTTTTTCTCGTTCTTCTTTACATCAAACTCTTAGGCATTCACATACGACAATCATTTATCAATTAATTATAATCAGCAATCCCCAATTTCCATTTTTCATTGAGCTTTTTTTATGAAATTAATGGCAATAGTAGCTCGAGTGTATCTGTTGGAAATAACTGACTTTACGAAATTTAGCTTGTTCTTGTGATCAGTGCAGTGACACAAAATACCTTCATTTCGTCAACCAATTATATTTTCAATTATAAGTTGTAACTAATAACGGCTCTCTAATAATAACACCCCAAATGTCTTCGCTTCCATGTCGTATCCACATTTTATCCAACCCCCACATACCAACTACAGTCAGACCCCCAATGCCAAGGTTGGCCATTACAGATCAATTTCTCCCTTCAAAAATTACATGTGGCATGTCGCATGGGGCAGGTAGTAAACCAGAATATATTGGATGCAGCGAAAGTAATTCAGTATATGAGGTAACAATTTTATGATAAAAGCAAACTCGTCTTCGGCTCAGAATACAAACTCTGCACTATTTCACTCGTTCGGGAAAGCCTCATTACTTCACTAGTGAAGTAATATATATTACACACTTGTCACGAAGAAGCCGAGGCTTGCCGAGACTGATAGTGACAAGTGTGTACTCTATTTTATTACATAACCGAAAACGAGACAACAATATAGACCTGAAGTGTAATTTCTGAATTATTCTTCTGAATTATTCTATACTTACCTGGCGTCGGGACTACGATGATCTTCTAGTTAAGTAATTTTGACATCCGAACACCGCGCGTATGTGATAAAGAATGTTACGTGCTCATTAGATGCCATTGTATGTGTCTTCTATCAGCGCTTTGCATCGTCGGCGAATAAACTGAAACATATTTTTGGACTGTTTACAGCATAAAGAGCAGGTAAGGAATTTTTGGTAAAACATTTAAATTTTTACGAAAACTATTTTTGGGAAATTTTAAAAAATTTAGGAAAAAAAAAAAAAAAAACATTTTCACCAAAAATAGTCCCTCCGTTCGTGGTCAAGTCGACCAACTGTGGAAAAACAGTGAATATGTCTTTAATAACTCAAAATAGAAAAGAGAAAATTAAATACAAAATTTCCAACATTGACGATGAATGAGAAAAGTAACATCAAATAACATTTTCGAATCATTGATTGACAAACACAACCACTCCTAATCTCAAGAACCGAGATTTCTTCTTTTTGATTTTTTTCCGTATTTCATTCCTAATGGTTTCTACTTTTCTCGCATCGCTGAAAAAATCGCACCTAAAACCGTCCTTAACGAATACCCAGCCTGGATGTTTAGTTCGTAAATATCTCTGAACTGAAATCGTCTCGAGCAATTAAAATTGCAGATATGAGTGCGACATGTCCTGAATTTTAATGATAACACTTAAAAACTACTTCAAAATTATATTTTCTTTTCGAATCCACACCGCATATATGCATGCAGGACTTATGACAAAAATGTATTTACTCTTACACTGCCAAACTTAAAATGCCAGTTACCTTCTACCCGAAACTTATACCGAAATATATGCATTATTAAAACACCATACGGGGGTTTCTACACCATGTAAAAATCTACTTTATGAATATTATAAAAAAGTGTTTATTATATGGCGATTTCGTAATACGACGAGGGTTTGCGAATAGAGTATAAAGATGTTATATTCTCAGCTATTGGGCACGTAATAATCGCATAAAATTGACCATATGTTGCCAGAGAGCTTGCAAAAACCATACATATAAAATATGTACGTTTTACTGGTATAGACATAACGCGCATCATATTTATACATACATATATATGTATCATCTGATCGTATATCTTGTATACCGTAGATATGTCCATAAAGGCAATATAATAGAAAAGACTCGAGAGGATATATTTCAATTCATGTTGAAATAAAATGAATTCATAATGTTATCCTTTATCCAATGTGTATATTTCTATATATATTTTGTAAGAATCATTGGGCGACAATTTATTTCAAAATAAAAAAAGGGAAAATGTTCAAATAGTTTCATTGGGAATTCTTTCGTATAAGGTTTCTCAGATATTATTCTGCAAGGAATATTTTTATGAACAAGTTAAAATAGGACGTACCGACACATACATATACTTATACGAAATGCTCACATACAATACCGAGTAAAGTGAGACAACGAAAACTGTGAAATATTTCTGTTAAAACCATGTTATTCTTGCCTTGATACTATTAAATTACGCCATAGTAATATCAACCGTACACTGTATGTGCCATACACAGAGCCGTTGTGTATCATTGCAATTCGCTTCCATTTCTCGGTTCTGTTAGAACTTTAAAGCTATATGTTTTGTTCAGTCAAAAGTTTCGATTGATTTTCTGTTTTACTTTTAACACAAAATGAATTTTGACGCTTCTTTGATTTTGTCAGTAAAAATGACTGAGAATACACAATCTCGTGCTGCATCTATTTAATTTGTAGTCAGACGAGACAAAATACAATAAAAATTCATCACGATATTGTCGAATATTGCATGTAGCATCATCGTTCAAGCATAATATGCTAATTTATTCTAAGTTAATCAATCGACTGCTGTTCGATTGCATTGCCGATTTATGAATACAAGTGGGAGTCGATTACAACTGGGGAAGTCTTGCTACACTTCTTCCACTAGATAAGTTTTATTATTCGAATTTTAAAGAGCTAGTCCTATGGAATAACCGAGAGGTACAAATTCTGTCTGTTAAAGAGCCCACATGAGCTTAAATATCATGATGAACCGTAATTGAGATGATATGTACACCATATCGAACATAATCGTTTTTGCCCTCATTCTTATAGAGTCATTACGTTAATTCGGTTCCACCCCTCCAGCGGTACACTTAATATACATCAAAGTGAGTAAAATTTTCCGAAAAGAATTTGGAATTTTGATTTCGATGTTGTGTTGCTGGCATTTACAGGATATAATTCATCGAAATGTTGTTTTGCTGGGGTTAGAATGCCAATCGTAAGCGGAATTTAATTTGTTAAAAGAGAAAACCAAAGTTCGTTGCCTAAACGTTTCGATCAGTTATCAAGGTCATCATCAGGAATGCTATTCGAAACAGAAAAGAATCTTTGTTTGTTGGTTACATAACACGAATAGCATTTTTACCTGCTTTTTTCTGTCTTCGGACTTTCTAACATTCTCAAATTTACGGGGACTACATCCGAAAGTTGTGCTTTTTTTATGTAGTGCCAGAGCGGGTGCTATGTTAGGTCGGGATAGATTAGTGACTGATGTAGATGCACCAATATATTTGACATCACAGTCTAGGCAGCTTATTTCGTATACATGATATCCGTGTCTTTTTCCAATTTGTCTTTACGTTTTGAGGAAAGACGATCTAATTTTTTTTTTTATTAAGGCTAGTTGTTGCTCGTCCTATACCGGACAATAAATGCGCACTGAGGCACCGATGGACCTATTATATTGTGCTCACTAGTAGTTATGGATTAGACATTTGCTGTTTGTCGGAATCTTACTGAGCTAGCAATGTAGCTCAAGATATCATAGAGTTGCAAAGTTCTAATTCGGTTGTAACCGGTGGTGTAACCACCCAAGTGCTTCCTCCTTTGTGTGATAAAAGCAGGGCAGTTGTACAGATAGTGTTCAGCCGTGTCCTTGTGTTCCCCACATAGATCACAGCTTGGATCGTTTCGTTTGCCAATGGTTGTGAGGTGTTTGTTGAATTCATAATGGCCCGTCATGACTCCGATAAATCTTTTGAGTCTTGTTCTGCTTATGTTTAAAAGGGCTTGACGGCAGCCAGGTATGTTTTTCCAGTAGTTGTCGAACTTTTTTTGTTTACAATTTGTTTATTCTATGCTTTATGTAGGACCTAGAAACTCCCGTTGCTGGTTTCGGGCCTACCAGAGCACTTAGCGCCCCTATCTTTGCTATTTGATCCGCTCTATCGTTTCCCTCTAGGTTAGAGTATCCTGGTATCCAGATCAGATTCACGTTATTTCGGTTGCTCACTTGATTCAAACTGTCGTAGCATTCTTGAGCGAGAGCTGAGTTAAATTTGGTAGATGATACCGCCTTGATTGCTCGCTGACTGTCCGAGCAGATTGATATTGTGTTGTTATTGATGTTTTTCTCTTTAATTACGTGACATGCCTCTATCATAGCCCTTATTTCTGCTAAGTATATGGATGAATAGAATCCTACTGCTGTACTTATTTCAATGTCTAGTTCTTTGCAGTATAATCCTGCTCCAGCTGATTCGCATATGAGAGATCCATCCGAATAGAGCACATATTCCAGTTTTGGTGGTAATGCCCCCTAACTCCAGTCTTTTCTTTTAGGAAATTGTGTTTCGAATTTTTTGTTGAACCTGAATGATGTGACTATTTTGTCTGATGGCATTCTCATAGAGGGTTCACTTTTTATTGTTTTTACCCAGACTCGTGTATAGTCAGTCTCTCTGATTGGTGCTTTACCAATTCTATTCGCGATAGCTTCAGTAGTAATATGGATATGTAGCAACAATAAATTGAGCATTGCCTCTAGTGCCGCAGTTGGAGTTGATTTCCACGCTAAGACTATCTAATTTTACTTCGGTTGTGTAGGCAACGGTAACTTCAGATATGAAGTATTTCACTTTGTTGATGAATTCTTCTGACAGTTTTTCTGGCCTTGTTCGGTTCAATTTTGTACATCGTTGGTTGTAACCGAACTTTGATTTAGCTTTATTGAAGTACATAATGACAAAACGTTTTAGCTACTTACACACCACCACACCCATTCAATTAGAATCAGAATTCATTATTTAAATACCTAGTCCTATTAAGTTTTTTTTTTTTTAAAAAGGTTTTTGGGTTCTCTTGTTGGACTTCTCAATTTCAACAATAAATGCTGTATCGTATCGAATAATTGCAATCGGAATTCGTTTGTAATTATACTTTCCTACAAAATTTATAATACAAACGACAAGCTTGTTATGTACACTCGTACCGTGTTGTTATATACCTATATACGATTCGAATGTTTATATATAATGTTAGCACTAAATGTGTATAAAAACATTCTTGTAATCTATCCAGTGAAAACGGTATGCTAGCTGTGCAGACATATTTATACGAAAAATACCGAAGAATATGTTTATCGGAAGGAAAAGCAAATAAAATGGAAAACTGAACGTGGAAAAGTACATTTTTATAACTTTTCTTAGAAGGAAGGAAGATATCAAACGATACTTTTATGCAAATTAAATACCGGGCATTATTTGAGCATTTTTGCAATTTTTGTTTGTGATTTCATGATTTGTGATTCCATGATTGGAATGAATGTCTTCCAGGAAAAAAGCTTTGATTTAAACGCCATATATCATTAGAAATTGTCATTTAAGGTGGATCCCGTCGATATTTTCATGTTTTCATGATGGTTCACAGATGGGACGTATATCGGATAACGATCGATGTTGCTATTGTCAGAGCTGCACTGTGTAGGGTGTCAATTTTATATGAAAATGCAAAGATCACGGTTTGCACAGCACTGATACTAGCATGAACACTGAACACTGAATTGACAAGTGTCAAATTTGGAGGCTTTAGTGATAAGAGCTACCGCTTGGGATTGTTTGTATTGTATGTTTTAACTCATACAACGAAAATAAGTCATCTATCTGTACAAAACAAAAAATAATCATCACAAAGGCAGCACTAAATTTCGAATCAGTTAAGGAAAACATAAGGCGATATCACATTGTATTTTCGATCACTGACTTTCATGACGTCAAACTTGACTCAGATACATGTTTTCCTTAACTGATTCGAAATTTAGTGATGCCTTTGTGATGATTATTTTTTGTGATATTTGTTTTTTGTGGAACCTTCTAGTCCCTTAATTATCCGAATTAATTTAATTTATTTATTTTAAGAGGATTGATCTATCGACCTAAATGTATTTATCTTTGTATGTATATGTATAAATCATCGTTCGTATCCCACAAACGTCAGTCAAGGGATGATAATAGAGGACGCCAGCTTTTTTGGACAAAAACAATAATGTCCAACAATAACAATAATTCCCAACAATAACAATAATAACCAACAATAATGCCCCGTCAAAAATGGCGACCATTGTGAATGCATACACATGGACAAGTCAATTTTGTATTTATTTTTGATTTTTATTCTAAAAGTGCGTCCGGATCTATATTTTACTACTGCAATCCGTAGATCTAATTTGTAGGAAGCTAACGACATAAGGCTGGAAAAAATCTGTTCATCTTTCAACGCGCTGTTCGACGACGTTTAAGGAACGCAGTGCCTACTGTGATTTCATCAGCCTCCGATAACTTTTTATGTTCATGCTACAAGCAGTGCTGTGCGAGTTGTCATCTCATTTTTCCATATATTTTTGACGTATAGTGATCTTTACTTTTTGTGGTGCCAGCTAACAACAAGTGACAATTATCATTTATTTGAAAATCTGATTTTCCGTTGTCATTCAGTAAAGCACGCGCTCAAAATTTAATTTTCTCAAAATCACATTTAGTTTAGACGGCGGACGCAACTTTAATCTACACTAGTGGCTTAGGGAATTAAGTGACTTGTATAAGTCAAAGGGGTGATACGAGTAAACACAACTCTCAGGATTGCTGTCGACGCGTCATGAGAAATCACTTCCTATTTCCCCAATTTTTGACCTGTAGTAAGTAAATCTTTTGGTATTTACTCGACTAGTGTGATTGACAGAGTTAATCATTAACTGAACCAGACACTCACTCGTCAGTTGTCAAAAAAGGCCATAATCTCCATACTGTTTCAGGAGATAAAATAAACATGTTAAAGAGACGAAACATTTACAGTATTCATCGTGTCCAATAAACTTACAGAGGGAATGATTTATCATGGGTCAAAAATAAGTGCTAAACGAATACCCGTGTACGAATCAGTTTATTTTATGTTTCTGCTCATCGAAAATCGACAGACAAAACCATGGACAACCGAATTATCGAAACAGAGAGCCACTCTTCACATGCTTTTGTCATGATGTTCGAAATAAAGCCCACCGGGACAGCGGGCAGTCTTCTGTCTAGAATATTTTATTGTGATGCTATTTGATGTTCTTGTTCAACAGAAATGTTCCGCTTAAACATCGTAAATTCAGTCCATCGAAATAAATGGAGTGATTGACAGCTGCGTTATTTTAATACACGATGAGGACCAGCTCTGTGCGATAAAAATTTATTCACAAGTTTGGACAACATTATTGTAATGAATAATTAAATGGAGAAAAGACGACATGTGGCATTTGCGAATTATAAGAGAAATGAAAGTAGCGTTTATTCACCGCTATCGGTGCAAGTAGCATCATCTCTTTCTTTTCCATCAATAATCATTATCACACTTTTAAGAAAGAAGTAAAAGTGTTTTCATTTTTCTTATAATTCGCCTTTTTGTATTTCAAATTCACATGTCGTGAATTGGATTCCACAAGGAACATCCCGATTCGTGTTCAATTAGGAAGCTACTATATCAGTCTTTTGGACTACATCAGGTTACGCATACACAAATGAAATCCACATACAAACACTTATTCAGAGCTGCTTAGAACAATAGACGTTCATCAAAATCTAGTACTTCGTGACCAATAGTATTAAGTGGCTAGTGGCTTGTGGGTTAAATAAACAGGAAACAAATCAATTGAATGACAAAATGTGTCTGAGATGAAATTATTCACAAATTCCTGAAATTCAGTGGAAAATTTTCGTTAAAAATGTTCGTAATCTGATTAAATCCTGATTGTAGCTCCTTCGAATTGATTTTATCGTACGACAGCTACACAGATGTTTTTTTGTAATTAAACTTTCAAAAACTGAAATAAATGAAATGAAAATCTGATTCTATAAGATCTTGAAATGGACAGGGGCAAGGCGACGAGAAACAAATTTTGCTATTTGTTTCGCATTGAATAAATTAATTTATCGTTTTTATGACTGTGGCTGGGCGGACAAAATTCACAAAATATACACACGACAACGTTATAGTTGAACATTATATAAATTGAATCGTCTTCCACTGTCGACAACCATCTACTTTTCTCACTATGCTGTGCTTAAATTACATGCACACCTTCATTTCGTATCGCAACGATAAAAATCGTTTCAATTCCATAAACCATAACATTACAATTTTGGTTTTGAAATGAAAAGGATAATTTATATTATCTTTTCTAAGAAAACGCCCATTTCGTAATTTGTCTACCCCGAAAATTTACGACTTTCTATAAAAGTCGCTCACACCAGAATGCCAACTGGTTTTCAATTATTAAAACAATGAATGCAAAGTCGACAATATTTTAGGCATGGTGAGGTATTGTTTGTGTATATTTGTTTGTCATAGACCATGATGCTTTTTTCCATCGCTTTAATTGAGAATTATTATTCATTTTGCGACAGCAAAAAATAATTAATGAAACAAACGGTGAAATGTGCTGTAGAGAGACGTGTAAACGAACACTTCAAATTGTAAATTGTACAATGTATACATGTCATGACACAGTTTCTCTTCTTTCTTTTTTTTGCGGCTTTTGGTAAATGCAGTACTAAATTTTTCTGTTTGAGATTTATGATTTTATGGGAATCGTAAGTCGACCAGGATTTTCAACGAAAGAAACTTAAACGTAAAAAATCGTAAGACTTAGTGACTAACTTTTGGCCGAGTCATCATTATTACTGCGAGGGCACGATAGAACACACGGTGTGCCTGAACCAAATTTAATCAAAAAATTTTGCACATCTGATCTGATTTTCGGGTCATAACAAACAACTTTTGTTCGAAGGGTAGAGTGGCGCAGTGGGTTTCGAAATATTATAAAAAAATGTGTGTTTCATCGATTTACATACATTTTTACGAGGTACTGTTGATTAAATATTGTTTGTGGACACAAACAATACATTTTTTTTGTATGGAGACACTAATGGGAAATGTATAGAATTCGAAATAACTGCCGTAAGTAGACGTTTTTCAGGTTTTTCTAACGTTCAGAACATGTTTGAAGCCGATTTTATACCAAATCTATGCATTTCCCATTGGTGTTACCATACAAGAAAATGTTTAATTTGTGTCCGAAAATAATATTCAATCGACAGATTCCATATTTGAGGAGATTTATTTTCGCCAATTTCACGTACCTCGTAAAAATGTATGGAAATCAATGAAACACACATAAAGTTTTACATTATTTCGAAAAGCGAACGCTGCACTCTAACCTTCGAACAAAAGTTGTTTGTTATGACCCGAAAAAGTAAAATACGAAGAGAAATCAGAGGTGCAATCAATTTTTGATAGAAAGCAGTATCGATCGAATGTTTTATCGATAAATCGATATTGAATCGATTATTTGGGAATTTTATCATCGACTGATATGCTTTCAATGCTTAGACGAATTATATATAGACTGGAAATTACGAACAAAATTACGAATTGGTGGGCAAATTAGCGCGAAGAATTCGAAATTTTTTGCTACACAAATCTGTTGAATTAAAAAAAAAAAAATATTGGAACGATTACCTTGGGGATGTGGTTGGAACCTTTCAGAGATGGAAGTGCACTCTAATTTATTTCAATGGATTAAAATATTTGCAAAAGATTTCCGTGAAAAATATTTTAGAATTAGCACGTCTTTTACACAATTCATAAAAAACACTTGAAAGTTGAGAAGTTTTTTCTTCTCCTAATATAAGCCACACTCGAAAAAATGCGTCTACACAATATTTTCACAGTAAATTAAAGATAAATTGTCCCGAATATTGAATAAAAACAAAAATTTACATTCGCGATACTGAATTTTCAAAATACTAAACTGACAACTACCAAAAATGTCATCGCCTACATGTGATGGTGTAAAATTCTACGTAAAATCGTACGAAATATTCATCTTATACAAACTGATGTTGGTGACATAATTTAAGTAGAGTGGAAACCAGTTAAATTTAATTGGTCTCGGGGTCAGCTGTCAAATATTCATCAATGAAAAGAGAAATTGAGAGTTGAGCCCAGTTTAAATTTGTATGTGATTTCTATCATTTTGACGTGTGACCCCGAGACCAGTTTAAACAAAGTGGTCAAAAATCGCTCTCCTTAAACACTGTATAGACTGTTATGATCAGAGCGAGAGAACCGAAGACTAGTTAATTATAACTTGCCTTGGGGTACTTGTCAAAATATTGCTTTCTGTTTCAACATGTTACGTTGAGAGCGAGAGGACCGATGACCAGTTTATTATAAGTTGCCTTGGGGTACTTGTCAAAATGTTTCTTTCTCTTTCATCATAACACTCTATAATATTAGCGACGGGAAAGAGACCTAATTCGTATTTTTCTTTTGTTCTCCTGTCAAGTTTGACAGAATAAAGAAAGAAAGAAAAATTTGAGTAAGGTCTCTTTTGCCGAAAACTGTCGAAAACATGTAACTTTCGAGAAATTGTAGTTTTAGAACGGTAATTTCACAATTCTTTCAAGTTTATACTGTGCATCAACGTAATAAAAAGCAAGAAACAGTATCGTCGTAGTCGAGCCATGGTTATACCCTAGAGTACCAAAAGACACCGTTCCTGCTGATGTCATATCCTTGCTCACTAAATCACTTCCATAAAATTCTCGTGAATATTATGTGGAAACAACACACTGGCGGACTCATCAGAGAATGACAGTGTTGAGAGTTTTGTGATCATATATTATACCGTGTAACTAAAGTATGTAGAAATATACCAGATCTCCGGGGAATGGTGGTAAAAAAAAAATTATAAAGACTATGTGCAACGCAGTGAACAAATTAGTTGATAAAATTTGAAGATGATAAATAAATAGTAGGAAGTCATTCAAAATCCTAATTGATTCGAAGGAACAGAACTGAAAAGGTCGGGAAGAACAATCCTCATTGTATGATCCCGCGTTCATTAATTGAAAATGCCCAAAGTAATCACTTTTTGAATTTATTTTAAAAATGGAAACACTTGTTTATGGAGCAAAATACGTACAAAATCCAAAATAAATCGCTCCATATTCTTAACCGCAATAATTTTTACGAAAATAAGTCGCTTATATGGTTTTGTAATTCGGTTAGCCCTGTTATCGCGTGTGTGCACATAAGCATTAAATTCATAAATAATCATATATAAAATACACACATACCCATACAGCCATACACACCATTCTAAAAGAGCATTACACATTTTTCCATTTGTGCAACTTTTAGAGAAAGCAATTTCATGTTTTGAACATACACCAGAAGCTTTTTATTATCTTGATGGTATGTTAACTGTTTTTTTTACGTTTTTTCAATGTTCCCTTTCCATGGTCCATTTTTATGCTTAGTCTATTGCAGTTATATATATGTGAGTAATAGATTTTCATTGTATCGTGTCTATTATTTATGTTGCCCTTTTTTACCTCTGAATAATAAAGATGCATTTGCACCTGTCCGAATCCGATAATACAATGGGAATAAATGAATCAAAGGAGATGTGTACAATGAAGACAAAAAATATTTTGTCAGACATATGGTTGATTAAAAAGAAAACACTCGTAATCAAGGGGTAACCGACTCCGGGAAACCAATGTCAAAATGTCCGAAGAATATCTATAGAAAATCGGAAGAATCTGTCATGTCATACCCCTTGTGCTGGTAATTTGTATTGCAAAATTCTAATCTTGGAAAAGTTTGATGTGACTCTGAGTCATCTTCTTTTTGCAAATCTTCAAAACTTTTTGAAAATTGATGAAAGTTTCTTATGTGATGCTTGTATTATAAGGTAAAGTATCGCGGTTCGACAGAATTTTGAAAATCTGAGTTTCAACTCGAGTGCTTTCGTTTCTTATAAGAGATATGTACGCGGAAATTGTTTTAGACTATGGGAAGAATTAATTTCTACGAAACTAGCCTAATTATGTTAATTTTAATTTTAAGAATATTTCAGACACAACATGAACAGATTCACCATATTAAGGTTGATTGCATAAATTTTTGCAAACATCCGTGACTCTGACATATGCGAAGTGCTTTTTAACGTTACAATTGCGCAACGGACTATTTCTAACATTAGCACTATCCCACAGCGCGAAGCTATTATACTAATCGCGAGCCATTCGTCTGACGTATTTCGACAAATCAGAAAACAACGCAAAAAGGCCAAATCTCTGTCGTCGTTAAGTCAAAATTACGTTAAACCGATCAAAATCAAATTGTCTAAGTCGCGTTATCCCTAAAGTACCTAGAGACACCGTTTCGTCCAGCTAATCTCAAAACTCACTAGTTCACTTCCATAAAATTCCCGTGAATTTTATGTGGAAACAGAACACTGGGGGACTCGTCAGGAGAGTACAATTTTTCGGCCGAAATTGAAATTTTTTTTACCTCAAAAGTATTACTAAAAGACATCACTTTTCTTATTTTTAACTGTAAACTACATTTTTAACATTTTAACATTAACATTTTCAAGAAATTAGCGCTTTTTTACATCTAAAAATTTTTTGTATGGAAAAAGTCAATTTTTCATTGAGTCTTTTTCGAGGGATGCCGGGATGGCCATTTCATAATATTATCAAAAATGAAAGGGCGTAGCATAAACTACAATAATAGAAGTCGGCATCAAATGGCCATCTGGGCTACGGATGTTATGTACAATTCTTTGAGTTAATTATTAAGGTTTTAATCGAATTCCGGCTTCAACGTTTCGGATCGCGGTTCGACAGTATGGCAAAAATCGCGGTTCGACACGTCATGTTGTTAGAGGGTTTCAAAACAAAATATGAAAATCACAAATTGGTATCGAAAATGATAGTTATCACTTAGTTTGGGCTCAAAAACATTTACTATTGCGTTTTATAAGCTGAAAACTCAATAATTAACTTATTTTCATCAAAAATCGGCGTTCCATGCAAAATTCAAAGAATATCAAATTTCGATGAATTTTGCATGCCCAAACCAAATCTTCCTTGATTAAACTGTTCAGTACCAATAATTTCACTAAAATCGACTCTTATAATGCAAAGAAACTAAAATTACCCGATAAAATCGTGGAAGTTGAGCCACAACAATCATTGTTGAACCGCGATTTTTTCCGTGTCGAACCGCGAACCATTTTTATTACACATAATTTCACATAAATAATCACTTTCTACACTTGTTTTAGATTAAATTCATAAAAGTAAACATTAATAATGCTAGTAATGTGATTTCCAAGTTATTATGTTAATTAGATGTTGAACAATCTTCAGCCAAAAATCACGAAAATTCAAGCGAAAAAGTCGCTGTTTCTTGTGTCAACATTTCGGGCTATTTAAAATATGAAAACACATTCAATTTTGATTAGATTTTACTGATTCACTTCGAAAAACATTTAAATTAATTAGGAATTAGCCATTTGAGGACATTGGTAATACTAAAGATGCGAAAATCTCTTTCACACCCAACTTCAATTTTTAAAATTTTAGTATTTTTATGTCGAGTAATGTCTACTCTATACAACGGATTTTAAAGAATTGGTCAAACTAATTTTGTTAATGTGTCCATATCCACTATTGAGAAAGGCTTATTTATTTTCAATGAGAAATGTTTGAATGCAATTTGTTGAGTACCTGACGAGATTTGAACCCGGGCCCTACAGCACATCAGCCACGAATCTTCACAATGGTCCATTGAGTGGTTTTCATTTTTATAATTTACGCACCCAAATTAATTGGAAGTGATCTAAATCTCCTGAAACTCAGATGCAAGCTGCCATATAGCAAAACGATGTTGATTTTCAAATCGGAAAATCGACCCACCCACCCTAAAGAATACGCTTTTCATTAGTGATCACCAAATGGAGGGGTCAAAGAAATTCTTCTTGCAATATACAGAGAAAAATTTAAAATTTAGTGAACTTAGTTATTTAACACAAATAGAGTAATCTCACAAAATGAATCGTCCCCAATTACGTAGACAACAAAACTTTTTTTTATTAATGATCGTATCTGGATATTACAATCATTAAATCTGTTACTTCTTTTGTGAAAAGTTTCCGCGGGCCATCTCATTTTAATATACTGCTAAGGGATTGTTTACCACACAGCTTGTGTGTGCGTTTCATTTTATGGGGAAGCAGTAATGAAACAAGAAATGTTTCCTCCATAATTATTTATTTATTGAGATCTGAACTCGATGAGAGCTGAGATGGATCTGTTTCTCTCCGATACATAAATCGTTCTTATATACCAATCTAAATGTCAAATGTACAAATCATGAACGTTCTGGAAAACGTCAAAACTAAACGACAGTTTACAATGAGTGCGTTTAGTGCGCGCGAGACAAATGTGTGCAGTGTTGCCACATAACTCCCCTCTTAGAAAAGACTAGGGATTTTGACAAAATAGAAAGAACTCGCAAAAGAAATGAATCACAAATCAATATCTTAAGCTAAACACAATGTAGAGTTTTTACAAATTAATATAAAGTTTCATATAAAATCGTTGTGCGAAATGTGCTGTGCTGATACATTTGGATTCGTGAGCCACGTGGATCGGAGAGTAGGTACATGTTTGTCCAATTCGCTTGTTGTGCTCCAATAATTTTCAATGGGTTCACTACGGTGGGAACTTGTCGTTGATGCTTCGGATATTCGACTGGAACATATTCGAAAGCGAAAGATTTTGAACTGCCCGGAAACATTCTTTCGTGAAGAAAGCTGAATGTTTGATCGAGGGCTTTTGATTTAAAATCAAAAAATGAATGGCTTGTGATCAGTCTTGCTTGCAGGCTTCCAACCCAATTAGAAGCGCTTGATCAAAGCGTAAACGCATAACGATTCACGATTATAGGTGGATAGGTGAACAGTCGTTGTATTTGAACTGATTAACTCCACCGATCGCTGCGTTGGTAATATGGAGCTCATATTAGAAAATTGACTTGCTCAGAGTCATAGTAAAGGCTTGGAAAATAAATCAACCGTAAGAGGCAGGTTGCGTTGGTTGACCGTTTAAGCGAGGGTAGCTTGACGGAGTCTGACGATGAACAAGTTTGAGTTTCTTGTAATCGGAACCAGAACTCTTACATCTACAACGTGTGAGTACGCTGAACGAAGCGAGTACGTGTTAGACATTTGAAACCTTCTGAATAGGGAAGTGGTTTTGACAATATCAATACGTAAATGGAAACCTTTAGTTATTCCGTATGGAATACGAATATCAACCGAAAGAGGCAGGTTGCGTTGGTTGACGAATGTAAAGAGCGGTTTGAAGACCGAATAGGCAGATATTGCTAGCTTAGCAACGTGTTCCGTGAGGGGAACGATCGAAATTGCCGCGGGACATTCAAAGCTGTATACATCATATCTCACAATCAATCGACGATAGCCGACGAAGATTGAGTTTAATAGAGATAGTTGACGGTCAGTCAATTACTTTTAAGGGCAACGTGACCGCCACGAAAAGTGAGAATTAATTACTTGTAAGCGTCAAAGGATGACAGAAAAAGTCAAATCCCGTGCTGTCATAATTCTAAGTGTAATTTTGAAACTTGAAGGTACTCGGAGAAATTGCGAAGCGTGTCTTTGTCGCAGCAACGCTCGAGAGCCGGAGGGCCGATGAGGAAAAATTTCCGGAAAAACGCGTTAGGTTAAGTTTTTCAAAACCATCGGACGACCGAGATGCCATGAGTGAGGTTGAAAACTGATGAACTGGGCGTACGCCAAGTTAGTGAATCAGCATCGATTACCACCAGCGGGTGAACTTATAAACAACAGACACGCGTTGAATAAACATTCATAATCCGCATAATGATGAAAAAATGTCGTGTTACCGCGCACGGATGTGCTCAAGAATTTAAGCGCCTGGCTTGATGCAAAAATGATCATATCTACTGCAATTACCGGAATATAGCAGAAGCTAGGGATTCCCATGCTCGATAGATAATGAGAGCTGACATCGAAAAGCAAATATACTTTTAACCAGGTATTGCTTAGCCTTCCAAAAGTAACGGCTACCAGGCTACTTTCGTGACACAGAGGGTTCTGAGCAGGGAAAGTGAAACCTTTAGTTGGTAAACATTATTGAAGCTTTCAACCTTTAATTTTCGTTCTATCAGGTGGGCTGAGCAGCCGAGTCTGAGTAAGAGAACGAAAGAGCTGAGTTAGAAAATAAATCGCAGGTGGAACCGAGAAACGAGTCGTTTGTCGAAAAGGTTCCAGCTGAGACAAGAAAACTAGTGATGATGGTAGTCAACGGATTTGTGCGATGCAGTAGGACAGGCTTAAACCGTAACTGTGCATAGAAGACACAAAGTCCTGGTCCAATTACTACTCAACGAGTTGAAGAGCTCAACGAACGAAGTGTTGATGCGTAGTTAGGACGTTGGAGCGAAAGTTCTCTTGTCTGTGTCATTAAGTATCTTTAAATTTAATTCGGGTGAACAGTAGCAATTAATTCACGTATGAGCTAAACTGTGTTCCGAGATTAAATAATTTGACTGCGCTTAACGGCTATAGCAGTCTTCATACTTCGACGATCTTATAAAAGTTTGACTAACCAATTTGCTAGCAAAAATGAATTGGTTGTAGTCCTGAGTAGGTGTTTTGAGCGACGGGCTCACCTAGTCGATGACGCCATAAAGCAAACAGTACAATACTGTTATCACAGCGTTGAGCTATCAGTGTGACTACCTTCACGTGCTGTGTAAACTTTGCTGAGCGTCAGTCTGACCAACTGAATTTTATGGCTGCAAGCCAGTTAAAATGAATTGGTTGAAAATGTTGCTGAAGAGAAAGGTGCTTTCTCGTTGAGAGCAGAAATTATTCTGATTTATTATGACTGTGCTAGTAGGTAGCAGTCAGAAGAGTTGCTTGAAGCTACTCGTGATCACCGATATGCTATGATCTTATCAGAAGCCTGACTTGTAAAAACCTTTTGAACATCGCGTTGACCAATTTGTGTATTTTAGCAGGTAAGATTATGCTAAAATAGAAATTGGTTATAAAAAGACGTGTTCGCAGCATAAGGCTGAACGTCGTGGTCACCATTTTATGGGTGAACGTCGGGGTCACCAATTTATGGTGAAATAGTGAAATATCACGTCGGGGTCACCAATTTATGGGGAAGCAGTAATGAAACAAGAAATGTTTCCTCCATAATTATTTATTTATTGAGATCTGAACTCGATGAGAGCTGAGATGGATCTGTTTCTCTCCGATACATAAATCGTTCTTATATACCAATCTAAATGTCAAATGTACAAATCATGAACGTTCTGGAAAACGTCAAAACTAAACGACAGTTTACAATGAGTGCGTTTAGTGCGCGCGAGACAAATGTGTGCAGTGTTGCCACAATTTATACAAATTACTCTTGTAGTTTTCTGACTACCATCTTCTTGTTCTTTTTGTTGACTTTGTCTATATTGTTTCTCGGAAATTAATATATTTACAACCTTTGTGTTGCAGAGTTATTTAGTTACTTCTCACCGAAAAGTTCGTCAGATTTTCTTTTAAGTTTTCCTCCTGCTGGAAATACGTTTTGGGGCAAAACAGATTGTAGTTCAAAGAAAAACATTTGCAGCACAACTAATTCTACGTGTATTCGGGGTCATTCAAATTATGAGAGAGCTCGTTAGGGGGTAGTGATGTTTCCTTCTCGACAAAAGAATTTGTTTCGAGTCAAATATATTGTATGGCTTAGATCGTGAGCCCCATTTTCATATGAAAAAATTATAGCAAAATGACGTCGTTTCGTAAGTTGTGGGTGATCTCTAATTTGACCAACTCCACTTTTACAATACGCAAAAATGGTCGATGTAATTATTATTTTTTTTTGCTCGCCAAAATCAAGGTTGTAAATATGCTAGAGTTACATTTTTGTTTTTCGTACAAAATGCATTCCATCCATATTGTGTCTTGTTTAACATGAATAAAACACTTGGTTGTTCACTCGTTTTTCGGCAACACAAATAGAATGTAACATCTATTATACATGCAATTTAGAGATAAGTTTGAGAGATCTACGAGAGATACAAGGGAGTACAAAAAAAACTGTACATGTTCAAACCCCATCCATATAGAACAAAACTATGCTATACGTGTACACATACAGCCAACTAAAACGGCAAAATAATAAAACAAACCCTTAATTAAAAATGTCTGAAACAAAATTTCATTATATAGTTCGTGGATTTGGAAAAACTCGAGAGAGAAAGATAGAGAGCCATGTTAAAAAGGATAAATAAAATTACATAGTTTAGAAAACTGTTAGCACATTGTAGCTTCGGTGAATACGTGACACATTTTATCTTTGAAATTTGGATTTCATTCCGTTAAAATGGTAAACACGTATTTGACTACGATAATGCAGCATATATAAAACGTTACGTATCTACGTATTCCCTAGATGTTACACTGCATAGAATGAATGGGTAGACAGGTTTCGTTATTGGGAAGATGTAAATAATCTTGAATGGTACATGTGTTTTATATTCATTTGCAGGAACTCGCAAGAACTACATACAACTCATAGCCTCATTATACACACCTAGAAAGGTGTGGTTGCCACCCGATTTACGGTGCATGGTTGGTATTTTTCTTCCTTAAAAAAACGAATTTTTCGTTAATATCGTATATTGATTTTGCTTTCTAACATTTTGGTAGTGACGAGATAAATGCTACCGTTTTTGAACTTAACTTTTATGAACGTCAGATAAAGAATAATCCATTTCTGCAACTGCGTTGCGAAAACTGAACTTTTTCGTGCGCGACTTGGGTGGCAATTGAAGGGTCTTTCGTTCTCTGCTTTGTGGTGAAATGGATTTACTTTTCACCACTCCTTCTGAACCATTAACCGAAAAGAAAAATTCTTCCATGACCAAATTTCGAACCCCCGACACTAAAATCCAATGCGTATCTAGGAACACCTCTAACCATTCGGCTAATGAAATATAAAATCCTAGTGAACCAATTTTTGAAGTGTACCTAAATGCAGTCTACTCGATCGTTCATACAATATTTCGTTCATACATTGCATGGTTGTAGAAAACGTTTTTCCTTTCTAGTGTTGAGTTATCGTCATTTGGGAAAAACATTGTTCGCAACTTATGCTGAAGGACTTTTTTACCGAATGATAGGTCTCCAGCACGAACCGGAGGCGAACATTTTAGCATGCGTTAGGAAAATAACCAGTATGCAACACGTTGCAAAAGTGGTAGTTTTTGTCACTTCACATCTAGTCACAAAAACTACTACTTTTCGCAACTCGTTGCATAAATAGCTATCATGCTTCGGTGACGAAAATGAGGTATTACATATGTTTCTCTCTTGGACGATTGAGTTCAGTCACTGTAGGCACTTGTAGTTCGTGTGTAAAGTAAGTAGAGTACAAAACTCGGCTCACACGTAAACTCGACTTTTTAACTCTTATACTCCCTAGTTAGGTAAATAACAAAAATTTGTTACTTCTTTTGTTTAAACTGTTACCTAATGCTACCGAAATACTTTCTTTGCAGAAATGTTAGACGGAATGGGGATAGTCTTTACCAGGCATTAATTTAGTAAGAACAACCCAGGTAAAGATTACTGAAAAGCTGTATGTGTGTTTTTCGAAAGTGTAGTCAGGTCATGTTTTCATGTTGAGGAACCTGAGCGTGTGACCTGTACGGTCAGTCATTTTGTTGAAAGTCTCCAATGTAAATCAAACTTTTAAGATTCAGTTGCAAATCGGTGTAGACACTTGCAAACTGGTCCCCAAACACTTTCTTTGTTTTTCATTTTTGTTCTGTGGAACGAGCAAAATTCATATTTTTATTTGAAAACAAACTGATGACACAAAACAATTCGATGTTGTATAATGGCAACAAAAAACGTTATGTCTTTGCTCCAGTGAAGATGAAGACCATGGGGACAGATATAGCAAAGTCTAATAAAATGACTCGACACTTCACAACTTTACTATCCACAAGTATATATAATACGTTGGCGTTATAAGCAGTTATAGCAAATCTCACCTCGAAAGAAATTAGTAGACAGAATTGTTGCTGTGAATTTGCTTTCGATTGGGAGGTGGGGTAATTGGAAGAAAGAAAAAACGGTTCATCAGTGTCAATTGTTGTAGCAACGCACATTATAATTCATGAACGTTCAAGAGAGTGATCTACTTCATTTTCTCAGTCACCCTTCCAGAAATATTCACATTTTGTTTAACAAATAAAATATTTCCGCAATTTCAAGTACTTTTTTATATAATTTAATATTATAGCAACGCAATATAGCTATAGGTCTCTTTTTTTTTGGTAGCAAATACATAAATATTCATTCCATTACAATTTCCATTACATTTTACGAGTCTAACATTATAGAACCTCGTTCGGTAAGATTACTAACGAATTTATATCGACGGTTGCTGTATTAAATGCTCCTTATTCTGAACGATATAACCGAAAATGTATATTGTACACATAAATATCGCATCGCAATTCAAAAATCTGTATGGAATATTAAATGAGCCACGGCAATTCATAACAAATAGCAAAAACAGACAAATATTTGCAAGTCTTATAGCTTTAATGTTTTACGAAAGCTTATGAATAATGAATTGGATTCATTTGAATAATATATGCGATCACATCAATCGAAGAAGCGACATTCGTTGTCTTAAAATTTTCAATTGGAATCTGGAATGGTTTATTTGGACTGTTATTCTGAAGAGAGTCAACGTAATTAAAAGATCAATTTCGTTGTATATATACAAATGAGTGGCATCAGAGAGGCATATGGCATTTTGGGTAAAAAGTAATTTTCCAAATTTTCTGTTTTGGGTTTACCGATGAGAAATAAAAAATTTGAATTAAAGTTCGTCGTTAGATTTACCAAAGATTTTGTCAACATCAACGGGGTATTATCTTTGTTAAAATGATACCAAAGGAAACGCCTGTGTTTATATTCACAACAAACTGTATTGATTGAGGTATAATCTCAGTAGATCTGGTACTTCTTTCATTTAACAAATATTGGCTGTTGTCATAGCACTGCTTCTAGCATTAACATAGAAAATGTTTTGAGGTTCATGATAACATCCAAGGCTTTGTATTTAATTCGTCAAGACATGAGTTATGCTTTCTTGGTGTGAGCTACAACGGACAACACATCTGCCCTACAACGCATAAAAAACTTAATGCGAGAGAGATTTAAGATTATGAGAAAGTAAATACATGACATGCAAGTGTACACGCATCCATGTATCAAAATTTCGAAACTTCGACGTCTGGCATACAAGTGTTGGTAGCAGTACTATGCTAATGTCGACATTTTTAAACTCTTGGAATCTTTGCTGATGGTGGGTTATACAGGCATTGGTGATCTAAGTACGAAAGGCATCGACGTTGGTCCCGTCTAGATTCGACTACAGTCGCCATAGACAAACGTGATGGGTTGTCGGTGGAGTAGATCAGACGGTTTAGTTGTCTTGAGTTTAGAAAGCAGCCTAATTTTTTTAATGTTCTCGCGTTGGTTTGCTCAGGTTTATATGTAAATTAACTAAATAGTCCAGTCTACAGTCTGCTGTGTAACGATTCGTGATATGTGACCAACAACACTATGCCAGGTTAACCGTGACAATTGATTTAAAAGATTATTTTTTCATTGGTGCCGCGAACAACCCGCTCTAACCATGCATGAAAATCGGAAAATCTCCTCAAACATACAATAGCAATTTATGTTTCATTATAAAATTTATCGTGCAAATATCCATGCTTTGTATATCACTTTTTTCTGCTCCTTTTTCTTTATTCATATATTTTTAAGCATTTTTAAGCTGTTCCATAAACTTTTCAAATAAAATATTTGATTTATTTTTAAGCTGCCGTACACACAAAAAATAAAGTTTAAAAAAAAGAAGAAGAAGAAGAAACTCCTTTATGCCACCTCATAAGACTGCAATCGTTACATCCTTCCTTTTCCCACCTTATAACGGACAATTCTCTACAGGGAATTTAAATTTATGATTTTTGTTCAGGAAAAATACAAAAGAAAAATGTTCACTGTAAAAAGGAGCAGCATTGAACAGAAATCGATTTTCGTATGTTGGAAAAATGTGTTTTCAACAAAATCATTTCATAATAAGTACGGTTCCGTTTACTCATAAAAATCGAAATATGAGACCCGAGTTTCACTACAATCGATCGCAGCTTGTTGTGGGCTTGACAATTTCTCCGTCCTTTTTAAATCAACCGCGTATGGCCTATTTTGGAACAACATTTTTCGCCGAATTGGTATTGGAGCTTGGAGCATACTCTATGACAATCGAGAGAATCAATTCTAACAATAGGAGAGATTCTTTTTAAAAATGCTTGACCAGCGTTATGGCTTCAAAAATCGAGAGCATGGGTGTAAAGAAGAGTGTTTCATTGGAAAACTGATGACAAGTTACATTATGTGCAATATCCATACTCTGAAATATTTGTTGCTCTGTCCACCAGATCCTATATTCGCAAAAATATTTTCATAAAAATGTAAGAATATCGGGAAAAATTGAAAAAATTCGAGAAAATATTTTCAAGAATATAGGCCCTGGTGTCCACCATTAATATGAACGAGCCCGATGAAACCGAGTGAAAGAAGATTTAGCGAAATGTGGCAACTCGAATGATAGATGCATAGACTGAAATATGGACCTAGATTTAAAACCCTCAGCAATTACATTCTTTACATTTCGAAAATTTTTCATGTACCGCACGAGATTTGAACTCGGGACAGCAGAGAATATTTAGCCTGTCGAAGTTTATTTCGAACCTTTGTTACAGAGAAAGAAATCCCTATTGGATTAAAATACGATATTTAGTCCCCACTCGTTCCTAACAAATTGAAACTAATCTGTGTGTCGGTTTCTGAAAAGAATCCATGGCGGTATAAAACTGCTTTTCAATTTTTAGGGGTAAGGGTTCGGACTGACTAACAGGGTCGTCGTGATACAAAACGACATCTTCATTAGTTCAGCCGAGTATTACATGAACCCGTTTTAGCTAGAGCTCATTGCTTATTACGGTTGTCGCTGTTGTTAGCAAGTGATAGAGTGACGGCACCAGTTACCGGTCGTACACCAGCAGTTGGGTACCTATTGTTCTTTCGTTCTATTTTCTACTCAAACAATAAAACCTGACGGGCAAACTTATGTGCTATTGAATTGGTTCCACTACACACACGATTATTCTCGTAATAACTTTTTGTTTTCTAATGCGGTTCATATGCAATATGGCATGCTAGAAACCATTGGTGAGTTACACGAGACTATGAACAATCCTCGATAACATTCTTAGCATATGAACGTGCTGTGTGATTTCCTCAATTTCATCTGAATTTACCGAAAATCTGAAACATTCTCTGGGTTCAATCAAAATCATTTCTCTACGGAAAAAAGAGCCCCTTTTGTCGTCTTCGTAATATATTCATCACTTAGATCATTTGATACGTTTTGACAGTTTTATATTTTCGTTCTAGGTGCCACACTCCACAAAAGGTCAGAACGGCACATTCTTCTCTATTTTTTTTTTTCTGTTGTATAAAACATGAATGATGATTTTATTATACACATTGTAGGTACTTCAACACTTTTTCCAACATTTTTCTATTTCAAAAAATGTTATGGAAGAGCATAATAATCTAAAACGTCTCTCTTTGTGAAAAGCTATAAATTCAGCTTATAAGCAGACGTGGCCTATAAATTTTTACGTACAACATCGAGACAATATTACCGAAAGAAATGCTATCTTACCTCATTTTATTCACATATCATGGAAGAGTTCTTCTCCGAAAATTTGTATTCCCCTTTCGTATAATAAAAGGTACATTGCAGTTCATGTAAATATTGCTCTGTAGATCGGAATTTGTCTGACTGCTCTTTATCAGTTGTATAGTTTTCTTTCCCAACCATTTCCAACCGATTTTTTTTTGTCATAATGACAAAGCGTTCTCCACTAAGAGTCTTACAATTATCAATGGCAAAAAAATATATTTTGCGTTACGTTCTGCATTTTAATTCATTTTTTTCGTTATTAAATCGGAAACGTTTGAACTTTATACCTGGTAACTGGTATCGAAGTTATGTCGACGAGAACACAGGACAATTGATGTCGAAAAATGGTTGAATTGTGTAATCCAACTATCGATTAGACGGATTGAAAAGAAATTGTTCATTCCACTCAAATATGTACCTGTTTGCCGCATATAACTTATTATTATATTCGTCTCTGCTGAAATAGAAAAGTTATTGTGAACACTGTATTGAATACACACCATAAGTGTGATGTCATGTCAACTTATAATATCGATATGTTAATTATGCTCACTCTATTAGATTCTATTGACAGTCGATGACATTGTGCTGTTGATCTGTGTATTCCTTGTCACTTAGTCGTTTAGGCACCTAGTCATTTTCACAGTGGTATTATTATCACTTCAAATAATCACGTCAATTGCGGAATATTTAGTTAATTTTCGTTTTTCATTTTGTTCAATGAATTTATTGTTTTGTAATGGGTTCAGTTCAGAGTCTGTTGAAGAATTTATGTCACTGTCACCTCTTGTATCAGAGATGAGCCGGTTATCCGAAAAACCGGAATTTTCGGTTTGGTTTGATCCGAACCAAAAAGTTCGGTTCGGTTTAAACCAAACCGAATATTCCGGTTTTCCTGTAAAACAATAAGAAGTTAACCCTGGCTCGTCAAAATTGATTAATTTGATTATAAACTCACTGAAAATAAGTAAAGGGAGCAATTGTATACAATTTGTATGAGAAATCATTTAGAGATATTTTCTGATTTCAGTACAATTCGCATACAATTGCTCCGTTTACTTATTTTCGGTGAGTTTATATTCAAATCAATCAATTTTGACGAGCCTGGGCTAATTTCATATTGTTTTACGGTAAAACCGGAGTTTTCGGTTCGGTTTGAACTGAACCGGAATATTCGGTTCGGTTTGAACCGAACCGGAATATTCGGTTTGGTTTAAACCGATCCGAACTTTTTGGTTCGGTTTAAACCGAACCGAAAATTCCGGTTTTTCGTATAACCGGCTCATTTCTGTAACTTGTACACGCTGAGTTTTTTTTTCTAGAAAATTCGAGAAAAAGTTACGAAATTCGAGAAAATCAAGATTTTATTTTGATATTCTTGATATTGGCAAACCGTAGAAAAAGTAAGAAAATTTTTGAAAATCGAGAAAGTCCAGAAAATTTGAATGGCTTTCCTAACATTTTCTTGATTTCGAAAAAATTCACAAAAATCCGAGAAAAGTTTTCTCAAAGGTAGGCAAGGCACACCCAGAAAAAGAAAACTCATACAATACTCCGGGTATGTGTAAAATTCATCGGAACGGTTCTATACGTGGGACACGTTGAAACCGTAGTTACGTATTTCGATTGTCAGATTTGAATATTCATGGGTGGTGTGTTGTGTTGATGTACGTAAAATGTGAATAACTTACGAGTTTGACGGAAGTTAAACGCACATCACGTATGTTAAGCGTACATAGTGGATGTTGGTCTGAAACATTGAATTCGGATCATATTTATATTTCTTAACACGATAGAAGTTAAACGACAAAAAGATATTGTTTTAGTAAATAAGAAAAATTCTCGTCAAAATACTTTCATTTCTTACGCAGAGGTTGCATTTCGTAATCATATCATGAAAGTTGTTAAAGTTGAAATTGTCTATAATTGATAATCAGTACTTTGATAATTCAAGCGCTTTGTGAATTTAAATTAAATTATGTTAAAAAACGACGAATCATTATTTATGTGCGTTACGTTATAAAGTGTTCTGCGTAACTTATACGCCACACTCGTTTATGGCTTTCAAAGTACACTTCAACAATAAGAAATGTCAACTAACACTACTGTACTGCAACATTAGAAAGATGGTTCGCTCTTGATCCAGAGGTCCTCGGTTCAATTCCCGAAGAAGTCAGTTTTTAGTGAGAAGTATGTTAGAGTCAATGTTTCATTGAATTCTCAATTAAATGTTTTTGAGTCATGTAGGCGGCTAAATTTATTTTTGTGAATCTAATTTATTCTGAATAAATATCTCGATCAGTACAGTCGCTTTATTAGAATCAATCCACTGCCAATAAAGTATCTGTCACCAATAACTGCTAAAATTGTACAATAACTACTATAAACTGGTTAATATGGTGTAATCGTTCGTGAATTCAATAAAATTCATATTTTCAAATCTCTGTCAAAGCGAAATACGTTTCGGACGTATATATATTCGAGTCCACTGTATAACTACCTTACCAAACTTTTTAACAGGGGGCACGAATGATAAACGCATAGCACGTAGGAAATTTCGCTCAGTGCAGTGCTATATATGAAAAATACCATTGATATTTGGCAAATGTTGCAAATGTGGCCCCATATCTCTCAGTTGCTACTTTTGTTTAGAGTATCGCACAGTGTTTGAAACAAAATCTGCTAGTTCATTAGCGCATTAACATTTGTACTTTGCTGTATAACAGAAGGTCGTTGTCGATATCAGATAAATAGTTTCTACAAGATTCGCTCCCCAAAAGCAATTAATTCAACTTGAACGAATGCCGAATCGCTTGATAATTTAAGAAAGAAATATGAGAAACCTATAAGAAATGTAGCACATTGTACAAGCATGGGATAGAGTACAGTAATCGTAATTGGTGGAAAAACCCTACACACCACATGCGATAAATAAATAAATCGACCCCCATTCCTTCCAACGCTTTAAAATAAAAACTATACCAACCCCCTGTCCAATGTCGCTGACTCGATTTATTAATTTACGCAATTTAATGAAAGCAACGGCAATGGTATTTTAGTCAATTTACCTGGTGATTCATCTTAAGGTTCAATTGATTGCAATTCTTCTGATTAATTAAAAAATTGTGTTTTCCCGTGTATAATGCTTTGATACCATAAATGTCATTCCATTCTGTATCCAATCCGTATGGTGGATGGATGTAACTTTAAATCAGTTGAAAGAAAATCTTTCAATCCAAAATATTGATGAGCTTCTTCTTTTCGAGGTAGGTACGTTCTTCTATTTATTTTATTTTTTTTCTTCATTTTTTTTCCTGCGAACTTTACATTGATAGGCACGTACAATGTACACAACATACTGGTTCGGTAGTATTCCAATAATATCATATTTTTTCGTCTTGAAAATGATATATGTAACGTGTTATGTGTTATGTTTATAAAAATGAAACACGACTAAACTGAAGGAACATTAAATGATTTATTACGATTTTTCATGTTAGAATTTATCGTACGTATAAAATGCTTTGCTTGCACGATATATGTTGTTGTTGTTGGTTTATCATTTTTTTCCTTCTTTATTTTGAAGAACTTATGGCTCTAATTATCACTGCGAAGAAAAATTTGTTAAATACATGTATGATGGTGAGACGTGATGAAGTGTTCTGGCTGGCATAGCCACTAATTTATAACTTTCTCATGGAAGAAATTTAATAATTTTAAAAGGAAGTGTGTTTTCGACTCCTTCCTTTTTCTGTTCTTAAATCTTTTCTTTTTCTTGCTGTGCTTTACTCTCGCTTTGACTAATATGATACCACAAATTTACGAATACTTTCCCCTATAAACATTCGTCGTATGTCGGTAGATGTTCCTTGAAAAATAATACTTTACTCTCGAACCAGTAAAACTGGGTATGGCAAAGAACAAAAAAAAACCCCGGCTTTTATTTCACAAGAAATCTGATATTTCCAATAAAAACAGAACATGCTCTTTATATTCTTGACACAGAGAATGGTATTCACCTAACGTTATAAATATACAAAGTTGAAGAAAGTCAATTGGAGAATTTTACGGGACTCATGAGATTTTCGAAGGATAATACATCGACATATTTGTATATATGCGGATATACGTACGTAGCGTACGATCTTTTTAAAACTGTTTGAATGACGGGTATTGTAATTCGTATTCAGTTTACATTCTATCTCGCAAAATGCCGGTGTGTGTTTATCCAAATTTGTTGGAAACGATTTACAAACGAGGTGTAGCATTACATTTAATCTAAATACGGATGTTATTATCTAACGTTAAAAAGTACCTAGCTATCACTTACAATGAGGAAATAATGTTCGGTTGAATGTTTCCTTCCTGGACTGCAAAGTGTTTTTAAAATAAAATGTAGAACAGACCACCCAGTTCTACTTTATTACATTTTGACATAAAATGGCGAAGAGATTATGGAAGTGGTCATGACCAATAATTATAATTGTTACAAAATTATGCTGAATCGACCAGCTATTGCTCAAAACAAATCATATCAAGACGTATACAAGCCGAAGATGAGTCCTTTTGAATTGTAATTTTGTACCCATGTAATAATCACTCACGTAGGGTCTCATGTACTGTGCTTTAATGTGTAGATCGTTTCTGGAATAAAAACCATCACATTGGATAAAGGCGAATGGTAATCGGGACTTGTAAAAACAAGTTAATGTTAATGAATGGTTCAGTCATGTAAAATATGCTTAAGAGGCATTGATGTTTAGTTAAACTTGTAGCCTACATTTGTGCGTTTCGTATTTCATTTTCGCTTATATCTTTTTACTTACTTACTGAGCAGCCTTTGTCAACCCAAGCGGGTTTTGGCTGACTCTACTAACTTTTTTCTCTTATATCTTTTTAGGAGAATCCATTTTGAAAAATGAAAAACCTCTATAACGATTACAAAGGTGTTGGCTGTTTATTTTTAGCTCAAAAACTGTTCAGAAACTGAGACGGAGAAAAAATTCTATTTTTTTTTATTGAAAGAAAAATAAAGTACGAAACGCACAAATATAGGCTACAATATGTAGGTTAAGCATCAATGCCTCTTAATCTCGTACAGTGCGTGTTCCATAAATTTAATTTGAGTGGAACCCCTCGTCAACTCGTTTTCCTTCACGTATGTACACTAGCATTAAAACTTGCCTGCGACTCGACGCCACCTTTTTCAAAATAAAAATCTTCAAACCAATACGTCATCTGCTATCAGTTTTTAATTTAATCACACACTTATTGCTCTATGTATGGAAAACTCATTTTTTAAAGGGCCGTGACGCAAGTCCGTTCACACAGAAAAATTTGACACAAACTTTTTAACTTTTCCCTCTTTGCTCCTACTACCACCATATTTTATTCGTGTTCTGGACATCCATACGAGCTAAACGAGGTGTGACGCAAGTCCTGTTATCCACTTACAAAAGAACTGATATTGGTGTAGGTGAGACGCTTACAGATTCGACACGCAAAAAGATATACATCACAAATGGCAGCTGATGAGGAAAGTACGTGAAAGTTTTATCAACAAAAATCTTACCAGAAAAATTTTAGGAAGAAAATTATAACAAAAAAAAATTGCGTCAAAAAGTGGCAGATGATTCGGCTTTCTTCCGTTTGAATTCCATTCTTTAAAGCAATATATTTCACAATTATAAAAATTTTCCTTCCTCAACATCCGCCACTTGTGACGGAAAATTTTTTTGTTATAATTTTCTTCCTAAAATTTTTCCTGTAAGATTTTTGTTGATAAAACTTTCGCGTACTTTCCTCATCAGCTGCCATTTGTTACGCATATCTTTTTGCGAGTCGAATCTGTAAGCGTCATCTACACCGATATCAGTTCTTTTGTAAGTGGATAACAGGACTTGCGTCATACCTCCACTGTAAGTGGTTTTGGGCGATATATCTACAATAACTAGCCCATTCTGCAGATTATAGCCATGCACATTTAAAGGTACCGCCTTATTAAAAATTTCTTGTTTGTCTTATTTTGCGTACTTCCCTCATTTCTCCGTATACTCGTTATAAGTCAGTACTTCCGAATGTGCATGGCTGTAACGTGAAAGCTATTCGAAATCTACAAAATCTAGTCAGCGCTGCGGACCTGAGTGGAAATCATTAGGGAAATATGGATATCGTTGAATATCTATTACCATCTTTTCGAATAAATATGTTTCATCCTTCTCCTCACCAGTTTGATTATATATTTTTTCTTATTCTGTAAACAAAAGAAACCCTTAGCTGTTCCAACTGAAACATGACTGTATGTAGTGAACGAAAACAAAAAAAAAGTTTTTAATATCACAGATCTTTGATAAAGTCTTCCATGAGTAAATAATGTGAAATTTTCTATTATTAAAACAGAACATTTCTGTGTACATCATTGAAGACGATAAATATTTTATTCAAATTTATTTACATAACAAGAAAGATAATAACAGAATTAATGTTGTTAATCATTTCGCCCGAGGTTAAAACATAAAACTTCTTTGAAAACAAATTGTACATTATTATTTCTCAATTTGGAAATTTTCATGAGATAAATATGGTTGTGCAGGAGGTTATCTTGTTAGCGTAATCTGACACTGACGGGGAGGGAAGCTAAATAAGGAAATTCAACAAAACTCAACTTAAATATTAAAATGTGAAGGAAAATTCGGACAATTTACCGAAATATTTTCATTGCAGAGCCTACAAAATATGCAAATTACGAACAAGTTAATTACGGGAAAAATGTTACAAAGGAAAAGAGGTGAACACTCTACACGAACAGTTGAATTTTAGCATTTTTACCATTACTCATTACTTTGAGTAACTCGTCAAAGTATATCGATTGTAACACATTACACATTGAACGGAGGAGATTTTGTGGAGAAAAAAAAAATTGCTTTCGCCTTGCAATTCGAAACGAGTGAACTTATTTAGAAATCAGGATAAAGCACTGAACGAAAGCTAAAACTTTATAACGGCATTTTACGGAGGAACTGTAGATACCAAAAAAATCTACGTTTTTTTGATAATTAGGAACGGCTGAAAACGACACAGTATATTATTCTATAAGCGAAAAGTTGTTCTATAGTTCTACAGTTCCAAATTCATTTCACTACACCGCATTTTGTCAGCTCCTGAATAATTGATTGATTCCGTCTGTAACCTCGTAAAATATGAGTTGGTTTGAGATACCCGGTTTATCAACATTTTCTATGAACATCTGCCAATTGTGTGTCGCTAATTTTTTAACATGATTTTTTGATTTTGAAAGCGACACCTCCAGCGATATCATCCATTTTAGAAGTTACGCAAGGCTAGCGTCACACTTCTCTCTTTAGAGGTTTTTCTTGGGAAATCACTCGTTTTAGAAAATTTAGGTCGAAAATTTGACGAAATTCGACAAATTTGACAAAATTCGAAAATTTGACGAAACATGAAAATTTGTCAATCTTACACTTCAAAAATGTAGAAAAACGAAAAAAGAACTCATATGTAATAACACCAAAAATTCGCGTGCGAGGAGGCCGAGTTTCACCCATTACAAGGCCTACCAGTTGGTTGATTTGTGTAGCTTTTGTTTTCTTAGACTCGTCTCGTTGAGACCTTTCATTAAAGCTATAATACAACGTCATACTATCTATACATCCAGAAATATAATTGAAAAACCGTTCCCAACCCTCAAAAAACCGTGTAAAATGGCACTTCAGGGCCAATAAAACAAAATACAGTTTTTTCCTGAGGTAATGGCGTATTACAATTTCATTTTTAAGCCCACCCTGAAGTTCCTTCAACATGAAAATCCTCTAACTACTTTCCGAGATAGCCCGTCGATAGATATATATAAATATACAGAATATGTTGAATGATTTTGATTTTCAGCTAAGAAATACTAGAATTGAATTGGAATTGAAACTAAAATTTTTGATGTGCACGTGTGATACAGGAACTCTCAACCTTCAACTTGCCCGGCTGATAACTTGTCTGAATGCAAAATCATTACCACTAAAATCCAACCCACTTTCAAAATTGGTAATCAACAATACCAAAACATTTACGAGATTCTGTAAAGGTCCCATGAATTTCAAAACGGGAAATTATATTCGACCAATATTTTTTGATCGACGACCATTGGAATTTTTCCTTTTACAAATATTTTAATTCTCGCTACCGTTATTATCATCAAATTGGTACCAATTAGATGGAAATATTGGTAAATGGAATTATTTTTAACGCTCCACCCAAAACTAATAACGTTCGATTATTACCATCCATTTCAAAACCTTTCACCAAAATTCACCGTAATAGCTCATGTATGTGAAGTGTGAAGTAACTGCGAAAAAATCTCAGAGCTTTAAACTTCCGCAAAAACGTTTCATTGTAAAGAAGCTTTTCGGTTACATTTTTTGTAAAAGGAAATATAGTTTGATGTACAGTGGTGGACTTTCAATTTTGTGCACTATTTTGAGTCAGCTGTTCGACCAGCTGGTCCATGTAAACAAAGTAAGTTAATTTTATAATCAGGAGTAGATAAAAATGGCAACAGTGAGTGGTTTGTTTATTATCGTCAACAATACAGCTAAAAAGAGTCTCATATGAGTCGAATGTATCACTTACATCGTGTGAACATTTTTTTCAATCTGAATTTCAATCCCAAACTAATTCTAATTGTGTCTCACACTGATGAAATGAGATGAGAATAAAGGAAAATTAAAAAAAAATTGATACATTAATTATATAATGCAAATCTTTAGATTATTCAGAAACTAAAATCATTTTAGAGTATAGTCGTATTAAAATAATTTAGATGCATAGAAAAAACTGCGAATAGGCGAATTCAAAAATTCAAAAACTTTCTGTTTCAATGTCTAAATCTGTGTTATGAAACAAATGCTCTCCAAAACTTTTGACCACCACAAGTTGTTTAACCATCGGAATTCAAAGGAAAAGTAAGAACCAATGAGAAGTTCGGTGACATGAATGCCATGGACATAAAGAGACGAGAAGGTAGATTCAAATAAAAGAATTTAATGATATTCATATAACACTTCATGAAGTTCAATAAATTTAAAAATGGGTTGTCCACTCAAAATATGTTTTCCATTCGAAACATGTTTTCCATTCGAAACATGTTTTCCATTCGAAATATGTTTTCCATTCGAAATATGTTTTCCATTCGGAACATATATTCCATGCAAAACAATATCTTTTCTTAGAAATTTTTTATTTTTTTCTGTTTAAATTTTCAAATTTTGCGCCGCATCGACGTTACTTTCTACTCTTTTATATCCATGGCATGAAATGTCAACCGCCACATACATTTGCATTAAAAACAACGAATACACTCTCTTTAGTTTTATTGTTATAGCGATAATAAACAAACCACTGTTGCCATTTTTATCTAACTCCTGATTATAAAATTAACTGAGTTTGTTTGTTTACATGGACCAGCTGGTCAAACAGCTGAATCAAATTCGGAGTTTTTTTGCTGATACTTTTCACATTGTGCAAACAGCCAAAGTATTGTAAAACGGCTGTCCGTACAAAGTGTGAATAGCAATTACCTATTTTATTGTCGCAATTATGATTTTTAATTCAAAACTAAAATAACATCTTCAGTGCGCTCCATAGTACTCCAGGTATTGAATTAAATATTACTATAAATTCCTTTATTAAAATAATTCAATTTTCCGATTCTGTTGTTTTTTTTTCGTAATTGTTATTAAGGTAATCAACAATTTATTTAAAAAATGAAAAAAAAAATGAATTATGCATAAATGTGTGTACAGCTTTTAAATAAATTTTCATTTTAATTTGATTTTTACCACCCAGATGATGCTTTTACGCGTAACATATGTAACTTTACACACAACACATAATGCATTCAGGTTTTTTTTATCGAAAATTCCTAGAAAGCTTAAAATATTTTATTACGTTTGGACATGATAAATCAGATATTTATGGTGCAAGGTGCAATACCTCAGTCGTAATTTGCATAAAAAACTTGTAAGCCAGTTTTCAATATTTTTTTTTCACAAAATTTTACACCACCCAAAAACAACTTTGAGAAATTTCAATACAAAATTAGTCAACATAATTTTTATGCCAGTTATTGGTGATTTATGTGGTTTTTATGCAAATTACGGCTGACCTATAACGTAGCACTTACCGTCCGGATCATTGACCTGAACCCTAAATGAGAAAATCTGCATTAATTAAGGCCAGGTTCAAACTCATCGCACTTGAACCAGATATTTGTCATTTCAGTTTTGTTCATATTCAGGTCAGGTTCAAGCTTAACTTTGACTTTATTAAATTGAATTTTACCTGTAATTATCTAACCTGAAATTATAAATCGATAAAGTCTTCATAATAGTCAAAGTCAACCAAATTAATGTCGAGATTTGACTCAGCTGTTCCACTCGTTCATACAAGCTCACTGCATACACATAACATGTTTATACGGGTTTAATATTCACACGAACTCAGTCGATGTGGTAAAATTTCGTTGGTTACTATTATTAGACTCGTTCTTTTTTGTGAATTTCGCGAAACTTTTGTGAGTCCTGACAGTTTTTATAAATTTTTTTTAAACATTTTTACGGGTTGACACTATTATTTTGGCATTTACACAAGAAAAACTTTGGCCATCACTCAAAAATATACGAAAAGTTTGTTTTTTTATGATAAGTATTCGAAACCATTAACTCACTGCTGGTAAGTGACAAGCTAATTTCTCTTGAATTTTTTTTTAATTATTTATTTTGCTCAAACTTTAATGTATACTAGAGAAGGTCAGTCATATAAATACAAATTGGTTTCCATCAAAACAGAGCATATGCCACGAATGAAATTCTCCCTGCAAAAGTGGCCGTACATACAACAAGTCAACCATACTATATCGAATAGTGTTTAACGTCGTACAATAAAGGACAAAAATCTTTATTCAAATGAATAGATATTGCAATTAAATTCCAGAAAGGCTCGACTAAACGAGGGCTCTCTTTTACGTTAAAGGCAATTAATTATTTAATTCTCGAAAGCTCCCCCTTTATACATTCGATTTAAGTAAATGTAATGTGTTAAAGTCTGGAAATGTTCGTATAATAATAAGACACAAAGAACTTTTCCAAAACTTTGCCTCTTATTGCACAAGTTTGTTGTTTCAGTTAATTTCCAAGTCAAGAAGCTCAACTTCTCTAGCTGCAAGCGTACTTTTCAATTGTACCATCCAACAAATTTTCGAGGACTTATATAAACATTTGTGTTTTTGTTATTATTATATGTACATATAGAAAGGATATAGACTTTATTTTCATTTTGTATTTTAGTAGACCTAGTACATTCCATTGTACGAGAAACGTATCACTCGATTATGAAAGGGAGAAAATTGTTTCCTTGATTGTTTCATTATAACATGCTGTATGTATGTATGTATGTATATACGATATAACGATACCCATGTACGCAATTGTACACATGCGAGAAAGGATGACAGCGAAATGTTTTATTATTACGAAAAAGCTTCGGGATATGTTTACTCGAAACAAACAATGAGTTTTTGGCATATTAATAAAAACACAAACCAGATGAATTAATCAGTTCACATTGCGATAATATAGAATTGGTCCAATTTACATTGTCATTGAAGTTTTTTTTTTTGTTGCTGAGTGGAACCGATGTATATACATATTATTTCCAAGAAATTTTTTGAATTAATTGCAACAGATATGTTAGCCGGCGTCAATTTTTTGACCAGCGACGTCAAATCGGCTGGCTGACTTCGTTAGATGATTATTGAAAGAAGAGATTGAGAGAACTATTTTTTTGCGTTTACCGTTATGTTTCATAAATTATATTTCGCATTAGCTATTTATATAACCAGCAATAGAACGTTGAAAAGTCAAGTCTATGTGATCCGAAGTCAATAATAACACATAAAGGTAACATTACATTTTTATCCCGAGTTATGTACACAATTTTACATGCTTCTGGTCAGTAATAGTACTGGTTCTGGTCGACTATGCCTCGATCGGTAAACTTCACACAAGAAGTACAATTTCCATCATTTGCCCCATTGCCAAGTAAGGTATCTTTTTCAAAAACTTGAGGTAACGTTTTGGCTCCATGCAGTGTGTTTACCGACCTCGGCTACCATTTCCATCATTTGTCACATTGTTAAGTAATGTACTATTTTTGAGTACATTTTTCGGAAACTTTTAAGTTTATAGAGTTGATTGTGCGCAAATTAAATTAAGTTTTCGTTAGGGGAACACCGTTGACACTTGCGATAATTTTCATTTTCGCATGGCTTCGCAAGTAAAATACCTTACGTAATTGTTTGGTGATTGTTATTTTGCACGAGGGATTATAACCCTTGCCTTCGGCTTGGGCTACAAACCACCCACTTCGGCACTATTATTGCTTATCCCACAGGAATATTGTTTTGTTACATGTACATTTCCACAAAGCGAAGGAAATTCATTACATTATGTAACATACCAGGGAAATTTTCATTACGTACCAGCAAAAATGTATCACATGAAATATTCTTTAGGTATTTATAGCACTGAATGCGAAACAATGATTCGCGATGTTGTTTTAGTTTTGATACCGCAAACTTTGTGACTTGAGTTAAGTACAAACCAATAAAAGCATATTCATCAAAAATCTAGGAAAATAAATTTAAAAAAAAAACTCAAAATTAAAAGTGTTGGCCATATTGTCTGTAGCCATAATTTCCATTTTTTCAACGTCGTCGATCACCTATGTAAAAATTTTAATTTTAGTTTTTTCACTTATTTTCAAAAACACTCAACACTTTTATTTTACTTATAATACTTTGTATTCACGTCACAGCAATATTTATTGTAATATCAACGAAATCAACAAATATTACGCAAAACTTGAATCTAGCACTTCACAAAAACAACAGTCGTAGTTATGTGTCGAGATGTCACTAATATAGACTGTTATGACGAAAGAGAAATAAATATTTTGACAAGTCCCCAAGACAACTTATAATAGACTGGTCTTCGGTCCTCTCGCTCTCAACGTAACATGTTGAAAGAGAAAGCAATATTTTGAGAAGAACCCCAAGGCAAGTTATAATTAACGAGTATTCGGTTTTCTCGCTCTGATCATAACAGCATATAAAACAGTAGTGTTGCCAGCGATGCTTTTGGGATTAATTTTATAAAGAAATGTTAGTCGATTTCGTCTGTAGACTAGATTCGTTACTAAACGTTTCAATGCAACCGAATGTTTTCTTAGTTTTGTTGTATCGGTATTTTTTGTATGTATGTATGTATGTATTTTTGATATATGGGCAGCATCTTTAAATCTGTCAGTGAATGAAATAGCGCAACATAAATGTTGTGAATAATTCATTAATTTAGAATAGTTTTTTTGACATTCAAGATTCTGCTAGTGTCTTATTAAACACTTTTGGTTTCGAACTGTCAGGTCCTTGGGTGGGAAAATGTACTCGTAACCAATGAAACAATATTCCGGATGAAGTGCGGTCGAAATTTAAAATGGAAAGTGCGTAATACTTTCTAACGCAGCGTCATTTTCATACAAGGAGAAGGAAGCGTTGAAATGTATTTGTCGATTCACTTTTTCATCGAATCGTTCAGTTTGAAATTTAAATTTTTGGCACACTTACGGCATGAATTCGCATTACACTAGGAAACAATTTGAAACAATGAACTCGCGAACTCACTCACGTGGTTTAAAGCAACTAGCTTTGGAAACTGTTATTTTGACAAGTGTAGTTACATACCTCGCAATGTAATCTACTATTGTTCACCGGACAATTGAAATACGACAATTTTCTCAATTACCGATAGCTAGACTTCTTCATAATTTAATTTTTCGTCGAAGTGATTTATTGCTTTTTGTGAGCTTGTCTGTTTCAGTTGTCCTGTGCACAAAACGTTGTTTGTACCTCGACAGGAAAGTGATTTCTTCAGCACACGTCATACATTCCATTATACGATTTTGTTCGTTCCACATCTTTTCTGTTCTTTCCTGTGCCTATTTTAATGAAATTGATTCGTGAAAATTCTCAAGAAAAAAAATCTGGAAAATGGTCCCTGATGCTTTCAGCAGAAGAAAGGTAGAGTACTTGCACTCTCTCGTACGTGTGGATTGGAAGAAATTAAAAAAGAGACTGTTCCAGGAATGCATGTAAAACGAAAAAAACATAGCTAACGCCGACCCGTACGAAACACCTATTCGTATCAAAAGCCTTTAATGTGAAACTCTTCATTTCTCTTACTTCATTTTCTTCTCTGCTGAAAAACTATTCTCCCTTTAAAATCACTTACATTATCCACTCTTTGCCTTGTTATCATATACAACTAAATTGCCGGATGCAATATAGACAGCCCCGTACGAAGACAAATTTCATAAATTCCTATTTAAACAGCTATATACCGCTATATTTAACTATATTTCACTATAAATAAACATTTCACAGATAAATATATGCTATTATATAGCTCTATATGCCTGTATATAGCTCAATATAGCTGTATATAGGTATATATAGATGTCCGTATGTGGAATCCCTGAAACCCCACACACATAACAAATTATTTCCATGTTAACAGAAACTCTCTAAGTATCATTTTTCCCAAGATATTTCTATTTTACTAAAATCCAATATGGCCGCCGGCAGCCATTTTGTTAGGAGACCGGAAATAGTACCGACGCTTTACATTCGTTAATACCTTTCAAACAAAAAAAAATTCATGAAATTCGGTCAAAATATACTCGAGATATTGTCAAAATACACCACGTTCACTGTACTTCCGAGTAGCCAGATAAGAGCTCACTCCAAGAGACCTCACGCTCCGGAGAACATAATTTCATAAAAAAAATTTTCCCTGATTGGTACGGTCAATACCTATCTAATAAAGCTAAAACAGACGAAATATGTTCAAATGTGGCCGACCTACAAGCAAAAACTGCTTGCCGCCCTGTGCCTGTTCCACACCAAGGGGTCTAACTCACGAGTCGGTCATCCGATTTCCATAAACTTTTTTTTGTCGATCGGTATTGTAAATACCTTTTATTTGACGTATCACTTACAAGTTTAACGTTTAAATGTCCGGAGATATCTTCGAAAAACCGTAAAGCACTTATTGGGCCACAGCTCGGGAGGGGTCGATCCAAAATCACTCATCTTCGAACTTAGCCTGTCTTTTGACATTACCAAACGGGAAAAAAAAGAATTTTCAAAATCGGATGCGTTTTACTCAAGTTATCGTGCAGACAGACAGACGGACAGACGGACAGACGGACATTTTTTTTTCGCGGATTTGGCATCTCTAGACAACCACAATAGGTTTCCCCTTACTCAGGGAGTCCAATTCGACGTGTTACAAACGTATGCGTAAACCTATAAGACCCCAGTACTTCGTACGGGTCTAAAAACGATGAAAACACGGCTAACATGTCTGAGGCGTGAATATTATATTATGTTAACTGAATCGAAAAATGTCAATCAACATTCAACATGGAAAATTGTTTCATTGCGAAATAACAAATTTGAAAACGTTAAAGCCAATTTTTTGATGGACGGCTTTTTGCACCATTTCATATTATAATGAGTGTTTCATGGATGTGAGCATGAAAGTGACGGTTGCATATGGCATTAGCTAAGCATGTAATTATAAATGTAAACTATTAAATTAGTTCTATCGAAGTTAATTCCAACAGAATTCCATTATCGAGCGTGTATAACTGCACTACTGTTGACTATGTACACATTTTATAAATCCATTTAGTGTGCTGCTCTTTTTTGTACACTATACATCAATACAATACGGTTAAAGCATTAATTACATTGATTGAACACGATGCCATTTTTTTTTTCGATGATGTACATTATGTGCCTCTGTGTGATAATACACTAATTATTACCTTGCTTGAAAGCAGCGAAAGTTGATTTATTGTGCACGATGAGAGTGCATTGATAATGAATCGGTCGGGAAACAAATGAATCTGTTGTTAAAAAATGAATCGTTTTCATCAACACACTCTCATCTATTACAATAGTATGTTTAAAATAGGCCAATAGGTGTGTACTTCCCTGTGGCCTCGCTCTCGGTGTACGCACCCACCTTGTGTGTATTGGGCTATGTTAGAATATTTGTACTATTAACTTACCACTTGCCATTGACAGAAAAAACTGCGTATGAACGCCAAAATCCCAAATTTTATTTTGATGAACCAAACTTTCGGCCCGGTCCTTAACTTCCAACTTGTCAAAATAAAAATTTGGACAGAGGTGCATTAACTACATAATAATCTAACATATGCACATTGCGAGATGTAAAAGAAGTAAAAGATTGGTCCCTATGGAATCCTCTTAGCATATCTAGTATATAGTTTCAGTTTATCGCTTGCACCGCAGTCTGTACTCGGCATACGTTTGTACTCGCGGCAGCGCTCGTATACGTACGTGTCTTTTTAAAACTCAATATCAAGGTTTTCAGCGTTTCATCTCTTAAATGCTTAACCGTGACGATCGCATTGAATCCTAATATAAATATGGTGCTACGCCCAAAAGCAGCACAATGACTGATTTCTGTTCAATTATTTCACAACTGGGAAGCCTGCATTATTTAATCCTATAAGTGCGTTTAACGCTTCATTTATTCAATTAATTCAACGGGCTATAAAGTCACTATGGAGCATTAATATTATGAAATGAACATCAATTAATTTAATTCCATTTATAGAACCGCAAAACCAACAACACAAATAAAAAAATTAATTAAAACCCCCAAACTCTATAAATTAACGATACATAAGTGTTGCACGGTTCATAGGTTTATAGTTTCCGTAGTTGGTCTAGTATAGTGCCTTGCTAATCGAAAAATTGGTGTAGTCTAGTCAAGTAACGCTGGCACATATCGAATAGCCAAATATGTCGAATGTCCGCACAAAACAAAACGATACAAGCTTATCAGAGGATATACGTCGTCTATATGTCTTAAAAGGTTCAGTACTTCATTCCTTGCCCTCTATTTTCAGGTGATATAACTTCACTCTCGTAAATATCGATGAAATGTCATGGCTGTGAAGTTGGCTCACAAAAAATAGAGCATTTTATGACAAAAAGTACAGAAATGTAATAGAATTATACAAAAATTTATTACATTTGACCTTCAGTTTCCAAAGAGCATTTACCTCATAGAGATAAGTGCATTAAATTCAAACGGTGACTTGATTTGACATTCTTTTTCTGTTGAGTAAGTGGTTTTTCCGTAGAGTGCTATACTTTGAGGTAGGATTCCCAACACGAGTGAAGTAAGTCCCTAGTTTTAGTTATGATCTGCAATATTTAATTGTTTATACCGGAACAAATCCATTGCTTTCGTCCTCGTCATATACATTTTACACTATACGCCGAATCATCATTTTTCTAATAGCCCCATTATTCCATAATTTTTTTATAATCAGTGTTCCGCATCAGCTCGCCACACTGTTTCCACAGTCCAAAAAATTCTGCTAACCCTGAATCACATTGCAATTTTACATTTACCGACGTGTTCGTCCAAGAATATTGTACCTTCACGTATTTTTACAGCTGGGACAACACCGCATTCATATTAATTACCTTTGTTATTCAAATTAATTGAATTGAATTGAATGACTGGCTAGAGGCTATATACGATCCCAGCCACCTATAATAGTTTATCACACACCATCATCCCGGCTACCAGCCATTCCATTAGCAACGCGATTTCTAATTCTTCTAATTAGCTTTTCCTAAATATATACCTGATGCCGCCGTCTACTCGTGATTTTTGTATGATGAGGATGAGTCATATACACTCAGCTATATCGCTTTTCAAGAAGAGTAAATTAATTAAAAGGTTGTGAATGAGCTCTTATTTCAGAAATTACTTCATTTTTTTCCGTCGAAAAAGTATAATGAATTCATCATTATTTTATCTTCAGTTAGGTAGACGAGTTTTACGGCTCTGTTGTAGAGGGAAACTTTTAATTTGGTTTATACGAACTAATTCCCTTTTTTCATGTAAAACACCGGAATATTGCAAATAGTAGGACAACGTTTTACGCTGTTCGGTAGACATGCAGAATCATACAGCAGACATATTACCCAATTTAAATTCATTTCGGAACGAGCGCATACATTATTTGATGCAGGTAATGCATCCATGTTAAGTCTACGAAGACACCGATTGGCGGGTATTTGTGTCTGGATAATGATACTGTGACTTTTCGCACTCAAAGACCAAATTAAACATTAAAATTCGATCTAATTGTAAAAAAATTTGAGCACAATTGGTCTACTATAGTATGCAACAAAAACATCAATAGAAATCAGAGAAACGCTTATCCACCTTGGGATGCTCAATTTCAGTGAGTTTTGAATTTCTCATTCTTATTCGTTGGTAACAGAAAGTAGATATTTACAGCCAGAGAAAAATCATTTTTCAACATTTTTTCGACCACTGACTTGATATCACTTCGAGGACCATATCTCAGTTCATACTCAACTGATTTTCATAAACTTTTTTTTTCACTGATCTGAATGATTGATAAATTTCATATTTCGTGGTAGTTATTGTTATCGAAAAACCGTTCACTCACCTCAAAGATTACACTTTCACCACAACTATTTTCTGTTTCAGTTGCGCAGCAATAAAATCTTCCCAGTAAAATTCTTTAGCTATCTTTCAAGGCTGTTCTATTCCACTACATGGTTCACCATTTTTTTTAGTTGTAGAGTTAAGGGTTTCGAGGGATTTCTCAGATTTTTTTGGTTTTTCCTTCTGGACTTTTGGTATTTTGGTGGTGGCAGTAGGTAAGCTTCCAGAATTCTACCATCGCAGATCAGGACCTTTTTTATGGAATTAAAATTGTCTAAATTCCTTTAAATTTGACTGGATTATGGTCAAAAACAGCTAAAAAATCCAGGAGTTGTTCAATATGTGGACTTGGAAGTAAATAAGTCGAAAAAATGACTAAAAATTGAGGAATTCAAGGGAATTAATTTCCTTAAAATAGCCCTGCCGCAGATGCCCAGCTCTAGAATTAGTGCATTCGAAGGATTTGTCAGGTTTTTTGTTATTTGTTCGAAAGATGCTTCGTACAGGCATCCGTTATTTTTAATCGGTACCATTTTGTAAACAAAAATTCACATTTCGAATTAGGGTTAAGACATTGAGACAAAGCTTCCAAAAACGTTCCTACTTCAAAAATTTTATAATTGAAAATGCAGGAAATCAATTTAATATTGCAAAAATATTTATTTCAATAATCGAAGCGAACATAATATTTTAGAAATCGAAATAGCGCCTTCTTATTCGTCGACCTCCCACATGTTTACAAATGTTATTTTCACCACAGATGTGGCTGGTTGAATGAGTATCGGCTTTGTAAAATTCCCAAAATCGTCATAATCCATCCGGATCTTGATTGGAACTGCACATCGAATAGACGATCGACGTTCGTTCAAAGCGAGCCAATCGTTTGCATGAAAAGTGAACGTATCAGTGTAACACCTAACAAAATTTAAAAACTTCATTTTTGTCGACTTCTCGATGAATTTCATAGTCACATCCTTGAACAGCCATTGTCTGCCATTTAAATTAAGTCGAAGATCTTGCAAGTTTGGCAGATGCTCGGATAAATTAGTCAGAATCTGCACTTCATTTCCATATTCCTGTGGAATGTGGAGGTACAATTCTTCCAAAAACTTCAACTGCGACATAAAGGTGGCCTCGTTTGTTAATCCAGTCAAAAAGCAAGACAAACTGTGAATTGGCTGAATGACATTTAAATGTTGAATCGCATTACAATCACTGATGGTCATGCGATTCGGCATAATTGAGAGTTTGAGCGCTTTGATGTCGTTGCGTTTGCTGCTCTCCTCAAAAGCGTTGACAAGAGAATGTAACTGGTTCCAACCAGTGAAGTTGACACTCAATTCGTCAATCTGGATGGCATCAGCCAATACCGATTTTATGACATTATTTTGTGAACATGTAAAGTGCTTAATCTGAGGATTCAGCCTAAGGAAAGTCTTCGCGAACCGATCCAACTGTTGCATTAGATCGTCTGATGTCACATTAAGGGTAATTCTGTTTAACGTTGGATACGCATGTAGCATCCAAGATAAATCGAATCTGCGGTTTGACATTATGATCAGGTGTTCAAGTTTCTCGCAATGTTGCAATAGCACATGGTGAATGTCATACCGACGCGGTTCAACAATGTGTACCGTCATCACATTCTTTAACTGACCCTTTATCACATCAGTATTGCCCGCTGTCAAACGTCCAGCGATGCTTAATTCAAGTATCCGCAGATCCGCACAGCATTCAGTTTTAACAAAGTCGAACAAGCACTGTATGTTAACGTGTCTGCTGGCAGAATTAATGCGAATGTTTTGAATGGACTTTGCGAAGTATTTCAAATAATTCTGTGTGTTACGGATGTACGGGATATTCGTACTGTCCGATGTTATGGTGATTTTCTTGCTGGGATATTGACGACGAAAATGATCGAATACCAATTTTTGGATCCGGTCGCATGTGAAGCTCATCGAACATAAATCTGTCGGAGTTAATTTCCACAAAATCTGACGAATGCAATCATCGTTTAGGTCCGTAAATTCCTTTTCAGTCTGTCTTAGTCTCTTGGCCATGTTGCACGAACTTCAAACTTTTTCTTCAGACAATTCACGTTTAGAGCGTTTAGATCACAAATTTTGTTTTTTACACTGAAATGTCAAATTGACAGCTGAAGCAAAAGTGATACTAGATGGCGCACCAGATGTATTTCATTTTTACTGTCACACGTCAAAATATAGTCGAAAATTCAAATTCGAGCGGTTTATAATGCAGTTCATGTTAACAAACGTTTTATTTTTTCATTTGCTGTTTGGTATTTTGCGTTCAATATTTACAGACAGTAAGGTCAACATGTTTTCCTATGCTTATAGATAAGTAACTACCGACCAATAGAGAAGAGTAAAGTACAAATAGAAATTTTTTAGTACCACATATTACACTCCAAGCATGAATGTCTGTTCTAAAGTGTAAGATATCTTTGAATTATATTCCACGCATACAAAATTTCTGGTGTATTTTTTAACGGATAAAAAGCAAACTTCATGATCATCTGATGAAAAGAGTAAATTTGTAATGAAAAGAATTATTGGCTAACCTGATTAGTTTGTAATATTGTGAGCTGGTATCCTGGAGGGGAACTTTTGTCTGTGTCTAGAGGTAGTAAATTCGATAAAAGAAATTTCTTTAAATATTTTTTAATTTCTCAATAAAAACTGGGGTCTAGTTTCGACGTTAGATTACTGTGAAGGTTCACCGGCTTTATGATTTTTCTAGTATGTCTACATAGGTACATAGTACGATAGTACGAATCCAGTTAAATCAATCTCGCGTCGCCTCAATTTACACGAACTCTTTTATCACTTGTAGAGATTTATCATCATGTCGCATCGCGTCCAATATAATTACCGCCTAAATAACAACTATATTATAAAAGCATCTCCGAATATAATACTCGCTCGACAGATGCATCGATATACCAGCGATTGCGAATAGTGAACAATGTCTTCCAATATCAAACTATGTAAATAATGAACTTACCATGGGAACTTTTAGCATTTAATTAACAAAATTGTCTGTATAATTGTTGTTTCCCTGAAGCAAAATGAATGTATGAACTATAACGTTAAAATTGTACAATCATAGCTACAATATACTGATAATAATTCAGATTCTCTTCAAAATTTCGCATATATCTGATTATCAAAATTGAGCAAGAGTGGAGTTTCATTTGTTTCAAAACATTGATATATACGTATTGCATTCGTTACACTCTCCCTCCCTCTCTCTCTCTCTCTTTCGATCTCTCTTTTAAGTCATTTCGAAAATTTTGAATAACCCAAAACTTTTTCCCTTTTAACTGAATATAACTACTGAAAATATATATACAGAATCAACCAGAAAAATGAATATGTTAATGGATGGATATAACTGAAATATATCTGCCATATATAGGTATGTATACACATAAAACAACACGTGTTGTAAAAAGCAAAAACTTTCATGACTTCATCGTATGTAATTTTCTCAAATTACTTTTCATATAGCCTTTTACCATAGGAAAGTTTTCCAAAAATGGCAAAAAGTTTCATACGGGAACAAACCAGAACTTTGAAATGTTTTTTTTAAGATGTAACAATTCTCCAGATTTTGTGTAACATTTACGTTGCACAGATAAATTCATAAAAACAAAAATTTTAAAAGCATTATTATGGATCGAGTCATGTCTTTGTGTCATTAAAAACTGTAATGTTTTTTGAACGGAAATTGAGCGAAACAGAACCGAAATAATTATTTGGAAAATTATAATAGAATTTCATTGAAATGAATTGGACTGACGTCGTACACAACGGACAACGATGGAAAATATATAACAGTACACCGCACATCGGTACTATAGGTCTGTTCCAAGGTTATTTGAGCTATCAAAGTGTCATTCTTAAAGTTATAACCAAAAAATTATTGTTGACAAATTGTTCGCAAAAGCGTTGAGGTTATGGCTCTGTGGATGCTCTCGTTCGTTTTCGGTTCGTCAAAAATATCGTTTTTATCGTACTGTTCCGTACAAAACCTAGCACAATAGTTCGATGCTAATGACACCTTTATTTAAAATGGTTGACTATGATTTACTTGTGTTTCAAAAAATATTGTGTCTTTCACAAAACAGATGGCCTAAATTTAGCGAACTTTCGTGCCACTGCACATCTGATTCGGTTATATATGGCATTACCTTCGCCCATATATCTTCCTTGGAATATCTCAAGTGCGAACTTAGTTCTGCGAAAAGTAAAACTGTTAGTCGTGTTAAATTCAACCTCTTATCAAATAATAATCTTTGATTAACAGATTTACCAGATTTAACCGTGTTTTATATGCTTGTGGTGAAAAATTCGGGTACCACCGGTACCACTCGTTTACTTAATGGTCGAAGAAATGATCAGACTGAGTAAAACTAAATTCAAAGTTAGATCCATCAAAAGAATATTTCAAGTCAATGCATTAATTTAACATTTAATTCAACTAAACCTGAAAAATCAATTTCTAAATCAAAATTTTCAATGAAAATTTAAAAAAAACTTAACCCAAAACTACATGTAAAGCCAACCTTGGACCACATGCTCTTTATGGCATTTTTTGAATGAAAAAATGTAAAAAAAAAAATTGACGAAATTTGGTTACATTTTCATGAAGTCAAAGTTTAAACTTTTGTATGAGAAGCGAAAACGGTCAACTTCGTATTCAAAAACTTGACCGGAAAACTTTTAAAACTTTTTTTTTAATGTTAGTGCAAAACTCAAATACTTATAAAAAATCCAATCCAAACGAAAAAAGTGTGAAACCCAATTTTTATAAGCTTTTGAATACCAAGAAGTATGGTTACTCGAACCTTTAGGTTCTCTCCTAAAAATTTTTGTATTTTATTTGGATGTCGAAAATTATTTTCAGCGTTTTCAAAATACATAAAAATTTTGCTTATTTGTTTTCCAATTGTAAAAAGTATTGGTAAAGTTAGCAGAATTACCAACGTTTGTCAACATGCGACCAGCTCGCCTTCTTAATTATTCACAAGAAGCTGTTACAATTTACATGTAAAAGTATCGGGATTTTTAGCAAAGGCTCAAACCAAATCTCCTTTAAATTTTAGAATTTGACCCTTTAAATTTTGTTATTTAAATTCGTCACTTTTAATCAACTTTATAAAAAAAACAAAACATTATTTTTGGCATAGTATAGAATAATTTTTGGTTGATCCTTGTATATGGATTTGAAATAAATTGATATGCGAGAGCCTAATTTCAAACTTTGATTTTACACAACGGAATATAAATGATAAGAAAACTGAAAAGTCGTTTTTTAGTAACCTTAGACGGTGAGAATATTTTGGAGGGGCGTCACTTTTATAAATTTGAAGTAAATTCATGTTTAAGAGCGTACAAGGGTTTAGCTGTAGACATAAACCGAATACTATGGCGCCACCTCTTTTAATTCAAATGAAATGCTCATTGTGTCTACAATAACAAATGAATCTGGAACATCGAAGACGGCAATAGAAATACTGTGAAAACAAGATGGCCGCCGTCGTAGAAAATTTTTTGATTTTACTCAATTTCGTCAAAACAAAAAGGAATTTGAAAAAAAGGAAAACATATTTTCGTGGTCAGCGACCACAGTGTTCAAAACCGTTATTTCCACAATCATAAATCTATTTTTCACATCAGTGTGTCACTTTGCGATCTCTTATTGTGCCCAATTACCCTACAATAACAGTAGACTTTCGAAAAATCAAGATTTTTTTTTCGTATATTGGGTTTTGGAGCCTATTTTCCCCTTGAGGGGTTTGTAAATTTTCCTTGTTAAATATAAAAATCCTCAGGACGTTGCAACTTGCATTAAGACAGCTCAAACATACTCCTTGTGGTCTTTCATTCAAGTTTGGGAGACATCGAAGCAAAGCGGGGAATATAAAAGTTGCTGTGAAGTTCCTACCTTTTTAATTTTTTGGAGAAGAGAACCTGTGTCACGCACGCGGGTACAATATATTTTTTTTAAACAATAAATCTTTATGATACCAATAATACCCGCTTAACGAAATTTATACCGAATATCAAAGCAGTATGAGTACTCTTTCGAAAAGTTTAAAAAGTTCAAAATATGCACCAGAAAGCAAACCATTGACAGTTTCTTCAACCAGTCAGAACCTGGCTGCCTGACTGGCGCCCGAAAGTCGAAGACGACTCTGGCTGTTACTATTGTCATTTCTGATGTTTGTTGATTTCACAAAATTAAAAAAAAAAAAATTTGTCCTGTTTCTAAATTTACACAAAATATATTATACATACGGACTGAGTATATACATATTTTTCAACACAAGATGATAAACATAACGAATAAATTTCGGAAGAATATATCATGAATGTTTAATTTATATCTGTAACACTGGCAAAATAATGTATTAACAAAGGAATAAAAATAAACATATTTTGCAGTTGTTGTTTCTGTGTGTTCATCTTTATGATCGCACAGAAAACGAAAGGACAATAAAGAGAATTAACATTCTCAAAAAGTTGTTTAGTAGTCCCTTGTATGAATTTATACAGAGAAATTATGTAAATTTCCTATAACGATGAGTATTTCTTTCGCGTATTTATAAGTCTTAAATATACGAAATTAATATTGTATTCGAGAGTGTAATGTATCAGAGAGATGTACTCACTCGTAAATAAGCTGTTGTATGAAAATTTTAACGAGTTCGTTTGTAACTTATACACATTGAGAACTCACGAGTTCAGCATAATACACAAAGCGTCTAATGTATAAATGAAAATGAGCAATACATAGAAGGAAGAAACTGGGAAACTATACATACATTTTTATGCTACTTAGCTCAACTTGAAGTACACACTCAAGAAACTTATATTGCAGTCTGAATATGTGCACTTCGTTCAACGATTTTCGTTCTTATTCTTTTTTTTAAGTTTTCTGTTAATTTTATTAATTAAAATTTCATTTACCACTCTTCTTTACGTATCAACGTCGGGGGAAATAATGCCCCGGAAATTCCAAGTAAATTTTCAATTCTTTGTGCTCTAAAACTCTTTTAGCCGTATCGATCTGCTAATAAAATCAATTGTTAAATTAAGTGTACAGAGGTTGTCTATAAAGTAGAACTTGGTGGGTTTTGCTTATCCGGTTATCTCGGCGTATACTTCCCGATAAGCAAAGCCAATCAATTAACTATCCAACAAAAAACAATACGATATGACGGTAAAATTCACCGACTCTACAGTCGGCGACTTTGAAATAAGTGACGTGTTTCATTTGAGCTGATCCACTCATATAAACATACGTATTCAAACGGTTTTACCATTTCCACGGGCATGTGTGTATATCGTTCACCCATATGAACAAGCATTAGCACAATTGTTTGTATGAGTGGATCAGCTGAAAAACAGACGAAACAAAATGCATCACTTATTTGAAAGTGGCCATATTTTTTTACATGCTACATGCGTCGAAAACCGTACTTTTCATGTTTCATGCACTTCTTTCGACGCCCTTAGCATATAAAATCCATTACATAACTCGGGATAAAAAGTGAAAAGTCTCGTTTTCGTGTGTTTATTGACCTCGGCTTCGCCTCGGATCAACAAAATTCACACGAATACTCTACTTTTCATCTTTTTATCCCTAGTCATGTAAAATACTATTTATTTATCGTATGGTTTGACCAATCGTCACAAAGATTTCTCAAAAACATAAAAAATCGAAGAAACAATAAAATGCAAAAAAAGGAAAAAAAATTGAATTGAAATACCGTGACAATTAGTGATCAGATTTCTACATCCAGATTGTACAGCCACTCGATCGAACCATCATCAAATCGGCTTAGTCCTTTGATGCCACCACTGATTTTTCTGATAGGGCAATCGTTTACTATGTGCAACATCGTCTGGTCCAAGGCTCTGGAATCGTCTGGAATTTCGAACCCTGGTGCCTTCACTGTAGGAGGCTCATCAATCAAATCGCAGTTCCTCACTTTTGTCTTTCGCCACAAATCTTTCCATTTGGTGTTTAAACTGAAAGGGTCAACCACGATGATGGTTTTCTTGATATTAGACGGGCGCTCGTAAATTGATAGGTCACCAGTGCCGGACTGGCCCTATGGGCGTTCGGGCGATTCCGAATGGCCTTTTAATTTTTGTCTGAAGAAATGGCACCGAAGGGTCTTATGAAAAATTTCTGCATACAACGCCCGCAACATTTTTGTTCGTCGCATTTGTGGCGGTTCTATGTTTGACAGAACACTAATAGTCATTTGTGTACCTGTTTTGGACGATTGATTTTAGGCAATTTCGCGGATTGTAGGCCGAACGAAGTGAGGCTTACAAGCGAAAGTGCCTTAAATCAACCGTCCCAAACAGGTGCACATGTGAGTTTTCATGCAGAGGGCCGGAAACCCGAGAAAATTCGAAAAATTGCCCTCATTTTCGGCCCCGAAGCATGAAAATAAAAATGAATTTCGCAAAGTCTTTATGTCTGCTACAGAGTGAGAAAAGTGAGATTCGACATGTTGTCTGTTTGGAAGTTATTGTGACTTGTATCTGACACAAAATACTTTAAAAAAATCTAGGTATTTATTTGTTAAACAAATTTTGTGTGGAATCATTTACAAGCCATGACCACTCCCAAAACAGAAAACATGCCGAATTTGACTTTTCTCACCATATGGTGGTTTAATAAACAAAATGAAATCAGTCTGAACGACAGATAATTGAAATTAAAAATTTTATGGTTTAAACGGGGTGTTGAGGAGCTTGACGAGTAGAAACAACAAAGACACCGAAATCTTCACTTTTGTTGGAATTTGATTTTTCTTCCTTGGTTGACAAAATAACGGTAACTGCTTACAAGTGGTTTGTCTTAAAACATGAAATGAAAATACTTCCAATTATTGGGAAATACCTCGCGAGTCTGAAGTCTATAAAGATGTTTTTTTCTTTAGCTGGAAATTCCTACATTCATTTAACGGAGCACAAATTTTCCTCCTTCGGTAGCATAGCGATTATTAAAAATTTCCTTTTAGTCATTAAACAAACTAGCAAAAAAGGGGTACACTTTCAAAATAAATTGCACGAGGTAATAAAAATTATCAAGAGGACAGAGAAGACAACAAAAAAATGTTATGAAAGACAATATCGAAAGATATATGTTCTCACAACAATATTATTTTGTATGATCCATAAATATATGTGGATATAGTCTTATTATAACACTGTATGGCTGGTCGTATGCCGTGGCGTATATGAAACTAAGCCATGCAATAACCATGCCATAAAAACTTTTATAGCATCAAGCTATATATTTTCAGTCCTATCATAATCCGTTTAAATCTTCTTAAATCAGACCCTTTAATCTGAGTTTTATTGGTCTCTAAAGAAAATTTTGTACGAAAGCTCTTTTTCGGACTATTTGTATATTTATCTATATTTTTTCTGTTATGTTTCATCATTAAGGTCAAAGTTTATGATTTATTTTCGTTGAAGATTGCTGTATGTGTGTTACAGCAACAAAAAATCAACACGTCCTCTCTTTTCAACTGGTGCAAAAAAGCCGTTCATTTAACACAATTAAACTTCTTTTTTTAACAGCTGTTGGTGAGAATAATCACACTACCCTCCGTACTTTGGGTTGACTAGTAGGAGGGTAGGTCTGAAAGTCGAAAAATCGCGTTTTTCCCGAATGAATTGATTCGATTAATCTTCTCTGCTGGTAAATGTAGAGATACAGGCTGAGAGATACTAAATGTGAATTATTGTCTACATTTTACGGTCAAAGTTGTAAACGTAGTAGTTTTTACACCAACTCATGTGTATGAACAAAATATATTTTCATTACACTAACTACGAAAATTGTAATTTTCGCTTCCCGAATGAGATGCGAAAGTTAAAAAATTCAACTCTCAGTAAGCCACGACATCACAAGAGGTGCGAAAGTACTTTCGCGCCCCAAACGAGGATGCGAAAGTAAATGACAGCAACAACAGAGGAGCGAAAGTACTTTCGGCTCTCAAACGAAGGTGCGAAAGTAAATGACAGCAACAACATGTGTTCCGTCTGGTGTCGTTGTGGTCACTGTGTTTGTTGTGATAGAAAAGAACGTTGCCAATAATTTATTAATTTTTCTTTTACCAGGGGGCTGCCGCCCCTGGACCCCCGCATATTTCAGCTTATTTCGGTAAATTTCATCAGTTGGAACGTGTTTAGGAAGCTCAAATTACAATTTTCGTAGTTTTTGTAATGAAAAGTTGTATGGATCACATGGCACGACGTAAAGAAATTCAACCTGTGCGATTGCCGCCCTGGCCTTCGGCCACGGGCTGCAAACTTCGCACACGGTTGAATTTCTTTACTTTCGTCCCTTGTGATCCAAATAACCATTCGTGGCGAGGATCTGGAGTTCAAATTTTAAAGTTATGGTCAACCAGGAATCTGCATAAAAAAAGGTGTTTTGTGGTCCTCGGTTGTTGATAAAAAAACATTTCGGAAAATGTCGAAATGGGGTCCAAGGGGAGTTTGGTAACACATCGTCAAAGACGACAAATTTATCATTTCAACAAAAAAAACTTTAAGTGGCGTGGATACTTATCTAACACGGTGGGACTGAACGAATTTTAAACAAACGTGTAAGTTACCATCCAGACAATACTCCGGGTATGTGTAAAATTTCTCGGAGAGGTGCAATATACTTCACTGCGTATATGATACATTGGCACTGTTTCTTATACTTGAGCCACATTGAAAACGTAGTTACGTATTTCGATTGTCACATTTAAATATTCATGTGTTACGTTTTTTTTTTTTAATTGTTCGTTTAATCAAATCAAGTTTATACAGTTAGTTTACAAATAATTCTTGTTAAAAATAAATTTACAGTCTGCCAGACTTTTCCAAATTTATGTATGAAATTTCATCATTTTAAGTAATACTAGACTTAAAAATAAAAAAAAAAATGAAATTTAATTGGAATAAATGAAATTGCAATAGGTTCATCACCTTGTAGATTGAAAAAAGCACGAAAAACAATCAATATTCTAAATTTTTTGAGTAAATACTTAACCTAGGGTTACAACAAAGTTTGTTGTGATCAAATCAAATTTGAAAGAAATCGTAATTCTCATAATCAGTTCGTATACAGTGGTAAATTTTGGTGATACGAAATTACAAATAGGGATGCGGTTGTGTCTTTAATGACAATAGCTTGGAATTATGGCCTCCTAACAGCGAGTGGGGAGGTTTATAGGTACAGTTAGCAATTCTTTCTGCTGAAAAGCTGCCAAATTCACTAATAACGTTGTTATCATGTGAATACGTCTTGCTAAGCATATTCATAGCCAAATCGTACAGGTGTACGTTAAGCCTCGGCACTTTCGTAACTTTGTGCAGTTCTTCAGTAGATAAATACTTAAAGTTCGTTCTCGATCTTCTGAAATTGATTGCCATACGTAGGCATCTATTTTCAAAGACTTTTAACCTCCTAATCAAGTACTTTGGCAAACTATGCCAAACCGCGACGGCATAAGTTAGAACCGGCCTCAATATGGTTACATAGGTTTTAACTTTAACTTCTTGCGAAATGCCATTATTGACTTTCATGATGGGATACAGTTTATGTAAACCGGTGTTAGCTTTCAGAAGCATCCTGTTCACATGTTCGTTGTGTTTAAGGTTCGGTTGAACGTAGTAACCCAAGAAACGAACGCTATCCTTGAAAGGGATTTTTGTGCCATTCATTTCAATGCCACAAGCTTTTTCATTTTTGGGACGCCCGCGGTTGGACCTCTGAATGAAAAGAGCTTCAGATTTTTCCACATTTACTCTAATTTTCCAAATCTGATAGTATCTGTGCAACTTGTGAAGGTGGCTTTGTACATTTGACTTAGCTCTGCTCAGGGATAATCTCGTAGAAAAAGTACTTGTATCATCTGCAAAGACGGTCAGAGTAGTGTTCATATGCGGCGGCAAATCAATCATGAAAATGATAAAGAGTAAAGAGTATGGATCCTTGCGGTACCCCATCATTCACTGTTATTGGGTCGGAGAGCTGGTGTCCCAACTTAACTCTGTAACTACGTCCTTTGAGGTAGGAGAAAATAATTCTGATGAGATAATCAGGAAACTTCAAGTTTATCAGTTTATATATGAGTCCTTCAACCCACATAGTGTCGAAAGCTTTTTCAATGTCTAGAAAAGCGGCTATTGTAAACTTCCCATCGTTAAAACCCATTATTGCTTCTTCAAATAACCTTATGAGAGCATGAACGGTAGAGTGCTTGCTCCTAAAGCCGAATTGGCTGTTTGGCAATAAGGCATTTGTGTCGCAGTATTGTAATATTCTTACATGCAGGACTTTTTCGAGTACTTTACTCAAACTGTTCAATAGACAAATGGGTCAAAAATTTTTTGCCTCGTTAGCGGGCTTGCCTGGTTTGGGTATCGGTATAACATGGGCTTCCTTCCATGAATCAGGGTAGTATCCTATGCTCAGAATACAATTAATCAATTTAGCGAGGAATTCGAGTGCAGACCTGGGAAGCTTTTTCAAGACAATATTTGGGATAGCATCCGGTCCATACGACTTTTTATTTTTCAAATTTTTAAGAATTATTCTAATTTCCTCAGGATCCGTCAAACGTAGCTCAAACAAATTTGACGATGACTTCTGAGAGAAGGAGATTACTTCAGACAGCACAAGCGCATCAAAATCTGGATCTCCCATAACTCTATTTTGTTTGTGGATCTCGTCGTACACTTTTGCAATAGCATTTGCCTTATCAAATGGATTACTGATAAGGGAACCATCACTTGCCTTCAGCTCAGGCACTACTTTTCTACCATCACCTAGGAGCTTGCTTATATTCTTGTACATCTTTGTATTTGGTCTAATCTGTTTCAACTTATTCATCAGAGTTTCGGAGTTTCTTTCATCAATATTATTCTTAATTGTCATGGCTAGGCTTTTGATTTCCCTCTTTATATCAGGATCGTTGAGTTTACGGCGAAAATGTGCCCTTCTCAATCTCTTCTTTTTGGCAATTAGGTCCATCAGATGTTGCGAAAAATGGTTCTTGCTCGTGAAACACTTCTTAGGGATACATTCATCCATTGCAGAACTAATTGCCTTGGTCAAGTGCTTAACACTCGAATTTATGTCATCGCAATCTACTACAGGTGTAGGATTCAGTGCATCATTCACTAGTTCTTTGAATCTCGCCCAGTTAGCTCCCTTGAACATGAACTGTTCAACAGGGGCATCGTAAGAGATTGAGTCATTGATCTTCAAGAGGTACTGAACGGGACAATGGTCTGGGTTGAGTTCGGTAACACTACTACTATCGACATGAACACCCTTAGCCAGGGCTAGATCTATAGTGCTAGGATTGAGTTTGCTTCTATAGCAAGTGTATGCATTAGGATGGATTAATTGAGCTAAGTCTTCATCAACAAGAAATTTGAATAGGGCATTGCCGTTGCTATTGTTTTCAGAATTATGCCAATAGCAATGTTTAGCATTATAATCGCCTCCCATAAAAACGTTGGAGTGTAAATTCATGAGTTTCAAAAGGTCCTTTTTCAAAAGATTTTTTGGACAATAGAAAGAATTGACAACCAGAGATTTAGAGTTACTCAGAGCTAGGCTAATGCATGTTGCTTCAGAGGCCTCTAGCAGTGGCGTATTCAGTATTTCATGTTTGATATTATCTCTAATCAGAATCGCGGTCCCCCCACCAGAAACCGATAGACGATCGTTCCTGTAGATCTTATAATTTGGAAATTGTACAAAGTTACTATTATTCAGCTTAGTCTCGCTTAACAACAACAAATGAGGTTGTTGCTCTATCATGTGTTACGTATTGTGGTCATGTACGTGGAATGTGAATAACTTACGAGTGCATTTGCAACATTTAAATAAAAAAAATAATTTACAAAAAATCTCCCGGATCGGACTTGATCCACCGCTCTCCCATTGAGCTACCTGGATACATTTAATTATAGATAAAAAACTGAAAATATTTCGTAAAATTTTTTCTTCATATAAAAAAGTTTTACTTTTTTCAACTTCCATACATTTAACCTCTTAACTTCACACTACTTTTGTTACTAATAACTTCTAAAATGTATAATAACAACTGGAAACTGTTAATATGGTGTTAATAGGTTAATTCAATAAAATTCATATTTTTAAATCTCTGTCAAAGCGAAATACGTCTCGCACGTATTATATTCGAGCCTGATGTATAATTACCTTACCACACTTTTTAACAGGGGGCACGAATGATATACACATAGCACGTAGGAATTTTCGCTCAGTGTAGTATGATGATCATACATTTTTCCGAAAGTATTTTTCTAAAACGATAGCACCGAAAATAGTCGAGACCGCACCGAAATCGAAATTTTCTAGTGGAATTTTTTATATGTACTTAGAAAGGACTTTCAAAAAAAATTCTTCGAAGCTTGTGTGGCTAGTGAGGGGTCATCAAATACCGAAAACTTCAACTTTTCTTACAACAATTTCTCCAGTTACATGAGCCGTACAGGGTCGTGTGGGGTGTCATTAGAAAGGTAATCACATGTACTATTGAGCCGTTCAGGGACCTATTGGTTTTAAAATTCATCCACTCTGAAATATGTGGAGTTAAAGTTCTCAACGGAAGTCCGTTGACAGAGTGTGTTGTCGTTTAAAAATACAGCACCTAAAAAAGCGCTCTAATATAGGCTTTTTATAATATAAGCATCCATTCCTCTTAAGAGGGCAGACTAGGTGTGAAGTAGGCTATATATTGAAAAATTGGTTTTAAAATTAATGTAGACCATTTAATGAAAATCTGTTCCAGCAATTAGATGAGCAATATGTTTATCTATCTCTAAAAAATGAAAAACGATTTACAATAAGCAACAGTTGGAAGAAAACCGATTTCCAAAAAAATATTGCATAGCCTAACTTTAAGCGACGTTCATATTTTGGAAATCGGTTTTCTTCCAACTGTTGCTTATTGTAAATCGTTTTTCATTTTTTAGAGATAGATAAACATATTGCTCATCTAATTGCTGGAACAGATTTTCATTAAATGGTCTACATTAATTTTAAAACCAATTTTTCAATATATAGCCTACTTCACACCTAGTCTGCCCTCTTAATACAATCAAAAATAGATTATTTCAACGCCTCAATGTACTACATTGAATGTAGCTTACTCTCTAAAATGAACAAATTTTCATCTCTGCACAAACCAACAATTTTTGTTTGTTTGTTATGGAAGCGTATTTTTAACTATAATTATTATTGATATGCTATAAAATCATAAATTTAAAAAAAAAATGCACATGCACTGTGCTGTACTTCAAAAACCAATTTGTTCATTTTTGTTTTTGTATAATAAAATTTACGATAAAATTTATAAAAGAGCATCTTGATTAATGTTTTATTACGAAAAATGTCAGTAAAATATGCGTTTTGAAATAATCCGACATGAACGTTATGTTTTTGGCACAAATATTTATACAATAAATAAGTCTTTAAGATTGGCAAGCGCAAATTTATTGAGCATAATTTTTTTATCAAAATTTATTATGGAATAAAATTGGAAACTTGTGAGTATAATGTTACAAAATCTCTTTGGTGAATGATGTATAAGCACAGAAATCTGCTACTAAGTTGTATTTATACTTTTTTCACTAAATCCATTGCCGACAAAATTCTGCACGAAATGTTTTCTTGCCTCAAATATGTTCGAATGATCCCTGATTCAGTTATTGATAAAAACGAAATAATGTCTTGCTTACACTAAATAATATCAATAAAACTCACTGAAATCGGTACAAATCATAACAATTTTTCAAAAGAAACATTTTACCTTTCAATATGGGTACGTATTGTAATAGTAGATTATTTGATCGGTCGGTAAATTGAAAATTACAGAGTTATGTACAGTTTGACAAGAATGTAGGCTAGGTCAGATTATATTTCAACAGCTTACCCTGATCTGAACCTGGTTTTATTTAAACCTGTCAGAGGTAGTCAGTTTTTACATGATTACTTTATTCAGCTGTCAGGTCAAAATCATATCATGTTCAGATAAGGTTTTTTTCCGATCGGGTTGAGCGTGAGACATTTATTTGAAAATTGAAAGTGAACTGAAAGCAGTCTAGAAAATGCAATGTACATAAACAAACTCCTCAGAGACGAAAAGTCTGCGATTTTTTTTATTTATTTATTACAAAAAGGTAAGAATACAAATGTATTCGATATTTCGAGTCATATTGATTTCATAAATCGTTAACTACCTTCTGCGAAGAATTTTTTTTTGTTGCTTTATGTATAGGCGACATGAGTAATCTATGTCATGTTTCCGAATGTAATGTTTTATTATAATAATTAGTTCTGTGGAGCTATGAAGTATCGATTTAATTTGAAAATTTTATATTCCTTTATTTCAAGACTATTTAGACTTACCACTAACTCTTATCTTGACTTCGCAGTGGTAAACTTCTAAATTTTTTAAACCTAAGTTAAATCGAACAAAAACGTCAGCCGGTTACCCGACTAACTGTAGTGTTAGGATTTTACCAAAAAAATAAGTTATTTGCACTGAATTTAGCGGCACTAATTTTGGCTCGTTGACTTTTAATCAAGGAAACATCCGAATTTTAAGTATTGATTTCCACTTACCAAAAAAGTACTCAATTAGTACTTAAGTACGGTTTCCACTCAACAAAAAGTACTCAGTAACTGTAAAGTAAACAAGGCAAAAATTGCAAAAATTGAATTTTTCTTCTAATAAGGAGTATTTTTTTGGTAAGTGGAAATCAAGCATTAAGGTGGTCTCAGAGTCTTCATTCTCAGAGTTTTCATTCTGCTTTGACTCAGTGTACGTGACAGTAGTCATTTCAAACAATGTGCTCTATTTGAAGCAACTCCTTAGAATTACTATTTAGAAACTCGTTCAAAAACTCTTCGTTAAATTTCACTGGTGAGGATTTTGACACTTCTTTCATATAAGATATGTCAAAATCATCACTTTGGGTAACGAATTTTTAGTTCCTGAACGAGTTCTAGCATACGGGAGCTACGCTGCATTAATTTGAATTTCTTTATACAAAATTACAACTAAATAATTAAAAATGAATTGAAATCTGACTGAAAGTTCACATTTCATCGTAATGGTTCCGGGTATGTGAAGGATCTAATACGAAATCTTGGTAAGATTAACCAGAATCGATAGTTGTTTGTTGTACAGAGATGGTATGATCTATTTTTAAAACAAAGAAAAACTTAATTTCTTAGAATTTTGAAAATTCGTGTTGGGCTGACTAAGGACCGACGGACTTACGCAAAAGTTGATGTCAGTGCACTATTAATTGTTTTTATTATTAAAATAACATATTTCACTATCTCCGTTAAATTCAAACCCAGAAGAACTTTCGTTGTCCCTCTGTTATATTAGGAAACTTTGTGTGCCTAAAAAATCCAGTTCTGAAGGACCCGCAAAAACGACGAAAATTCCACCGGCAAAATTGGCTCACGAAACTGTGTTCTCCCTAGTCTCGCCAAATCATTTCAAACCTTTGTTGTACGTTGACATTTTAATCACTGCGAATTTGAAGGATGTATCGAAAAAACGTAAGGGGAACGTCTGCATTGAAATAAGAACCAATTTTTCGTATACGATTCGCTACATACACTGTCATTATAGTAAATCTCCAATGGAATGCTAAAGGTTAACCCCTTATTTGCGGTGTCTACTCAAAGTTTCCATTTCAATATAACCGAAATTTTTGCTTTATAAAAAGAAATCTAATTTAAATTTCAATAACGCTTCACTGTTATAATGGGAGAATTTTTTTTATATTTCCAATTGCCCCAGAGGTAATTGGTTTTATGTTACCCCTAATAACGCAATAATTTTCACGCCTCTCTACCTGCCGTTTAATTCAAATACACATTTTCCACCATTAAATTCATATGGTTTGAATTAATAATTCAGTGTATCTCATTGAAATAAGTGTTGATAACAAGCTTAATTGGAAGTTATAATATTAACCGAAAATGACTTTATATAGTCGTAATCTTCATTTATATACTCCTGTGTATTAGTTCCATTTCGAAAGATATTGCCATACCATACAATAGAATTAATTGTTCGGTACTCTCTCTCCCCAGCTCCACCCTCCCGCATTTTCCCTTCGAACATCTTTATTTGTTCAATATTTGTACTCATTATAGTACTTCGACATCCTTTTGCGTTTGTAGTTTGATACCACGTACATATACTACAACCATACTCGGATTTCTTATACCTTTCGGTTGTACATATATATATATATATATATATATATATATATATATATATATACATACTTAAAACAACCACCACCTTCTGTTTATCGTATGTACGATAATGTTCTGTTCTTTGGCAAAGAATTTTCATGTCCTTACAACCAACAATAATGTTTCCCGTAAAATCGAAATGTTTTTCAGGCTACCTTTCCACTGTAATTTGAACCACATCCCATTCGGGCTTTTTCAAAAAGTATTTTGAAAATATCGTTGTGGAATGGTGTAAGCTGTGTGTTTGGTAACAGTATAGCGAAGCTATGTGACAACCGAGAAGAGCAGAAGAAAAAAAAAACTTCGACTATCTCACTCCTGGGAATATGAAAATAAATTGGTTTGAATGAAGAAACCATAAAATAATATATTTGATGAGGTATAATAAAACGAAACTGGATATTGTGTTTATATAAAAAAGTCATCTAAATTTTTGATTGAAACAGTTTATGCAAGATAGATGAGAGTTTTCGAGAACAATGAAATTTATTTAGATGAATCTGTCAACGGACTTTTGTCTGCGCACATATATATAGCGCCCATATATACACGTACATTTTGAGATAAGAAAAGGATTATTGTCTGACGGAATAGTTCCTCTTAAAACTTAAATTAAACGTCATTGCATTCGGATCAGCATAAAACTGAATTCAAGATATTTTTCATATTCAAAAGCAATTTCGGGATCTGTAAATCAGTACCGTCGTGAACACCTAAAAGTAACTATGTAATTCATGACTGTAATTTTTCAGTTTTGTCGATGTTCTGGAAATATTACTTGCATGGGTAGTCTTTGGATTTTATTTATCTTCTCGGCCAAGCATTTTAATCTTTTAATAAAAATCATGACCTGACGTGTGTTACGAATCGCTCAGAAAATCGTACAGTACAGTAAACGTTTCACCAAATTTTTCGACGAAAGTTGACGAATTGCTAAGTGCATAAGATTCTGAAGTTTACTCTTCATGACACAGTATAAAACTAATAAAGACAAGCACATACACGTTCGAGCGAACAAAAGAAATGACAATGGAGGCATCGTATTACATGAGGCTCACGTAATTTGGTCGTTCTACGGTAGAGCTCCTGCCCTACATATTTCCAAAATCTCAAGCTATGTATCGGAAATTATTGGAATTTGTTTAAGGTTTTTGTTCAAATTTTCCCCTATTTTTCGCCAAAAATGCCCATAATAACACTAAATACTAAGGATGAGATAAAGGCAACATCAATGGAGCGAAAATAATTAAATTTTGATAAGACAGATTTTGATCAAACAAAATGCCAGTGTGTAACGCGTGATCTCAGTATTAACCTGTTACAGACGGTAATCATCTAATCAGTATTATTATCGAGTCTATTAGTTATATCGATCAAAGTATTTTTAATCTGTTGAGTTCAAATCTAGTACTTCAATTTTTTGAACATTGTATACTTTTATATGAAAGACCATATTACCTAGACCTTGTCATTATTTTTGTAGTAGTCGTTATTGATAACAGATTACCAAAACACTGTTGTAGCGTAAACTGAGTCAACGAAATGTGCATGATGAAAACGTAGTGCATGCAATTCACGCTTATGATGTTTTGCAGAGATCCTTACGCGATAGAGCTTGAACCAGCAGATGTAATGTGTTTGCCTCACATGACAGTAGCGAAATTTACATTTGCCTTACTGCCGCACGCACCTATTTTATTTAAAACTAAAAATCGAACTGACGGTGTTTGCTCGATCTGAAAACCGCGTCAGTTAAAATATTTTCGTTCCTATCACATTCTTTTTTTCTTCACATAGAGGATCTCTATTAAAGATGACGCAGTTGCCAACATTGTCTGAATTAGTATATGCGAGTCGGCAACATTTTCACGTTGGTATTTTTAATAACAATTTCCTCTTAACTCTTAATGATTACTCTCTGCAACAATAAAGCTTTGAACGAACACGTTCTTGCGTTACACGACTGAAGGGAAACTTTTGCAACTTTTGGAAATAGTTCATCAAAAAGTGGTTACAACCTAGCAACCTATACAGTTTACAAACGACAACATAAAATACATAACTTCCGGGGAATCCGTGAATCTCAACGAAATATAAATTTTAAACAGTTCAATCACATTTAACGTGCATTTTATTATCTACGACAATACTTAATTCGTTTATCAACAAGTTTAACGGCTATAATAATAAAAAAAATCTCTAGTTAACAATGCCACACCAGTCTTGGATAATATAAATCCCGTATAATGTGCACAAAAATCATAGCGTTGATTATTGGTGCTATTACGAGCGGTTTTAATGTTTTGGAAAACAATATAATATAATGAAAATGTAGCGGAAACAATGTATTTTATGGTGTTCGTAGAATAAAATTATATGCTGACCCGCCTATTGGCTATTTTCACGCTCAAAAGATATCAGTGTTCTCTAGATGTATCAGTTGTGTCAAATTGTACCCCTTGGGTTATGCTATATTTTTGCCACTACGCATTTATGCCACCACTTTCTACGTAAAATCCGCTAGTCGTCGTACCCGTCGTTTTAAATCGTATATTACTACTAACGTCGAAATTTCCTATAGCGAGTTGTTCTATTGAGATGATGTTAAATCTCAAGATTCGGTTAATAACAGAGTGATAGAATGAGAAAAATGATACAACCAGAAAATTCAAAAGAAACAGCATGCCGAAAGTTGATTAGAGAGATTGCGATTTTTACTTGTTTGTTATAGTTTGACGTAAAACTTGAAAATTATAGGTTAATGTAGAGCGTGACACTCATCATCGACAATTTGCATTTCACCGATCAATTGGACATCGCTCGATTTTTGGCTCTACAGTGCAATGAATCAAATGCATGGTTGAACGCTATCCCATCGAAGCACATCGGAACTAACCTCAACGACATACAAATACGTGTAAGCTTCGCACTGAGACTTGGTGCTCCCATCTGTCGTCCACACATATGCTCTTGTGGGACATTTGTATCCGAGCGTGGCATCCACGGACTGAGTTGCCAGAGAAGTGCTGGAAGGATTCCCCGACACTTCGAGATTAACAACATTTTGCTTCAAGCATTGTCATCAATCCATTTCAATGCTACGCTTGAACCTCCAGGCTTATTCCGCGACGACGGAAAAAGACCAGACGGATTGACGCTGGTGCCATGGTCGAACGGTCGTTATTAAGCTATCTCAACAAACCAACGAAATGCGCAAGGAACGTTGCCGAATTAGCTTCAAGAACGAAACACAACAAATACCAGGAGCTCAAAGCGAACAATTACATATTCAATGCCGTGGCAGTCGAAACACTTGGCCCTTGGTCAACGGAAGCGCAAAAAAAAGTTATATTTGTATGGAGAAATTACTGATAATTTCCACCTTCTACGTTAACTTAAGTGATAACCACAATAAACAAAATTAAAAATCATTTGGAAGCCAACTCTTTCCCTGGAATTTATGTAAAATGACATTCATATTAACCGTTATTATTAACGTCAGACATCATGAAAACTGTCAGATATGTAACGAAACAAAAACAAAAGATTTAAAACGGAGAAAAGTATAACAAACGTAGCCCGATTCATTCAGCAGGTTATGATTATTATGTGAACAGTATCTATAGATAACTGTTGCTATGACTTTACAAAAAAACTTCTGTCATAGCGGATCAACTCGTTCGTTCCACATCCACGTCATACATGTAATTATGTGGACCAAAAAATTAGATGTCGAACAAACAGTAACAAAAAGGTGACTCGTTGGAGTAGATAGCGAGTGTTGGGGTGTAAACACGAGATACGTGGGCTCAATTCTTCTGTCTTCGAAATAACTATTATGCAATTCAATGAGCGGATTTCGATACTTACGCCTCCTGTGTATACAATGTCATATGAACCAGTTTTGTTTCATTCAAAAATTAGTGCGAAAAAATTGTTACATTTAGATACAAGTTAGCGACATGTATGTAAAATTGTGGCTACTTGATCACAAATTAAATTTGCGTTCTTATCAGTTCAAAGAAATTAGCTATTCATGTAACAAGAATGGTATGAAGGTATCTTATCGCACTAGATGTCGATTGTCCACCCGAGGCGAAACCGAGGTTGACAAGATATCGTGTGCGATAAATTACCAGCATACGATTCGTGTTTCATACACCGTTTTATGATACAAAACATAAAAATCAAAATTTCGATAAAAAAATAATCTAAAACAGATCACAGTACACCACATACCACATGTTCCTTTCTTCCAACTGAACGAGATATAATTTGTGATCAAGTGGACACAATTTCATGAGACATCGCTCACTTGTATGTGTTTGTATTAAATGCATGACTGGTTGATGTATTTTGGGTGCGATAAATTTTTTTCGCACTCATTTAGCGTGCGACAACTTTTATTTCACACGCACTTTTCGATGAAATAAAACTGGTTCATTGTTCACATGACAATTGAAAACAGGAGGCGTAAGAATCGAATTCTCTCACTGAATTGCATATGGTGTGGTGTAATGTAATCGATTTTTAATTGTTTTTCAATGGATCGAATCATTTTCGTTAAAACGTTCGCAATGCCTGGTCAGCAAAGACTATTTGTGGAGAACTTTTTCGTGTATTTTCCCAAATTTTTTCATGCTGTCCCAAAATATTGGAAAACATCGGAAAATGGGAAAACTTGAGAAAATATTGGAAAAAGTTTTCCAAAAAAAAGTTCCTGATAGTTGGATTCGTATGGTACGAATGACATGCTAATGAACATATAATTTGAAAAGAAAAGTGTTTGTGGTAGCTGAACTGGTTTGAGAATCGGCAAGGTAAAGATTCAAATGATGATAAAGATACAAAATAAAGATTGGGATGATAAAGATACAAAATAAAGATCGGGTGTTCGGCTCTCACCTGTACAATCAGCGTGTAACTGGACATTGTTGACATTCACAAACGGTAAAAAGAGATGGAGATAGGAGAAGAAGACGTTTTTCTCGTTCCAGTCCAGCAAAAAGTAACATCGCAATCACAATATATAGTTGTTTTGTCTACTCAGCATAACATGCACGGTGGCCTCCTCGTATCTAGTCATTGCGTAAAGCCACACCATATCCAGCTGGTTCGGATCGGACGAAAATTAATTATAATATTTTACATCATAAACTATACTTCAGATCAATTAGCGTTAAATCGAAATTCAAATTTATTTCGTCGACATGAAGCCAATTTTATTTAAGCAGATTAACTGATAAAAAATTAATTTCAATTGAAATGTACTTCAGGCGAATGTGTCTGACGTCGTTAATTTGACGAAACAGTAAAGTCACAAGACATATACGTATTGAATATTATTGTATATTATTCATATTGCAAATATTATCCCTGGAAAACACACATAAATTTATTTTCGCTTCGGGTAATCCATATTAAAATGTGATGTTACGATGAATATCAATAACTTATAAAACAACACACCGCCGCTGCATATATATGTACAGTACATCGAAACGTATAATATACCATTTGCCCATCTATATTAACGCTCCGTCGTAACATTACAAGACGATGCCTTAATAAAAATTCTATTCGTCTATAAAACAACATTCAAGTTTCTACAACAACACTGAGTGCTCTTCCATACTATACTCCTTTCGTCTCAATCTCAATATAAAATAGATGTATACTCAATGTACCATTATAATAACAGCCAAACAATAAAATCAATATCCTGCAAAATGTTTTATAAGATATAGGAGTATAAGAGATTCCTAAAAATGATATTTTATGTATATTGTTAAGGAAGTGATTGAGAATCTTTCGAGATATATACTCTCGTCGTCGATTGTATAAGGAATATATTGTCTATAAATATAGGATTATATGTGTTTTTGTGTGTCTTCCTCTTCCATTAAATTTTTTTTTTCTTGTTTTATTGTTATTGCTGGGTAATAAGGTTATAATAGGTGATATTTTCCACTATAATGAACACGTCATAATGAAGACGATGACTGAAATATTGTTTATTATAAGAGCGAAAATGTGTTGGAAATTATGAAATGAGCAAGAAATAGAATAAATTAAACGGGTGGGAAAATGTAATGGATCAAGGCAACAAAAAAAAAATGTAAACGACGAATGTTGTAAAATTTGCAATTTATATTTTATGCATAAAAGATGCTTTCTCTCTCCCTCTCTCTCTCTCGCTATTTTTCGTCTCGACGAATATGTAAGAAGTATTTCGCCAGATTCAAGTTTTTTTTTTTGTAAGAAGTTAACATTATAAAAGCATAACCGAAAGGGTCATTTCATGTTGATTTTATGGCTCAGGTGGAGGTGGCGCATGGCGCACGTTTCTTTTAAAATAATGCAATGTAGAAATAGCTGTTATATGGGCTTACCTCGAAAGAAATGTACATCTAGAAGTACAAATGTCGAACTTTGGTTTTTTAATTTTAATTTGAGAGCATGGACATTATAGATTCGAAAAAAAACTTTTTTTTGGTGAAGGTGAGAATGGTCCAATGTACCGAAACCGATGGAGAAACTGCTACGGAAAGTCATGGTACAAGTCCTAGCAAAGTCACTATACAAATACATGAAAGTCAAAGTCATTGGCTCAGCTTTATACAAAGTCATTAAGAGGCGGTGCTTTGCTGAAAAGCATACATTTGGGCTTTTAAAATACTGAATTTTAGTTTACTTTCGATGATTTCTTTCCAACAGAATTCATTTTCAAAAGTATGCGACCGCAATAACGACCACGAATGTGTTATCTTTCAAAAAAAAAAGTTTTGATTGTAGCAGCTTGACCAGCTCTGAGAAAACTGAGCACTTCTCACGTTTCTCAGAGCCGGTCAAACGAATACAACCAAAACTAATTTTTATTTAAAGGTAACAGATTCATGTACATTTTTCGAAAAGTATTCTGATGAAAAGGTATCATCAAAAATGAAATACGAGACAATTTTAGGCTACAATTTTAGCTAGGTGCCGATGCCGAAGTCAATGGTACAGAGTTTTTTGAAAACTCGCCAATTTTCAGTAATTTGTCGACGAATAGCAACGAATCTAATAACAACAAAAAAATCGCTGCAACAAGGAGAATGAGACGCGTGAAGTCATTATTATGTGGGGACACATGCAATTTATTTATTTATTTCTCATCAATGGGTATAAAACCTTACTGGCGTCGACAAAAGGAGTAAAATTTCTTACAAACTACGTCAAAGATGAAAACTATCGGGCAAAACTAATGAAAGTACAGCTTTGGAATAAAAAAACAAAACAAACAAAAAATAACAAAAGCAAAAGAGGGATTCTTTTGAAAAACAGCCTACCGAAATCGGATGTATTTTCTATTGGAATTTTTTATGTATACCTAGGACCCTAGGAGCCAAAACCACTTTCAAAAAAATTCTTCGAAGCTTGTGTGGCTGGTGAAAGGTGAGCAAAAACCGAAAAATTGCAATTTTCTTACAAAAATTTCTCCAGTTACACGAGCCGTACAGGGTGTCATTAGAAATGTATTCACATGTACTATTGAGCCGAATAGGGATTTGATGGTTTTAAAATTCATCCACACTGAAATATGTGCAATTGAAGTTTTCAACCGAAGACTTACACTGTTCTTACAGAAATTTCTCGAGGTACACAAAACGGACATGGTCGTGTGGAGTATCATTTGAAAGGTAATTTTATGTGCTTTTAGGCCAAATACTTATGGGGACTTATGGGACTTGGATGCATATGCGATGAAATATGGGCACTTAAACATTTCAACTTCTATTTCATCGCATATGAATCCAAACCACATATAAACCTATTTGGCCCAAAAGCACATACAATTACCTTTCAAATGATACCCCACACGACCATGTTCGTTTTGTGTACCTCGAGAAATTTCTGTAAGAACAGTGTAAGTCTTCGGTTGAAAACTTCAACTGCACATATTTCAGTGTGGATGAATTTTAAAACCATCAAGCCCCAATTCGCCTCAATAGGACATGTGACCTTTCTAATGAGACCCCACACGACCCTGAACGGCACGTGTAACTGGAGAAATTTTTGTAAGAAAATTGCAATTTTTCAGTTTTTGCTCACCTTTTACCAGCTACACAAGCTTCGAAGAATTTTTTTGATTTTTGGTTTTGGCTTCTAGGGTCGAAGTCCTTTCTACGCACATATGCAAAATTCCAATAGAAAATGCATCCGGAAAACATTCCTTTGACACTCCAGTTCCTCTCCGTTGCTTATATACAAAGTCGCGCAAATGAACATTCTTGGGCCATGATGGCCATGATTCAGGAGACATAATTGACTTGTAGTTGTCATCCGGTATCGTCACTTTGTACTAAATGAATTGCAAATAGTCCGAAATTTTCCCAGCGGGCAGTAGCAACTTTAGACCGATCTTTTCTCTCTCGATTCCCAATTAACTATGAATGTAGTTTTCCAGGCAATACAAGGTGACATCTTTGCCAATGTTCGAGAAGACTATACTTTTCGTGAGATGGTTACCAGGTGCAAAGCTCTGTTGGAGTGAATCTACATCCTTGGAATCGAATTCAAGAAACACAGAATTTTCAGCTTCACTAGATTGAGAATTTTCTTTGGGCAAAGTGACGATAGATTCAGGAATCGCATCATTTTCACCAAGATTCGATTTGAGAATGGCTTGAGTAGAAACAACTATCTGTCCGTCGAGTCGGATATTGCCCATTGCGACCACTAAATTGCCGATTATGTTGTTCATTACTAGCTTCAGACCATCGAGAAATTTCAACAGATCACTGGACAACGAACAAGCCAAACGGGCAATTGATTCATTGACACTATTTATGGCAGCACAAACATTTCGATTTCCTTCGTTGCAGTGGTGGCAATACCGCTTGACACTAGCAAGCAAAAATACATCACAAAACGCCCAGATGTAGACCCTAATTTCAATAAGTATCCGTGCATTCTAAGTTAAAGTCTAGCAAATTTTGTAAAACATAAAAAGATTAAACGCGAATGTGACGACTAAAGTAGATTTCTTATCCACAATGCCGAATAAAAGGAAGTGTAAAAGAAAGGAACATGATCCTTCCATAAGCACCATTTGGTTTGCGACTTCGAATATCAAATCTTTATCAGCTCTGTGGTGTGGAAATTCATTGAAATTTATAGACATTACGAATTTCCGGTTCTTTCTTTTCCACCAGAGTGGCTGCAACGACCGCACACATATTACATATTTTATATTGCCGGCTATAACCGAAAATGATTAAAGTATTGACATTCGATGAAACAATTATTGTTCCGCACACATACCCATATCTAAATGTAGCGGATGCATCTGTGCTTCCCGAAATATATATTTGACTCTTTATTATTAAGTAAATTCATGTGAAGCGTATAAAATATCATATCTATAAAACGTACGATTAAAATGCATAAAAATTGATTTTACATAGAGCCAAAATGAATTTTAAAAAGTTTCCATCAACTATTTATGCGATGATGCACATATCCTTCATGCCATACCGACCTGAATAAAATGACAACCATGAACATTACCCTCAACATTACCTTTTTAACATATACATGTAGACACGAGTGCAATAAGGCAAGATTTATACAAGAAGTACAAAAAAAATGTTGATACCGTTTCCACTCTATTGAGCATAATTTCTTAAACATTTTTGGATCGTAAACGATTTTTTTTTCAATTTCTACTCCTACCGACGGTACCTATGAGATGTACTTTATATGCAAGAATTTTGGTTCATATGAAAATTCGATGGCGTAATGATGATTTTTCAGCAACATTTCTTGTGCTTTAAAAATATTTTCATATTTTAGTTAGTTAGTTAGTTAGTTTCGAGCCCTAATAACGGTCCTGCGTCCCTGAAAATTTATCACCTCTGTTTGTGAGTGCTTGTGGTAGTTCTGTTGACCAATAAAGCTATTGCTATCACTTTAAACATGTTTTCATTATAGAAAGCTCCACATTCCATTCAAGTTTGCTTTTCATCAAAATGAAAGTGTTATTAGAGATGAGTAAGCTTTTTCGTGACAATGATAACAAGCAATATCATGAAGAAAACCTGTCATATACGGCTTTTCATCTGTTATCGACAACGACGACAAACATAATGACAAGCTCTGTGTAATGTGGTCCTTTATATGGCAAAATTAATGTTACAAAAATTGAAGTAAAAGATTTGAAATCAACTAATTAAAAATACTTTGGTCAATGGAAGTAATAGACCCGATAATATACTGGTCATATGCTTGCCGTTTGTAACAGGTTAAGCAGCAAAAACAAAAATCACACGAAGAATGTGTAGAGCCCAGAGACTTTCGTGGAAAATCATTTTCCCATAATTTCTTGAATTTTCACACATTTTCTTAGATTTTCCTTAACTTTCCCGCAAAATGTTGTTGTGAAAATATGGGAAAATGTTTTCACAGAAACAGTCCCTGATGAAACCGTTATAAATGGATTGAGGGCTCCCTCAGAGTGTGACGTGACATTTCTCATGAATGATCTTTTTTTAACATTTGGTTGTTATTCCATTCTGATTTTATCCTTAAGTCGCAAGTCCAACCTTATGAAACCGGATAAAACAATTAATGTACAGCGAATTCACAAACACTTTTATCATTTTCTAATGGGAACACTTCATGCCCTCATTTTGCTCACTTCTCATGTTGGTTTCTCGCATCCGCTTCACTGGCAATTGAATTAATTTCCTTATTTTCAGGCCTCTTGAATAAATAATCTCAAAAGCATCCGTCTACTCTGACAGTCATTAGCAGGTGTACATGCTCAACGATGTCATTCCACTAATTTTAAGTATAATTATGGAGGAACATTCGAACGTTTCAGCCATTTGGATTGAGTACATAACATCGCTTCGATGCATCATTGTACCACTGAAATCACAACTTTGAAAATTAATAAATTTTTTCCTATCAGAAAATAGTTCAGCGTTCAGATTATGAATTTAATGAAAACGAAGTTAATTGGGACGTCGTAAGTATTCCAATGATTTCTTTTGTTTATAACTCGTGTACTCAACGACGAGAAAATGAGGTTAAATATTTTGTTTAGTTCAATCACACCAGTAGAACTATTTCCGTTGTTAGTTTTGATTGGTTATTTTAAAATCTGCAATGGTCGGTTTAACTATTATAGCGTTAGGTTTGATGATCCGAGGCGAAGCCGACCTACGCGAAAAAGCGACTTTTCACATAAATATCGAAATTTCGAACTTGGGTGCGTTCGCCCACTCTCAGCGATACTTTTAACTAACCAGTATGTCAAACCTTAGAGTACCAAATTTAATGTTCTTTCGAAGGAACATGCTAACTGCAATGACCTTACACAACACATCCGCAATCGTAATATTCCGTATCGTCTTTCTTATAAAAATTTGAAATTGGTTCTCGGATAATTAAGCAATGAATAATTGTTCCATTTAGTATAGACTATCATCAATCATTTTTTATCTTATTTGCTGCTGTACTTTAATATTGTTTGCAATTTAAATATTTGCTGAGTTATCCCCTTTTTCTGCTGTGATTAATGAAAACAATTAACTTTTGCGTACTTTTACAATGATGTTCCATTTATATCATAAGTTTTGTTTGTGACAAATTATTAATTTAAACAAAACTTTTTTTTTCCTTCGTTTGCTGAAGGAAATTTACTTTTTTTCCGTAGTAAGAGGATATAGAAAAGGTCATCCATTACTCAAAAAAAAATTTCTTTCTACATATTTTCAGAAGTGCCTCAAGTGACAATGTAATGAAAAATTGTAATCGTGCCTAATAATGACGGGTTGTCAGGTTGACACTTTATCATTAATATGTAATGTGAATGAAATTAGACTCAAATTAAGAGATATTGGTAGTCTTATTATTATTGAACAATGAGATGTGACATTATATATCTATGTTAAGGACCAGCAGAGAACAGATTAGATGGTGCGAGGTTAGTTCCGCCCCGTACGAACCACACATATATCTGTTATGTAAGGAAGGAAGCTACAGATTCTTTCCATATTGAAACAAGATTTACAGGGCGACGTCCTGTCAACTATGCTACTTAATCTGGGTATAGAAAAAGGAGCTAGAGCCATGCCAATAGATGGGAACTATCTTCAACCATGCCAAACAACTGGAAGCTTTTCCTGACGATACAGACTTGCTGGGAAGCGGACTACTCCAAAAGTAAATGAAAGCTTTGTGGAAAAAAAAGAGGACGAAAAGAAAGTCAGGCTGTCAAAGAAACACAAAACTTAATACTTGGTTCTCAACCGGAGCCTACACCCAAAAAAAGTTCTACGTTTTAATCGCCCAAAAACACGATAAGACCAATGGTTTACTCATCCGTACACCATGTACATTTAAAACGTACAGTAAGTGTCATAATACAGACTTTGACGTTTATTTGTCAATTTAAAAATAGATCAAAGCTAATTAACGATTGGTAATGATACAATCATATAATATCATCTGTTTTTTAGTTTGGAAAAAGGATCACAAGCATAAATAATAAAAGAAAAAAAAACAAGTTTAGCTGGATTTGAACCGGGTACCTCTCACACGTCAGGCTAAGACTTTCCTGCTGAGCTAACAGGCCGTTGAGATAATCAACGTGAATTTCGACCGGCTTCTAATTAACGGTTAAAAAGTAAAGTAAATAATTGATTGGCACAGTGGTGCTTTTTTAGTTTCAGATTCGACGATTTTGTAAAAGTTTTATTTCGTTTTAAAATATTTCCCGACTTATATATCCAAAAAGTATAATTTCAAATCGAAGTTGGCAAAATCTTAACATCTTGTCAGTCATTAACATCACCTGCCAAATGACAGTCTTCCGCCATCAGCAAATAGTTTTTTCTACTTCCTACGTCTGTTGTGCTTCAAGCCTGTAGTCACATTTTAACCTAAGTGGGAATGGTAGACAAACTAGCTGCAAATTTTACGAGCAACCTTACATTTATCAATCACCTTGATCGGCCTCATCAGATCAAAGTTAGGAATTCTTGATGTGGCTGCCCTCTCCGTAATTTCGAATCAAACCCGCATCAGATTTTTTTTTAACATTTTCATTTAATTTTTTTTTTAATTCCACAAATAAAAATTATTATTGTCTAAGAAAATAATTGCAAAAAAGATATCTGAGGAGCGGAATGAGGTCAAATTGGTTGAAATATAGAATTCACAATTGCAACTGTGACAGTTGAACTGTCACATGATAAGTACGGATTAAATGTACAACAATGTACGAATAAAGTGTACATCAACATACGGATAAAACCCCCAAAAACACGATAAGACCAATGGTTTACTCATCCGTAAATTGTACATCCAAAACGTACTTTCTACGGGTTACTCGTAGAAATTGGGCGATTTTAATGGACATCCAAAATTTCATTTTTTTGGATGTAGGATGGGCTGCGTTGCGAACAAGTTAGATGAAGAATTTAAAACGGGAGCAACGTATGCCAATACGCTTAACCACCTCCACAGAAGTAAATTTCGAAATATTACCCCGAAATTTTCAAAAGAAAATTATGAACGCGTGGATTTTGTAGAAATGCAGGAAATTTTTGGTAAAGAAAATATCGTCGACGTGATTAAACAGTAAGACCTTGATAGGCAGATTATGTGATTTACTGTCAGTGCAACAACATTGAGGTACATAAAACATTGCTTCCACGGGAATTGTCCAATTATTTTCGATCCAATTAAGGACAATCATATAAATTATGAAATTTTGAAAAAGTTCGGACCCATCAGTTTAAGGTTGAAGGGTTGGAATATGAAGGAATGAATAAACAATTCATTAGATAAATAGATGCTCCGCGCTGTTAAGAGACCGTACACAAATTAAGTCAGAACTTGTGGAGGAAAGTGGCACGATAGTCCTAAAAAATTCAATAAAAAAGGGTGATGTCATTTGTGAACTGATTCTTAGAAAACTTGACCTAAAATATTTGTTTTTAGAAACTATTTGCAGACGATTTGCAAATAGCACTGTTGGTGCACCGTTTGTATGAGAATCAGATTTAATTCTAGAATGATAATTGTGATGTTCTTCACTTAATTTCGAATTGCTGCAACAATGTAAAAAAATGCCCTAAAATCATTCCCCAAAAGCTCACTCTTCTCGGAATCTATCAGATAACGCAAAGTATAAACGAATATCATATCAAACAAGAGTGAACTCGTTTTCGAAGGAAATTGTCTATATATATTGTATATTCGTACATAGACAAAGAGTAGAAGTAAATAAATATTATCTTGTCGAAAGGGGTTCCGGAAATTTGAATCTGTTGGGGAGCAAGCAAAATGTTAATATCTGTATGAAATATTTATTTTGTAAAGAATTAACAAAGTTTACGATCGAGGTAATTGAGCAGAAAATTGATTCAAGTAATGTATGTTATGAACCGGTCCAGGGACGGACTGGCTACCAAATGGTAAAATTGATGGAATCTTGAATTACTGTTGTTTGAAAACCTCCAAGATGATATGCAGTCTTTAAAAGGTAAGTACAACGTATCTTAACATCTTCTAATCCTGGAAATTCTCGTAAAACTTCTGAAAATAGGCTCTGTTGGAAGGTCAGGGAGCAATAATTTCAATCTGTTCGTTTGCATGTTGAAAAGGAAGCGCCACATATATCTAGTGAGATTGGATACAAAGTCGACTTGGTATCTCTATCGGCACATACGATGCGATACAAGTATTCGAGAATTTAAGTTCTCAAATAAAATGGCTTGGATTATATACCTACTTGACTCTGAATAAGTTTGTGACAATCTATCGAAACTCCCGTTACAAAAAAAGAATCTTTCACTATCCATTTTCTTGCCGAATAGTAACTTGGTAACTTCACACTACAACGGCTCAAAATGTAATACAATATATTAGCACAAGCTATACCACTGTTTATCCCTCGTAGTATTGAATTTGAATTTTGTTTTACTGAAAATCCCTCATCGATGCTTTGAATAAGTGCGTTGTTTGAATGCCAAACTTAGTGTAGTTCATCCGATACACACATTGTTTATTGAAATGGATTTGAGCGAAGAAAAAGTAAGAAGCAGTGCACGGATAAGTTTGTCATTTGGTAAAGTTTGTCCGTGAATCGGTTAATGAATAAGTCCCAAGAGAATGAAGATTTTCATTTTGATATTTTTATATTTTGATTTTTTTAGTGTCGCTTGCCATATACGACCAGTTCGTCACTGATCAAGCTTTGAAAAATTTAAAGGAAAACAAACAATTTTCTTCTTCCTAATTTAATACTGTCTATTAACGAAATAGAATTCTTATTGCAGTGTCGTGTCCGGGTAGCACATCTCTCGTGTTTTATTCAACAAAGAAGAGAGAAATACTTTAAGAGCTAGATATGTTATGGAGACGCTTGCATCATTTCCAATTCTCGTTTCAAATTTGTCAGATGCGTAGAATCGTCCTTTCGTGCTCTTTCCACCTTGAAAATAAAATTTGCACAATGGAAATGCTCTGATATTTACGACCTTTATATATATGATATTTATGGCAAGCGAATAAGATTCATGGCAAATAAGCAACACGTTCTACCGGTATACCTCGGTGATGCATAATTTATTTTGATTTTTGTGAGTAACACAACGAACTCTAAATTGTGTTGAACACAACTCACCGTCAGAACGAATACAAACGCTTAAAACAGAACATATCACACTGAAAATCCGTTTTAAATTGGCAAGAATTTTTGAGAGTTCTTGGTCAGTACAATACTCTTTTGTGTGTGTCTTTTGTTGGCGGAAGTATTCGCCGCGATTCATTGACGATTTCTATAGAAATTACTCAGTTTTGACCTTTTGTTTGTCCCTGGAAATGGTGACCATGAGCGATTCAATTCAATGATTAACGGATGGATCTAGAACGATCTTTTACGTGCATTCGTTTGGAGGTCGTAATATTTCACTTCGTTTAGGGTATTTCGCTACATGTTTCCCACCCCACACCCAAAAAAAATTCTACGTTTTAATCGCACAAAAACGCGATAAGACCAATAGTTTACTCATCCGTACACCATGTACATTTAAAACGTACAGTAAGTGTCGTACAGATTTTGACGTCTATTTGTCAATTTAAAAATAGATCAAAGCTAATTGATGATTTGTAATGGATACAATCATATCATAACATCTGTTTTTTAGTTTTGAAAAGAGATCACAAGCAAAAAAAAACAAGATTTAAATGGATTTGAACCGGGTACCTCTCACACTCCAGACAAAGACTTTCCTGTTGAGCTAACAGGCCGTTGAGAGAATCGAAGTGTATTTCGACCAGCTTCTAATTAACGGTTGAAAATTTATTTCATATCTAAATATTTCCCAAAAGTATAATTTCAAATCGAAGTTGGCAAAATCTTTTAAAAATTGACGTTTATGTTAATAGGAGAATAATGTTTAGAAACTAAGAAGAAATGTACTAGAGTTTTCACATATTTTAGTACATTCTGTCATAAAATTACTGCTGCCACTGCGCTTATTTTCATGTGAACCAACTTCATATGGTGACATTTTTGTTCTGTAATGACAAATGTGAAGTTGGGTCACATGAAAATAAGCCGCAGAGAATGAAGTACTATGAAAAAAAAGGTGGCGCCTCTACAGGCCAACCCACTTGTCCCATAACTGACACGACAAACATCATAGCATCGTGTCAGTTAATAACATCAACTGCCAAATGACAGTCTTCCGTCAGCAAATAGTTTTTTCTACTTCCTACGTTTGTTGTGCTTCAAGTCTGTAGTCACATTTTAATCTAACTGGGAATGGTAGACAAACTAGCTGCAAATTTTACGAGCAACCTTTCATTTATCAATCACCTTGATCGGCCTCATCAGATCAAAGCGTCAGATTATTTTTTTTACATTTTCATTTAATTTTAATTCAACCAATAAAAATTATTGTTGTCTAAGAAAATAAAAAGATATCTGAGGAGCGGAATGAGGTCAAATTGGTTGAAATATAGAAATCACAATTGCAGCTGTGTCAGTTAAACTGTCACATGATAAGTACGGACTAAATGTACAGCAATGTACGAATAAAGTGTACATCAACGTACGGATAAAACCCCCAGAAACGCTATAAGACCAATAGTTTAATCATCCGTAAATTGTACATACAAAACGTACTTTCTACAGGTTACTCGTAGAAATTGGGCGATTTTAATGTTCATACATCCAAAATTTCATTTTTCAAGTTTAAGCGATCCTCACCTAATCTGAAATCTGTGATTCATCTCCACAATTCATTGCTCATGGTTTATTAACCCTATCTTGTGGTCTGCTACCTTAGACTCGTAAGGGATTGTTTGGGATTATCATTGTAAGGGATTGTCCATGTCCACCTTACACCAACCTCAGGTTTTGCACCTTTGCGTATTGTGAGCTCCCAAGATGAGGATGTACCATCTTTTGATGATAAGTGTTTCAACCAGTGCCTTTTATAAGGATTTTTCACTGGGGTGCACAACTTTCCGAAGGGCCCAATTTTTTTCTCGAAAGGGCCCTCACAAAAAAGCCGACGTTTATCATAAAATTTACATTTTTTGTTTTCTGTTTCCGGCACCTCTTCAGCGCCCTGGGCTTCGTATTACAGCTACCATTTCCAGCACCCCATTTCTTATTCCCAGCGCCCTTGGCTTAGCACATAGGCTAAGCCGGCACTGTCGTTAACAGCTGTGAAGGTAGGTCAGACCTCCCACTGAATTTTTCGGACAATTTTCATTAAAATTTCAGACATTTTCTACGAAGATTTCGGACTAATAGTGCGCTTGGGTATGGGTAATTGGTGGGCATAATTTGATAATCGATAGCAAATTCAATCGGACGCGATGATTTTTATTTGAGTCGTTGTTTCTAACGTGATTTGAAGGGTCGCATCATTGGTCGATGTATGCGCCGAGGTGCGCTTTGTGAATTCGAATAATGAAACTTTTGGATTACAGCGAATGAAAATTTTGAATCGCAGCGCAAAGTTTTAAGAAACGATGTGGCAATTAAGTTCACTGGACGGATTTATAAAAAGTGGGGTGCACTGGGGTGCACTGGGGTGCATTTATCAAAAGTGTGGTGCACTGATAGGGGACTGGGGTGCACTTTTCCTCCGACTTTGTATGTTAAAAAAGGCTCTGGTTTCAACGACTTCTTATCGAAAGTTGAGGGACGTATAAGAACAAACGTCCTTTGATCTGAGATTCTGCTGCTCAAGAACAAATCTCCCAAAACTCTACTCTAGGAACGGTAAACGGTATATTGAATAAAAAAAAAATTAAAAAGAAAAGAAAATTGAGTTCAGGAAGTAACCATTGATACTATCATGCATTTGATCAAACTGTGATGAAATCTTTTCCAAAATGAAAATCTACTAACTTAAGATACAAACGTCTTAACGACTTCTGACTGAAAAATAGGTAATTTTCGTGTTTTAAAGAAATAAAAAAAAGAAAATTAAATTAAGCTAGTAACAATTGATACTGTCATGCATTCGACCATAGAGTCAGTGATGACTTCTTATTGAAACTGGAAATTTCCCTAATAGTGGATGTAGGGTAAGGGAGTAGGGAACAAAGGATTTTTCTGCTTCTCAAGAAGAAAACACCCACAATTGTGAAATTGAATTAAACAAGTAACAATTGATACTGCTTACTTACTGCATTCGGACAATATTGTGATGAAATCGTAATAAATAAATAAGAAAAAATACAAAAAAAAACGAAGAAAATAATCAAAATAAAGAACCGAAATAAAATGCTTGGAAGGAAAACACAAAGGCAAAACGAATTACTTAATTTTTGTAAAAATTGAACTTTTCTATATTATAAAGATAGTATCATTATTTATGTATCGTTTTGGTTATACACTTCGTCTTCGTTTCTCCATACATACACATATATATATACATATTTACCATCATTTCGGTTGAAGATGTATTATTCGCCATAAAAAAATCCGCCTCAATATTTTCATTTTCTCATACTGACTTTATAAATAGGATACTTTCATTCTTGAAAATACTCTTTTTGTGTGCTCTCTCTATTTATGTTCACAACGTTAGTATGTTGTAATGTAGCCTTGTTGGCCTCTTTGAATTATATTTTCATGTTTCGAACTTAATCAAATATTTAATATAGAAATCATAAAAGGGATACATAATGTTTGCGAGTCATTCAAGTGCCGACAATGTTTTGTGTAAATTCTCATTCCCAGACTTTTTCTTCATTATACAACCATACGTATATAAAATTGTACACCATGTATACAATAATATGGTATAACATGCATATATGTAGACTCACAGTCTTTTGTTAAGGCAGCAAATTTGTTTACCTCCATTATACATATCATATTTATATGGTGAACTTTATTATATGGAATACATCAACTACGAGGCCAGCTAACGCAGCTTACGCTCAGCATACAAATTTATTTATTTATATCTTTTAAATCTATCGTGGATTTGACGTTGCTTAAAGATGCGAATCATTTCGGAACGGTCTTACATAAAATCTATTTTGAAAGAATGTTATTAAGACAATGGCATGAACCTAATACGGCTTTTTCGAGACTAGGTGTTGGGACCTATTGTTGAGAAAATAGATATTGCTGGAATTATGGCAAATCATGTCAGTAAGAAATTGATTCTTAAAATTTCTCAAAATTCATGAAAATTCTTAAATGAAGAATTTCGTGAATTTTCAAGAATTCAATTGCGGAAAGCTCTTAAAATTCTTGAAGTTTTCGATAACTTTCAAGAATTAAATTCCTGGAAAAAGGACCTGGAGAGGTTTGGACTGTAGTGTAAAAAAAGAGCTATGTTTGTTTGACAGGTGAAAGGCTGCAAAATTCTGGAATATGGACATTGTCCCCTAATTTTACAAGAAAATGCGAGAAAAGCAAGCACTTGCTAGAGCTCAAGAAAATATTTTCTCAGAAATTTGCCTTGCTATCAGGTATTAAATACATCTATTTGGTGTTCAAGGTTTAATAACTGGCTACATTATCCTTCAAGACCACTTCTTTTTTTCGACATAGTGAAACTTGTCTGGAAAATGCAGACCATTCGCTACTTCAACCCAATTTCAAACAGACAAACACGTGCCTACTAAATTGGTGTTTTGGGTACATGATATTTGGTTTAATTGCTCTGGGCTCGTATTGTTCTGAATTTCGCGAGGAAAACCTTGTGTGCTTCTTAACGCAAAAAATCCACATTTGAGACATCAAAATGCTTTTAAATCGTTACTTCTCTAAAAACAAGAAATATAATCTTAAGAAGCTATGAGTTACAGATAAACAAAGAAAGTCCTTTGTTAAGAAAACCCTTAGACAGTTTTAAGGCAATCTTTAAAAGCCAAAAAACAAATCTTTTGAAATTAATGAAAAATCCATTCGAATCTTAGCAAATTTTGAAAGGATTTTTCTTTAGAAAAACCTCTTTCGCTCAAATTTGATTTTAAAAAACACACGATTATCTTGTGTGAGCGAAACAGTAGCTGGTAACAAAAATAATCACTGCTTGTAACTAACCTCCTCACCATATTAACCTTGTAGTGCAGGGCAATCTTGTACTTCAAAGTATAATCAAAGCATGGAAAAAACACGACTGTACAAATTAATTGAAAAAAGTTCTAAGTTTGTTACCTGTATTGCATTTAAACACTCTTTCAACAAATTCGTCCAACCTCCAAAAATATTTTTGCTGTAAATTGAAAAAAAAATTAATTAAAGTTTGCAAAGTCGGTTTTGACGATCATATGCTGATTGTTTCCCATTTTTCCACGAACAAAATCCACATAACAAATTTTACTTTCGTAGTGTGATATCTGTAATTTCAAAAAGTGGAGTAAAAAAAATCCTGTTCCCGACACACACAAATTTATGGCTCTACATATAAGATAAAATAAACGTTAATTTTTGCCGCCATAATTCGTATAGAAACATTACGGTTCAAGTCCATTAACAATGTCCAACGTGCGCACCTATCTTGATTTATTATCTTCGAGCGTTTTCTATGTGAAAAGGAAAATTGTAAAAGATCTGATATATGAACAAACATTTCCGAGAATTTTATTTCACAGGAAAAAAAACTTGATAATTTATTAGACATTTTATTTCATTTTCAGTAGAGCAAAAAAAATATTTTTTTTTTGTTAGAACTCAAGTCATTTTATATACTCAAATGCACAATGATGCGTTCGTTTTAAGAAATTTTCAATTTCTTTAACGTATACTGCACAAAGTACTGGCATTGCCAATCGATTTTATAGAAATAAGAAATTGATTTATTACGTTCATCATTCAATGTTTGAGCCCAAAGGGATTTTCAATTTGGTTCGTTTTGTAACAGTACTTGTGAGCATTATTTTCGTGTAACACATTGCCTGGTCAACCGTTGGTCAAGCCATTTTCAACAACTTATACATTTTTGATCGACGCAAAACATAATTCTAGGCAAAGAATTGCTCTACGGGTTGTTGTTGTCAGACGGAGCATATACGAACAATTTTGCGTTGATGGGACCAACAATTATTCTGCATTTTTCATTGTTATCCGATGTTCACTACAGGTTACGCAGCGTATGCGTAATTTTCGATCCCAACAATGTTTGTGTTTTCGGCCTAAAAAGCAACGACTCTTTTTATAAAATTCAAATCTGCCCAAAGCTTAGACTTTAAAGAAGCTTAACAGAAGCAAAACAGTGGCCACATCCTACACTCAATTTTCAATCACTTCACATATGACTCTAACTTTTAAAATTCTAGCTCAAAGTAGCTAAAAGTTCAATAAGAGAGGGTCTATGTCTATGTAACAAGGGTCTGCTATTTCGATGTGAGATTTCCAATAGGAGCGAAGCGAGAGTTTTTGCACAGAGTTTCGTAATTGTTAAGCTAATTACTTGATTCATTATCGCCATTATGGCAGTCAACTATAGATACCTAAATAACACCAGTCAGTGAAATGGTAAAATCGCACAACGTCGTTTCAAAAAAAAAAAATAATGTTAAATGTTAATGCTAAATCCCCCATTATAAGTGTATGTACAAGAGCCTGTGTAACTATATAAGCTCGAGTACATTACAAAAGTGCATAGATTTGCATTGACGGTCGTTATGTTGTATTCTTTACATTTCTGCTTAAACTCGCTCGAATTCAATTACTTCCTTTTTAGGATAGATTACCTACCTCCATAAATAGTGTACAATGGATACCTAAGCCGATTTAGTCTCTAGGGTTCCATTCATGCAAAACAAAAAGTGGAAAAACGTTAGGTTCAGTGACTGCTAATTGACAAATCCAATGAACTTTGCGTTTTACATGGAGCAAACAAACTCTTTTGGAAACACAGGACGCACAACACACGACTATATTATGCATTCTTGCATCAATGTTAGCAGCAGTGAATTCGATTTCCATAAATTGACACCAAAGTTTTTAAGCTGGGGAAATATGTAATGCTGCTGAGAAGTCTGTAGAAACTTTAGTCGCGTGGTTACTATGTCATGCTTGTGTTCCAGTATTCATGAAATCAATAAATTGGAACACACAGAAACGGTTGTAGAGCTTACAACATCTCGGTATCAAATAAAATAGTTTTTTTTAGAATAAACTGTTCATTTAACTCTTTCTAATGCAACGTTGACGTTAGCTCGTTTCAAACCACTTTGAGTGACGTCCTTTGCAATACATACTACAACTACATACGAAGTTGATTCAAATGAACCGATTCTTCTGGCAATCCGTTATGCAAAAAGTGAACAGCAAGAAATATCACAGTCTTACAAGGCTTCAAAAATATTGTGGTTCAGCAAAGCACCTAGCAGGGTAATAGAGGTTTTTACACGTCAAATAAAGTAGTTTTTTGGTACCAATAATACCATTAGCAGCCTTAATGGTAATTTTGGAATGACATTATGAAAAAAAGGTATGGAAATTTTCGCATACTTCGATTAAAATACTACTTTATTTTTTTCTATTACCCTGCTAGGTGCTTTGGGTTCAGGCATTATTCATGAAGGATGTCACGCGTGACGTCTGTTTGCATCTCTTTCTAACCCAATTTCACCCGTATCTTGCATCATACTCTCGTACATACAAGTGACATACTTCATGGTCTTTACTGACAAAAAAGTGCTGAAAATCTTACCTATTTCAGGTAACGTGGGGTAACCTGCAATAGGTAAGATTTCCAACTCTTTTTTTGTTAGTGTATTAAACAGGTTATTGTTATTTTAAAAAGACTTTGTCCTGCCAGGAAACAAATCTCCAACACGTCGAAACACGAATTTTTCAATTTTTACCTGCTGTACGTAGACTGTGTCAAAGTCAATTCAATCTAAGAAGCCATTCACAAAGTGCGAGTCATACGCACAAATGTGTAGCTAATTTAATTGATGAAGTCCACGCTTTCTTCTGACTCTTCATCTCCCTAATGACGTGCGCACTTTGTCAATGAACCGTTAAAGTTTAATTCATTTCAAAATGCATTCCCATTTCCCAATCACAATGAGTAAAGGCCTACATTAATGTACACTGCATTTTACGATATTGCAGAGTAGACGCATGTCATTCCAATAAATATCTGACTAATTCCAAATGGAGTACTAACATATATCCTCATCCTCATTCATAATGCATATAACAATTTTACACAAAGATCTTACAAAATCCATGCTGATTTTAAAATCATCTAAATGGAAGGCATTAATCATTTCACTTTCACCACGTACACATACTTAACATGATGTGAAAACGCTCAGTTGTCGTTATTAATAACAATTTTTCTTTAAAAAAAAGAAGAAAAAATAATTTTCCAAAAAGAAATTACACGGAATCATGTTCAGGAATAATGATTTGAATTTTGTGAGAAAAAATCTTTTTTTATCCACACATATTTATCATCAAACTCACACACACACACACACACACATAATGTTCATCTCGCATTCACAAAAATATTTCTTGAATAATTTTCCGAGTAAAAGAAACTTTTAAGTCCTTTACCAGGTACACCGGAAATGTAGTATTATGTGTCTGTGTTTGTTCAGGAGAAGTAAAGTAAAAAGAATAACTATTTTATGCTATCAAGAAATTGCTCTCATTTATTTATTTGTTATAAGGGTGAAACGTGAAACTGATCTAAATTTCAGCGTGCTTTTATTCTTCTTCTTTTTCTTTCTATTCTTTGCGTATTTTATAAATTTGAAAGTCAAGGTGTGTAGAGCACATATCTGCTTTTTTCATTTATTATATTTAACATGAAAAATGTAGACTATCTCGAGATGAATAATGTAAATAATATGCGAATCTGACACGAAAACAGACAAAACACCACACATACATTTCTTTGAGTGAAAGTAGGTATTCTCTTCCGAAAAATGAAGACATTTAACTGGAAAATTTTAATATTTTCTTTTTGTTCTGAAATATTCGTACACTTTTAGGCGATAAGAGTAACCATCCGCTCTGTTTAGACCCGTAGAAAGTACAGGACAAATGATAGGTATTAACTATACCAACCCACGCAAAATGAGTTAAAAAAAAAAATAGATTAAGGTTAGTTCGCGTAAGTGTTCTTTGTGTAGGTCAAAGCACGGTTTTTCAGGGGGTACAATGCCCCAATGTTAACACACATAAAAATTCAAAACCCACTGCCGACTGGTGGCGACTCGCTTGACGGACGAATAATGCGAAAACAAATTCCCTACTCTATTGTGGATCGTGAGTTTGGGCCCTAGAGTGGAAGGCTGCTGGCCCTAAGTGTCTTTTTGCAGTGAGTAAATCTTAGAATATTTCGCTAATTTTCTACTTTTCTACTCGTAGTACAAGTTTTTTACCAAGATTTTCCAACAATACGCTATTGTTGGAGAAATTAAAGGTGAGAGTAGGAAGGAGTTGAATGTGAAAGGAGGGGGTTGTCTACGGCAAAATTCTTAAGCAGTCTCCATTTACAAAAAAGTTCTCCGTTTTCATTCCGTTTTGCCTCCGTTTATGATGAAAAATTGAATTCATTTTGAATCATTGGCTTTTGTTTAACTGTCATGTAAACGGATGAACCGATTCCTAAACGGAGTTTAAGGTGATGAGTCTTGTAAAGTATGGTTTCCACTCAACAAAAAGTTCTCCGTGAGAGAGCCGTGAGAGAGCAAGCTGTCAAGTAAACAAATCAAAAATGAAAAAAAAAATCAATTTTGTCTCTCACACGGAGTACTTTCTTGGTAAGAGTAAACCAATCCTAACTGGTGTACTATCACTGCATAAATAATTGGTGTGCCTCCATCAGTGATCTGTCATTTCTACAATGTTCTCTGATTGTTACTTTTTACACCAACAACTCTCATTGTTACTACCCAGTTGCCTCCATTACTGTTTGCGTTACCCTTAAACTCGTTTGATGTTTTTTTTTTGAGTGGGTAATTCCGATCATTTAAAAATGTTACCTGCCTCGTCAGATAATCTCGATAATACATATAGGGAAAATTTGTTCATCTGTTCTCGGCAGATAAAATAGCGTGTGCACCTCTGTCCTAAATGTTTATTTTGAAGATTTGGATTATGTACAATGCCTTCGGCTCGATACATACCTTCCGAATCGTCAAAATAAACATAACAGAGGTCAACCATGTTCAAGCAAAAGTGATCATAGTGGTCAGCTGCAGAAAGTACTCTATTTTACATGACACACTGCCAAGTTTCAGTACCCTATTTAGAGTACCACTCATACTTGAAGTGCGTTGCAGAGGTGCATAATCTACTAATATTTGACATTGTTCTAAGTGATCGCCATTATCCTCATTTTTTACCGCCATTCCGCACATTACAAGACTGGAAAGTATTGAATTGGTTGCGAGGAAAATGAAAAGATGCGAATATTATAATCAATGTTAATTAATTTCTACATTTTACAACCTTTATTGAAACCCTTCCACAACTCTTTAAATTTTTTTTCCGCTTGCGCTTATTCTGTGACCACCTTTTTTCTTGCGGTGGTTTTCCCCTCGCTAATTGTAAACTAACGTTCAATTTGGTTGGCCGTTTCTTTATATCTTTTTTTATGCAAGCGTCCGACATATCATCACAAACACACACAATAAAAAAAAAAACATTTCAACAATAAAATCTCTCTCTTGCTTATCATACGTTTAAGCAGTTTTTTAAATCACATAAAAAATCATATATTCACGTCTATTGTATGTTTTCTGGTGCCGCCCTTTCCTCGAACGGTGCAAACATTTTCGTACACAAAATATTGCTTTATAAGCCCTGTTTATTTGGGCTTTGCATAAAAATGGCAATCATTTATCATCTCACCTTTTCTTAAAATCTGAATACAAATATGGTGAAATAACATCGTTAATGCATAATTTTATTCATAAAAATTACATTGCGGAAATATATTGGTGTGATTATGTGTGTTGTAATATGGAATTAAAATAACAGCAGAGAACATTATGCGAAGCTTTCTCCGTTCTATTTTTTTCTGTTTTTGTTTTATCGTATGTCGACAAAACGTTTTCATTTTTATGACGATTTTAAATACCCCTCCGCACAATGAGTTTGAAATATTACGATAAATTAATTTCTATTTTGCATAAAAATGCAGATGCATTGAATGGTTTATTTCCGAATTAAGATGGTTGGGTTACAGATAAAAAATTATTTGACCGTACAGTGTAATCTCGTCAGCACCAAAGAAGCAGAAGGCAAGGACGAAAACAATATGACTAAGGGGGTGTTTCAATCTGAGGCGTTTTTCTCTAAAAATTTCGTATTTTTCTCTCATGCATTATACAACACGAGGGCTTCTTTTGAAAAACAGCCTACCGAAATCGAACCGATTACTTTGTGGAATCATTTTTGTGTGCGTAGACAGGAATTGAACCCAAGAATCTAAAACCACTTTCAAAATTTCTTTTGGGCCCTTATGTCATTGGAAGGTGATAGAAATCTGAAAAGTGACATTTTCTTATCTGTTTTTCTCCCACACTACCGTACATCGCATAAAAACCTTAAGTATGGTTTCCACTCAACAAAAAGTACTCCGTGAGAGATCTATGAGAGAGCGAGCTGTCAAATAAACAAAGCAAAAATTGAAAAAATCAGTTTTGTCTATCACACGGAGCACTTTTTTGGTAATGCTTAGTTTCCTCTCTTACGAAAAAAGTACTCCGTGTGAGAGACAGAATTGCTTTTTTTTTATTTTTTCATTGTTTATTTGACAGCTCACTCTCTCACGGCTCTATCACGGAGTACTTTTTGTTGAGTGGAGTGGACACTTTAAGTGGAAAACAAGCATGAGAGCGGCGAATTTTTTAGAGAATTTCATATATTTTCTCTCACAGAATTCGCCTCTCTAAGGTTTGTATGCGTTATACGGTAGCACAGGTGACAGGTCACCATGGGTTATGTAAATTAAAATTGTCAAAATCATCTATACATAGAGATCACTTATAAAAAATGTATAACTGTGTGGTTGGTACGCGTCCACCTATTTCATCCGAATAGACGAGTAACGGGAACTACTTGTTTTCACTTTTCAGATTTCGGTCCCCTCCATCCCACCGACCAAACAGGGGCCGGAAACAAATTTTGAAAGTGGTTGTGGATTTTGTGGTTCACTTCGTATCTAGGCACATAAAAATGTTTACAAAAATAAAAATCGGTACAGATTTCGGTCGTCTGTTTTGCAAAAGAAACCCTCCACATTCCATACACAGTAACATTCTTAAGTGTTTACCGATTTTCCTCTTATTTCGTTTTCCTTTTCGAACAGCATTACAATGTATTAAAATTCTCAATGGAAAATAGCGTCATCATTACGGCAGAAAACATTACCCTCGTTCAGGTATTCTGTTTTCCTTTCTTCCTTCTTTTTTTTGTTGGATCTCTGGATTTGAGTTGAACGCACGTTATCTACTTAAAACCATATTTAAAGCTTTCCAGGAACACCACCGAAGTATTTATGTCGTCTCATGCTAAGATGCTGCTTAGAATATATTATTCTTGAGATAAATTTTACATTAAAACGCGATTTAAGTTTTATGAAATAAGGGCAACTGTTTGTTTGATACTTTTTCTTTATTCGTCTTGTCTTTGGGAAACGATTTCGTCGCCTGTAAGTGAGAGATGTGATCTAAACATATACATGGGATGGTTATAGACATAGACACAGACACACAGCCACACACCGCTACAACTAATTCATATTTATTTTTTGAATCAGTAAACAATAATTTTTGAAAATTGAATTACGAGTTAAAAACTCAGGGGAAATGGAATATATATTGGAATTTGTGTTATTGTTTCAGTTGGGATTATTATTTTTTCTCGTTTTTTTTAGGTAGGTAGCGATATGGCAATCATTAGTATTCAACGGCATGTCGTGTGTCGAAATATGAGAAAAATTCGTAATTATTTTCACGGGGTGATTTTAAACAGACGTGGATTCAATATCAGCTTTGAGGCTTAAGCAATAAAAATCGAGGCATCGTGTGTTTGTTTTGATATTCATGCGGTTTTTTTTATTTCAAATTATTTTATAAACGTAGACGAACAGCTTTTAGCACATCAACGAGTATATTAGCATCTGGGGGATCGTTCACAAATTTGAGAACGCACTAGTGGCGACATCTCAAAAAAAAATCTGATTGAAGAATGGTTGGGACAGGACGGAGAGGAGAAAGTCATGTTACCTCTGACATTTTAACAGTTTAAAAGACCAAAGATTGGGGTGAGTATATTTCATCATTGAACATATGTTGTTTTGTGTTTGGAGGCAGGACAATTTTTGGGAAACCATTTCTCTATATTTTCTTGGATTTTCCCAAATTCTTTACGCTTTCGATGTATAATCGTTACGTTTGCACTTTATCTATGATCGTTACAAAGTGATTTAATTTGTATCGTTATGTAAATGATTAATTTGTATTTGTCGTTTGAACAAGCTCGATATTTATGGGAAATTATGTTGAGATTAGTCCGTATTGTATTTTAGTCTTTAAATTTGAGCATAGTTCGTAAAGGATGTTTCTCCAAATGTTGGTCAAGTCACTCAGAATTTCTCTGTGAACTCTATAAAAATGAGTTCGTTTGCCCACGATTGAATTAATGACCGCACTCCAGCGACGCTCGCGGCCTGTTCACTCCCTCTTTTTAGTGCACAAGTACAGCATGGATGATACCTCCAATCGCTTTAATCGCAGTGATTTCGGGAGCTTTTCCGGAGCAAGATCGTGATATAAAAACTCATGGGAACTGAAGAATTGAAAGAAACGTGTAGCTGAATGAAATGACGCCGACCGTAATTGAAAAATCTTTTTTTTTCCCTTTCTATACTTTGTTATACGAACGAGAAATGTGTTTACACCGATGACCTTTGATTTTTTTCTTCTTTATCTACGATAAGGATTGACAATGGGATTGAAATCGGGAAATTTGAATCGAAAATCGGATTGTCATCAGGATTTTACAACTCATTTCAGATTTCTAAATGATTTTTCATCGAATTTTCGATATTCAATCGCTCAAACTCTGCAGGAAATATACACCCATATAATACACTCTTATTAGATACATGGCATTCAATAAATTGTCGAAAATAAATAAATGGAATCGGATATCCAGAACTTATGGCTGGTAACCGAGAAAAAGAAAAAAAAAATCAAATAGAGAATATAATACAAGATACGGATACCTACCAAATCCTACCTCTTCCTTTTCGAAAAAATATACATCTTTTTACACAGAGCCTTTCACAATGAAAGAATATAGAAAAAGAAGTAGGATGATAAATGATTTTCTATTTAAATGTAAACCCGAAAAAAAATCCTAAAGTGGTTTTGTACCAATATGCTCTGGTGTCAGAAAACACATTCTTCCGCCATCAGATTGATTGATTTTGGGGTTTATGTGCAGATAACATGCTACACGGAATGTTCTGCGTTTTGCGATTTGTGTTGTTTATATTGAAGTAGATAAAAAAGCGAATTAATGTAAATTTCGCCTTTTTTTTTGTTTAACTGGTGTAAGACTTGAAATGTTTATGCTGTATAAGGAGCGATGGATTCAGATTAGTAGAATATAATTTTGCAATGCGAAAAGTGAAGATTATTGTTTGTTCGCTTCACACAGAAACAGGGCTGGGCTAGTCTGTTCGATTTTTCGATCTGAGATTGTTGGTACAGTTAGACTAGAAAAAATGAACAAAAAAAACAAACAAGCACCATTGGATCGTTGTTAAAAGGGTTTGCACAAAAAACTGTGTAGTAGATTTTTAATATATAAGATGTGTATGGTATCACCTTCGGTTGAAAATGTAACATCACCATCACGACAGCACTTATAAAGTGCTTTTCCTAACTAGTGGTAACATATCGCAACTACGTGTCAATCGTTTAGGAAAAAACGTTGTTCCTAACCTTCCTAACTTATGCTGAAAAGCTTCTTTAGCGAATTCGACGCCAGAACTCACATCCGGCTTGTGCCTGAAACCCCTCATTCGCTAAAAAAGCATTTTAGCATGCGTCAGGAAAATAACTATTATACTATCCCTACTGACTGTCATGGTACATCATCGACCGGCAATGTAGTACAATCTTGTTTTAATGTGTTCGTGAATACATATCATCGTGTGAAAGGCATCAACTCGTTACGACTTCGCCTCCACTCGTTCCACAAACATTCACACTCAGATATTAACGCACACATTCAAACTCATGCAATGAAGGCTGAATTACTTTAACAATTCACCAATGCTGTAACGTACCATTACTTGCAGCACCCTCGCCTTCGGCTCTGGCTACAAACCTCCCTCTCGGCAAAATAAGAATCTACAAACGAGAACGTAATGTACTGTACATTATTTTTGGACGACAATGAGATGTGTCGTCTCATGTCGAGTGTGTGTGCTTTTCAATTGTCGCAGAAATTTTTCCGGTCTATGTTTTCGTAGAAATGGAATAACAACACTTTGTTCCTGGTAATGCCATAAGAATTTTAGTTGTAAATATCGAAATTAAGCTGAATAAACAATAATTGTGCAGTCCGTCGTACAAGAAGAAATTTTTAATTTGAAATTAGAAAGAACTGCGATGTTTACGAAATATATATAAAACTTTCTTTGTATTCAGTGTAGCACTTATTCACACAACAAAAGAAAATCAAACACACGAACGTCGGATTTTTTAATAGGTTTCTCGTTGCTCACAAAAAAATACGTATTTTCTGCCATGACAACGAGAAAAGAGACAACCAAATTTAATGCTCCAATTGCACTCATGCAGCAAGAAAGTTATTATTTATTCATTTCACTCTTGTAAAACTTTAGTGATTGCTGACTAACGGTAGGAGTTGCTGTGACTACTAGTGATAGACCACCTGATACTTATATGAAAGTATTTAGACGAATCAAAAATGTCGTCCCGAGGCGGAGCCGAGGTATATAGAGTGCGAAAAAAGCATTCCACTATTGCATGCTTGGAAAAGTGATTGATATGACCATAATCTTACTAATGTTTAAAAAGGATTCAAAACGTGTTATTTGAGTGCAAAACAAATTTTCTGAAAGAAAATTTTCAACGATGTTCTGAAAATTTTCTAGATTTTCAACGAATTTGAGAATTTTCTCAACAAAGGATTTTCTTTTGAGTGCAAACGGACTTTCCATCGGATCAGAACTTTGGGAATAACATCAAAATTTGTGGAAAAAATGTTTAGAGGTCGAGCCACGCAATCGAAAATATATACGTTTCTATACATTTCTAACCTCCTAACAATTTTTATGTTCTCGAATTCAGATATTTAAGTATTCGATACAGAAACGAAAACGACATTTCGCCAAACGTTCTGAACCGTTCTGTTTTAACGTGAATAGGGCTAATATGGCCCGAAATTGCGAATAAAAGTATAAACCGCTACAATTTTAGATAGATCAGACTATATAGCCATAATAAAGTTAACTCATCCATAAGTAAAAGCTATCAACCTGAGTGTTTCGGCTCGAGAAAATTGAAACGACAAAAACTTTTTGTCCGGTATAATGATGTATTCACAGAACTTTTTTTTCTCTCTCTATCTCTCATACAATACAGTATTCTTTACCAATGGCATTAGTATTTACAATAATTCACCCTCTTATTCCATGCATTTACGCCACTCTGCAAATTATTATAAAAAAAAATCCGCACATATTCACGTACCGAAAATATAAAATATTGTATTCTCGTCAGTGTTTATTACGTATAGTAAAAGCACATGTTATGTACTTAATGAAAATAAATGCTTTTATTTTATTTACATTTGAACATTACTAAAGCACATATCCCTCTTACCCACATAACATATACGTACATCCATATTATATGATAATACTGGTAGCGGTATGAATGGTATGCATGGAAAACTGTGAGATCCCCTCCATAAAACATATTCCCAAGATAGATACTTTATTGTGTTTTCTTTATTAGCGCGAGTGACTTTCATATGTTTCAGAGCATATAAAAAGCATATGTTATTTCGAGCGCTGCAAAAATGTCTGTATAACATTTTCGGTGTGTTTCAGCTCACCAGCCAAATAAAATGTTAAAAATGTTTAATATTTTTTACAACCCTAAAATGTGATTCGTGTCATTACTTGCTTTTATTAATAAATGTAATCCAACACAACAACAAAAATATATATCTTCCAACAGAGCGAATATGGAATATAGATGTCGACGCTGGCTGGTTTTGCGTGTACATATCAGATTCTAAAACGTCTGATATTGTTTCGGATCACGCTTTAAGCTTGTTTTGATACAGAATGTTCATACCGCAATGGAGGCAATAATATTGAGTGTGTTGCATTTTTAATGGTTTTTTTGACCAGTGTGCTTAATTGTCCGATCCGAGCAGACTATACGTACTATAGTACTCACGGAAAGTCAAGTACGAGATGCGCTGAAGACGTTTAACGTGCACAAGGTAAGCAGCCCAGACAACATTCCCATGATGTTTTTTGCAAATTTGGCTATTTCCCTGGATCTGCCGCTTACCATCCTTTTTAACCGATCGTTAGCTGAAAAAAAGTTTCCATCTAGGTGGAAAGTGAGCTTCGTCTCACCAATCTTTAAAGACGGAGATAAAGCGGATGTGTCGAACTACAGACCGATTAGTATCTTGTGTGCTGTTTCTAAAGTTTTTGAGAGACTGGTTTTCACCATGTTGTTTGATCAGATTAATCATAAAATTCACCATTCTCAGCACGGTTTTTTCTGTAAGAGGTCAACACAGACGAACCTGATGGAATACGTATCGATGTTGGCAAACAATATTGCGGATGGTGGTCAAGTTGATTCAGTTTATACGGATTTCACGAAGGCTTTTGATAAAGTGAACCACGGACGCCTGATTGGTAAACTAAAGGGACTTGGAATAAATTCAAACCTAGTCCAATGGTTTGCGTCGTACCTCAGGGATCGTTCGCAGCTGGTGGTAATTGGTCGTTCATCGTCCAGCAGAATTTTTCCTACCTCAGGAGTTCCGCAAGGATCAATACTTGGCCCGCTCTTATTCATAATCTTCATCAATGATTTACTCACGTCTCTATCTGCAGATTCTGGACTCGGCTTTGCTGACGATCTGAAAGTCTTTCGCCCAATCATCAATGAGGATGACTGCCTACTCCTACAAAATGACCTAGAGCTGGTTGAGCGGTGGTGCAGATCGAACGACATGAGTCTGAACCACAAGAAGTGCGCTGTCATGTCATTCACGCACAGTCCCAACAAGATCTCATTTCCATACATGCTATGTGGCCAGGTTATTGACCGAGTGCGATCAAAAACCGATCTTGGAGTCATTATCGACGATAAGCTGTCATTCAGCGATCACGTTGATTTCATTACGAGGAAGTCATACCAGCTTATTGGATTTATCTTCCGCTGTGGCAAATATTTTTCCGATCGGTCGAGCTTTGTGACACTCTATAATTCTCTTGTTCGTAGCAGACTTGAATATTGTTCGTCCGTTTGGAGTCCGTTCTATCACAACTCAATCGATCAGTTGGAGCGAGTGCAAAAGAAATTCTCGAGGATGTTTTTCTACAAGTTTAACATGGAACGACAATCGTACGACAAGAGACTACAACATCTTGGACTTCATTCGCTGGAATCCAGGCGACTGGAAAACGATGAAATGATCCTATTCAAATTGATTCATAGCCGAATCGATTCTAAACTTCGTCACCAGCTTTCGTTTGATCATCGTACTAGATCCACCCGACAAAGGAATGTGTTCTACCTACCCAACATTAAGACCAATATCCAGAGGAACTCACCGATTTTCCGAATTCAAGAGCATCATGACTTGTTCTTCTCCGATTTGAATATTATGGATGCTAGACTTTCGGTGTTTAAGAAGCTCGTTAGAGACACTTTCAGTTACTAATTTGTTTATTATTGTTTTTCTGGCAAAGAAACTTGGCATTGTACTTCTGATTTTCTTGTATTTTCCCGACTAACATGTTATTGGGCCCCGGCCTGTTTGTTTGGTCGTAAAACGATTAAAAATAAAAAAATAAAAAATAAAAATAAAAATATATTCTTAGACTAATTGTACAACTTCGTACATACCAATTTTGATTTACCTGAGACGAAAAGCTCAGGGTCGCAAATTGCAAGAACCGAAATTCCGTACACAGAAAACCGAAACAAGACAAACTTTTTCACATTTATTGAAGTTCAAGGAAACATCCTTTGGACCTACGAACAGAGCTATAGCTCTTTCCTCTCCCGCACATCACGTAAAGTGGTAAAAAAGAAAAAAGAAAAGCTGTTTCGAACTCGAGAACTAGCGGCGGTCACAGGTCACAGTGCACTGACCATCTTCAGTTGCTTCGCTAGCCTCTTACACAAGACAGCAGCAAAACTTTCCATGAACAAGTGTAGGATAGTTTGCATTAATACATTGCAATCTGCTGATGGAAAATTTGGGGAAATCGCGGAAAGCTGCTGAGAAATCACCAAAAAAATGCGGCAAAGCAAACAAAAGCATTGAGCCTGAGCTCCAAAAGCAAAAGTAAAAAATAAAAAACAAAAAATTTGCATGCGTCGTACTCACGATTCTTACATCACCAACCGTATGATCCACCCATTTACACCATTCATCCAGCCATTGAAAATTGCACAATCACCGGCAAACAGCAGCAACAACGAAACGGAAAAACAATGCGAAAATCTCGCAAAAAACCTTCGATCGAAGTTAATTTGACTGAAACTGTTTCTTAGCCTTCTGTGTAGCAACCATACTGAAAAAAATCAGTATAAGAAAATCTCGTAGTGAGTGAAGTATGGCCTCAAGCTACACTAATTAGCACAAAATTCCGGACGACGAGATATAGGTATGATTAGTCTAAGACTCACACAAACAACTCATAGTGTCTAACACACAATCTTTTACTTCATTGGTTTTAACATAATGCGTCGAAACAAGAACACACAAAAGGTTAAAGCAGCACGAGAACTAAAACATTACATTACATTCAAACATTACATTTGTGTACATAACACTACAAAAATTATAAAATTTGGAGCCGTAGTGCTGCTTTTACAGGTATACACAGATCACTTGCGAATATTTTTTTTTGATTTTTCCAAATTTTTAAACTTTCCTTAATTTTTTCGAAATCGAAAAATACAAACAAGAAAATTCGAAAAAAAACAATTTTCAAACTTTCTAAATTTTCCTGATTTTGTTTGAATGTTCTAGATTTTCTAGAATTTTCTCGAAATTTTCTAAAATATTTAACCATAACCTAGCCTTTAGATGCAGATTGTTGTTGGCGTCTTAAGTTGGAATCGCAGTCACTCCGTTTAGCACGCCGTGTTAATAATGCCCATGCACAGATAGAGAATTTCCTCTATGAGCATTTTCTAAACGTGACCTAAACGGTGAACTGCGTTTGGGTCCCAAACTTTGGGAAAATAATATTGACCATCACTGCAGACTTTTGGCGGTAAAATGGTAAAACATGGAAGATATTTGATCCGTTTATACTGTGAATGCACGCCCTTGAAATCGATGTTTCGATCAACGTTTATAAATTCGTTGGGACATTAAGACAATAACGGTCTGTTGCGTTACAATTTTTAAGACTGAAAACTCTAGTTTCAAGGAAAAACCGTAGTTTCAGGCATTAGACTGATTCTTCCTCTATTGCCTTAAAGTGTTAAAAATTTGATCTGAGGTAACTGGTCATACAAAACTGTTGCAATTGGCGAAGGTCTGCATTTTCAAACCCATATTCTGCGGCGATCTCCGCTATCAAAATCTTTTCTCCGCCAATAACGGATTTGTTCCATAGTTTTTCAAGCTCAATCGTCTCCAGCAAGTTTTATTCGCTCACCATAGAAACTCAGGCGTCCGCTGATAGACGATTTTACATACCCTTAAGCTTCGAAAGTGATATTATATCACGAAACAAGAGAAAGACTTTCATCGAAATCGATTTTTAATTGCCTGTGTGCTCCCGTATATAAAGTTAATTTGTTTGTTTCACTGACTGCAAGACAATCTTAATACTATTTATCGGTCGTCTGTATGACTTAACAGCGTAAATCATATTGATTTGACGAAAACTTTAACGACATTTCAAGCTTCTCAAGGAGATTTCTTTTATTGCAACTCAAGCGAAACTCAAAAAGCTTTCAGAGTAATCTCTATAAAGCATAACAAGTTAAACCTTACGATGCTTAACATGGTACTTATATTCTGGGACTGCAAACTTTTATTGTCTGAGCAAATTTACTAACACTTGACATAGATATGCAAAACTGATGCGCTTTGTGGAAGAGCAGATTTAGCTGCTCAGCATCTAATATCTAATATGAATTTAAAATGAATAAAGAGACGAGTTTTACATAAACAAAGTCAACCTACTCTACTATTTCCGTATAATTTCTTCTTTGATAAAACTTGTTCGTGTGCTCGTAAAAGTGCAATTTGAAATTCTTAGAATTTGCGTTTCATTTCTAGTTTAATTATCGTCAAACGATGCAACTGACTTTATCTGTGAATATAACGAACGATTCGGAATCACTCGTAATCTTGACATGCCATGTTGAATGTGTGGGGAAATGATCGACAAGGAGGAGAAGATGGATCTAAAAATTTCAAAATACACTAGACCGACATTTGTGGACGACCACTATTCGGTTTCTTCACTTTGGCTTCCATTCCGAATTGATCAAATGGAAACGTTATTAAGTCAAAATTAAAATCAATTATATCATCAACTTCAAGTTTCCTATTTCCTACTAATCTGAAATTGTGTGTGTGTGTGTGTGTGTGTGTGTGTGTGTGTGCGGGCGGGTCGTTTGATAAAACGAAAATCTTTATAAACTAGAGCATCATGTCAGAAGACTTATCGAATCGACTCTATGAGATAAACACATTTTCAACGTATGCAGCCTGCAGCCTACAAGTAACAAGCATCGCACAAAGTACATATGTATACATATGCCATGCAGTGCATGCTAATGATTTTATTAAATGGAATGTATAATCGTTAAGATGAAACAACCACAATATAGAGAGTGTACACCACACCAGTTAGCAACTTTGATAGTAGACTTACAACATATCTTAAATAAATCCAATTAAATTCAGTTTAAGATATAATTACACATTCTAAGCTTTGTTTTTACAATTCGGAGCATTTTGAGTATTAGAACTTGTGAATGGATTCCGGTGAATTGTTTCGTGTTGAGTAATACACAGTTGAAAACATTTAGCGATTCTCAATGGTTCGCAATGAAATGTGAAATTTAATTAAGTTCTGAGATAAAGAAATAGGTCGGGCGGGTTGGCAAGAACATATCCCAATCGTACAATCATTATAGTAAATGATTAATTACGGGTGTGCGTTAAACCGTTACGATCAAACTTCTAAAGTTGAGTGATTTTTTGTGTGCAGAAAAAAACTGTTCATATCAGATACGTACGCCGGGGAAGTGTCGCTATTTGCTATTCATTCAAAATAGTGTAAAATTGCTTGAAAATACCTAAAAACCATAGAAAAATCCTTGAAAATCGTTTAAAATACTTTGAAATTTCAAAAAAGGTCCTTGAATATCCCCGAAGGAATTTCTCTTAGAAAATTCTTTTGTGCACCGGACAACTGATAGTACTTTTCGTACCAAGACAGGAAATGACGATTTTTTCAGCACCAGTCCTAAGTTTTAAATTAGGACGTGTGCTGAAAAAGTCGTCATTTCCTCCCAAGTAGCATTTCAGAAAAAATAACTTATTCGTTAAAATAACGTTGTAGCAACGTTGCCACAACGGTTGTGCAACCGTTGTTGCCCGGTTATAGTTTAACCTACGTCAATTAACCGTTGGATAACCGTTCAACAACGAAAAAGTTAAAAATTATAGTTGCTCTACCTTAAATTTTTAACTTTTTCGTTGTTTAACTGTTATCCAACGGTTAATTGACCTAGGTTAAACTATAACCGGGCAACAACGGTTGCAAAACCGTTGTGACAACGTTGCTACAACGTTATTCTAACGAATAAGTTATTTTTTCTGAAATGCTACTTGGGTGTCGAGGTACGAACAACGTTTTGTGCATTGAACAACTGAAATAGACAAAACACATCAATTGAAAATATGCACACTTCTCATTCACCATATTGAATTTGATCGATCAATCGTTGTCCGAGGTTGTTTGTACCTCGACAGGAAATGAATTTTTTCAGCACACGTCCCAGTTTTCGTTACTCGCTTCGCTCGTCAGGAAAACTTAAGACTTGTGTCTTGGTACGAAAATACTGTTGCACACAAAATACACGATTATCTGCCCGCCTTCGGTGCGATAATATAAGGAATTGAATGAATTGAGTAGAGGTATATTTTCAAAACATAATGATATTCTATACAAAAATGGCATTTTGGCTGTTACACGTGAGTAATGTACACAGTCAATTTGCAACGAAGTTTACATAAACTAGTCGCTATCGGTACGCAATCCTACCAAAGATGCTTTGAATCCTGCACATTAGTAGTTATATGAGCAAAAAAGGGGATATGTATGTGGTATACGTACTCGCTTGTGGTGAAACCGTAATCAAATGTTTAAGCATGTACAAATAGTAATTTATACAACAAGTTGCGAAAAGAGGTTGTTTTCGTCACTAGATGTGATGTTATGAAACGAGTGAAACGTCACTAAAATGAGGCATAAGAAAGTTCACTTTTCACAGCGCCATTGCAGAAATAAAGTTTTCTAAACTGAAATAAACCTCGACACAAAAATGACTGCCACTATATTTATACAACCGAGTTGTATACAACGTTTTTTTCGCAATTAAGGCAATGGAAAGTCCTACTTTTCGTCACTTGTTGCGAAAACTGTATTATATCAATCTGAAGAACTACTCTTACATATGTCGAAAATTATGTAGACCCCGCACAATTTCATTATAAATTTAACAATTCGAATAAGTGGTTTTGTTAATAAATGTGTACGAGCTTTCGAATGCGCAAACAAACACACCGTTTTGTCGACATTAATGTTTGTTAAATATCAGAAATTCTCATCGTTTCATCGATATATTATGTAGACGTTATTGTGAAGCCAACGAAGTCAATTTTAATCATATTTTCACATTAATTGCAAGTTGATGGTATGAACCAAACAAAACAAAAAAAAACGCGAAATAAAAAAAATCCGGCGTAAACAAGCACGCCAAAATGTTTTAATGAACACGAAATAGTACATTGAATGACAAGGGGCGAAAGTAAAAAAATTCAACCGTGTGCGAGAGTTGGAGCCCGCGCCGAAGGCAAGGGCTCTAATCGCACAGGTTGAATTTTTTTACTTTTGGCCCGAGTCGTTCATACTATTTTTTTTGATACCAACATTGAAAATTGATACGTATCGCAAACATCGCAACAAAATGTTGAAATAAAAAGGCATTTAGCCAGAAAATGCGGGGGTCCAGGGGCGGCAGCCCCTGGTATATGAAAAATTTAATAATTTAGCCATCACAACAATAACACACACAAAAATTAAGATATAACTAACAAATCATTCAGTAACAAAAAGTATCAACTTTGTATGCTAATTTCAATAAGAACACTGGCGCACAGTGTTTTACAATTTTGATCAAAGTATTCTGCATTATATGAGCGGATTTTGTTGACAACTCGACTCATTTCTCTCATTTTCTGTGACGTCAGTCACTTTTGCTGTTCGTTCAGTTGCGTTCGCTCTTCGTTAAGTACTTTCTCCCCGTGGGATGCATTTTTTTACTTTCGCCCCTCATATGCGGGGCGAAAGTATCATTTTTCAATGTTGGTATCAAAAAAACTATATTTCATAATGATTGTGCATCGAGCCACAACCCACACACACACACGCGCGCGATACAGATTGTAAACCACAAATTGATTTGAGAACAATTTCAAACAAAATTCATTCTTTTGATGTGAAAATATTGCATCCTTTTGTGCGATTGGTACACGCAATAATGTAAAATGTGGAGATTATTCGAAATGTTGTGAAAATTCTGTTCGCACCAGTACCTGCTTTAATTAATATTGGATTTTGAATTGACGGAAAAATCAGTTAATTCAATTAGTTATTTTTCGGCTGGATTAAAATGATACGATGCTGAGAAGCGTACATAGTGTATACATCCACCAGGCCATGTGTGGCATATATAAACGTCAATTGAAAATTCGACAGTAATTTCTAAAAAAGATTAAATGAAAACAAAAATGTGTAATTAAATTGTGTAATGTAACAGTTGACACGTTGTTCGCTTTATTTGCAATTTATTTGTGTCCGTTAATAATTAGCGCAAAATGGTTCAGGACAAAAGGATTTTCCGGCAATCATCGTCACACAGGTATATGGACTTACATTTTCTTTATCCAATTTAGTATCGTTTTCACTTTCAAGCTGAGGGACATAGGGACGAAATGAGCCCAGAATGCTGATTAGTTTTTTTTAGTTCCTACAGAGAGACTATGTTAAAAAACATATTAGTGTAAGCTTAACTATCATCTCCACAGAATACGTGGATCAACATACCCTCTCTTCTCTTGAGGTTTAGGCCGAAAACACACGAGCAATTTTCCGTTGCTGAGATCGAAAATTTTGCTGCGTTTTCCATTGTTTAGCCTGTGGTAAATATCACATTACAATGGAAAAGCGCTTTAGTGACTTCCTATAAAAAAAACCGGAAAATTTCCATGATTACAGAAGCAAGGTAGGAAGTTAAGAGCAAACGATCTTTCATCTGTGTTCCTGTTTCTTTAGTGGATGCGTCCCTAAATCTCAAATATAATCGCTAGTGATATTGTGCAACAGCGTTTTTGTGTTAAACGGAAACGTATTTTGCTCGGAAATTGTCATTATGTTTGACGGTTAGTAAGTTTAGTGGTGACGGTGAACATATTTTTTTTAATAGTGTATGCCTCTAAGCAATCAGAAACGAAGCTGTTTTGATCGTTGCCAGCTTAGAAGCAAAGGGGTAACAGCACCGGTTACGAGCTCCGCACCGGTTACGATCTTACCATTTGAAATAGTGTTTCAGTTTCGAGTCCCCCTCAGTTTTTACATAAGAAACAATGACTCTTATCAGAACTAACCCTTAGACATTATTTGAAATGATCCCCAGACATTATTAACCTGAAAGTATTAGTCGAAACCTATGTAAAAGCTTTTTGAATATTTTTAATATTTGAATAATTGCAGAAAGGGGACATGTCCAATTACCGAATTATAAGAAAAATGGCTGACAATATGCTGCCGATGTTTTTTCTAAGTAAGTGACAACGAAACGAAGTTAAATCAATGAAATTTCATTTTCCTTATAAATCACTAATTAGACATGTCCCCTTTATGCATTTAGATATTCGAATGTTCTCTAAAAATTAGAACAAGTTAACAAAAAGGTCTTTGAAGTTTGCAGTTCGTTTTACGACATTATATAATAAGAGAATGAGATTAAAATAGCAAATGTGGATGGACTGAACAACTGCATAGATGGTCTACCATTTATTTTCCATTTACATTAATTAGTATTGATGGCAAGAAGAAATTACAGTGGCTTGAAAATGGTTTCATCGCATCTCCATCAAAAGAACCACATTGTTCGTTATGTCATGACGATACTGCTGCTACTATTTACTTAATATCTTGTCGGACAAGGACATCACTTCACATTAGCCACAAATTTAGTTATTATTTTCGTTTTCACAATTCCCATCCGAGAAAGTGCTGCACTGAACGGATAAAACTTAACCCATTCGGTCTGACTTGGGCAGCAAAGTCATACAAATGAAATACGTTGGCGTCATGGTTACAGTTAATAGCTATTTTCGATACATGCATCGCACATGTGACGAAAAAACAAATTTCCCAATCGAAGTATGACAGTTATTTATGTCCAAGATTGACCAATGCTATTTTCGTTGCCTTTATTGAGAAAAACGTCCGATTGAAATTGAAAATTGCCTGAATAAAGACAACGAAAATTTGACATTGGACTAAGTAATTTTCTTTAAACACTCACTAACGCCATCTGTAAACATTGTTTTACACTCATCTCCATGTTTTTCTTAATCTCACACGTTTTATTCATTTAAACTGGGATTAACTTCTTACAAGCGAATGCGTAGACGGAGACGACTTGAACTTTTTGAAGTAGTTGCAAAAGTTGTTGCAAAAAAACATTATCCTTTTTCGAAATATGCATAGAATGCTTTTCATGCTGACTAATTTGAGGAGAGCGTATGTACATTAATTATGTTCATGTTTTCATACACATGGTACGGTACACATCATCTATATTGGAGTGTAAGAATGAAATTGACAACACTTGCTTGAAAATTGCTTGGTGTAAAGCACAAATCATCCTACAGTGTAGGACCTACACCTGCAATTACTTACTTACATTGGTTCAGCTGTAACATGATAAATTTACGATGTGTTTTGTCTGACCACAAAATATTTGTTTTCATTATCGGTTATTTCTATTGGTCGTATGCGCCATAACCAATAGATCGTGAATAGATATATGAGGCAAGTGATTTTCAATATTTTTCAGATACAAAAGTGCCAGTATGTGACAAGCAATGTTGAAATTTTTCCGTTGTAGCGTTGCAGCTCCATGGTCATTTTTTATCACATAGAAAATATTTTTGACGTTCTGCTTCACAAAATTGCCTGGATTGCGAATACTGGTTACTACTGGCCTGAATTCATTCAAAAATAAAAACAGAAATAGAAATGGCGGCAGGTCCCGGACTTTGACGGAGTGGTTTGTTTTCGCATTTCATAACATTTTGGAAGTAACGCACTTCCTTTTGTAGAAAGTATTGCCTAGTGGCCTAGTTTATCTTTCCGTTATTATAAATATATTCGGAAGTTCCTGAAAACCAATTGAATTACCCCGATCGCCAGCCTCGGTCCGTACCGAATGCTATTTCAACGATTTATCCGGCAAAAATGCAGTATATGTGAACAGGGTGGATCGGCGATTTTTTGATTGGGAATAGTAGAGAAATGTCACCTGACACCATTTCAGGCAAAATTGGGGCGCGGAAAGCATTTTTAATTTTGTCACTTTGTATAAGGAAAATTAATTTGAGTCAAAGAAAAATATAGTTTGTACAAGGAAAATGAAAAAATTAAAATTTCTTTCCGCGCCCTAATCTCGCCTGAAATGGTGTCAGGGGACATTTCTCTACCATTCACAGTCAAAAAATCGCCGATCCCCCCTGTTCACCTATACTGCATTTTAGCCATTTACCCTTATTTTTGTGTCAATACAAATGAATTTTGTATTACCTGTCATGTTGTGACCTTCACGCTACTATAAACTACTAGGCGAGAAGTGTTGATGCCGAGTCTACTTCAAAGAAGATGTTATGACACATCTCACTTGATCACAAAGCAAGTGACGGGCCAGAGAGTAAAGGAAGCATTCACTCTGCGACACATAGTATAACACTCCAGTTGGAAATGTTGTGGAAGACACAAATCTATGTATGAGACGTAATTCATTATTGTGGGTTTTGAGTGGAACATTATTCTAAGCAAGTGAAACTATGTAAACTTATTTTATTGAATCATGGTGAATTTCCGGTTTTTAGAGCACTTAACTGGAATATAGTCGGGACACATTTTAAATATATATATATATATACTTTTGCTATAATAGCATTAAACATTTCGAAAAGTCAACCCTCGCTTTTGAAATACTTACGTGGAGTGTTTTCTGAAAACAGCAATATTCCGTATTATTTCCGCATGAAAATTTATGGCCAAAACACACTTAAGATCCCATAAGTGTCTTCTATTTCTTTCTACCGACATAATACGCTTTTATTGTCTTTTATACTTTTTCCGTTAGATTCACAAGAAAAGGCTATATCCAGAGTTCTTGTGTGTACTTTAAAATACATCAGATGATATGTGATGATCCAATTATTGATTATACTCTCGCTGTAATATAACAAACAAATAATTGGAGTTGATTTCTGTCGTTATGCTGTTATGCACATTATATACCTACACACTTTTGCTATTTAATTGAGACGATGCTTTTGCAGTAAATACATTAAAATAGAACTGTACGCCTGCGAGCCACGATGGTTTCGATAGTGGCCGCTCAGCAAACTTTTTTCATTGTCTCAAACCTTACAGAAACTCAATTTTGTGAAGAAAAAGTGACATCAAGAATATATAGGTTCGAGTTGAACAAAGGAGAGAGAGAGAGAGAGAGAGAGAGAGACGTATGACGTATCGGCTACAAAATTTACGCGAACATAATGCTTAGTTTCCTCTTTAATTTTTTCAATTTTTCCTTTGTTTATTTGACAGCTCACTCTCTCACGGCTCTCTCACGGAGTACTTTTTGTTAAGTGGAATGGACACTTAACTCGAATACTAATATGAGGAAAAAGAATACATTAGGGACGTTGTACTAAAATACTACAATGCTGATGACTTCTACTACAGTACTAGCGTCCAGACTGCAATGTTGGATTGTAGAGAAATTTTTTGAAGATTACATTCATTATACCGATTCGTCAACTTTTGACCCAGTCAATATATAAGCATTAGTTTAGCCACCAATTTGCCGTAACCGACTCACACTTCTGCATCGAACGTTTTAAATTGGAAAATTAATTAAAAATGTTTTCATTTTTATTAATATTTAAATTTAATGTCAATTAAAATTCAATTTGTTCTACATTTGTAAACTGGGTATCCCCATTTTTAATTTCATGTTGTTTTTTTTACATCCACATCGAAAATTAAAGATAAATAATCTCGTAAATATAATTGATATGTGGCTTGATATTTATACATTACAATTTATTTAACCCGAAATGTTGGTTTTATTAATGCAGTTTGTCAAGAATTTATTGATTTACATCATTTTCAATTGCACGATAATGATAACCACCATTTGTGTTTGTTTTGAATTTGGTGACGTTATCTGCGACAAACTGCTTCAGTCAATAAAAAGTTTTCTATCTGTCAAAGTTTGGCAACTGACCGACAATTATTTGTTTTTGGAGGTTGTTGGAAATGCTTACGGCTTCTCATGTGCTTATCTGCTCATATTCTTACATGTGAGAATGTTGGAATAGTCGAGCTAATAGTTTTACGTGGCACGAAAGCTGGTCTAATCGCTTTGTCTGGATATGATCAGTTTTGACGAATCGGTCGCTAATGTCGTTGGTATCGATGCACGAGACCATTGGAGTATGAATGAACGTTAATTGGGTTGAAGTTTTCGAGCAACAGGTAAAATGTGTTGTGTTTGGCAGGTATGGCCACCGCAGGTAATCTGATTAACTTGGTAACGTAGATCATACATTCGGTATTTATTCATTATAAATATTGACTATATTTAATGCATTGTCACAACGAATTTAGTAGCTAGTCCGACTGCAAGTTAGTTACTAATGTATTTAACATACAGTAGTATATAAGTGCAACGCAACTTAAGTGGCTATCCAGCGCTGTTTTCAAGCCCCTAATGGAATTAAGGCCAAGCCCCTAGCTTTTGTTATAAATTCTGAGTCTGAAAATTTGTAAAAATTTCGGAAATTTACGAAATTTTACAAAATTTGCATCAAAACACGATATAAATTCCACCCATGGAGTGACTTCTATTCTTAACAAAAATTGCCGTATTACATTTGTCCAGAACCTTGGAAACTGTCCTGATTCAGGAGAAAGGCTTAACTAGAAACTTAACTAATTCAATTTCTCAAAAAGTTCACAACCTGAGCTGCAATTTGAATTAAATGAATCAAGGCTCATATCAAGTCGGGTTCATTTTCCAAAATTGCCTGACCTATTCCGGGACCTCACTCATGAAAAGCTGAATAAATTAACCCTAATTTTCCGTCAAATATTGTGGCTTTCTCGAAAGTTTCTGTAGTGTGCCTCCATTCACGATTCAATTGTTTCGATGTACATGATGAAAATTCTAAGCTTAAAGTCGAACACAAAAAAGAACCGTAGAGCTAAGAAGCGGCACAATTAAATAAAGTTTCTTTTCACTACGTTTTTTGTCATTGTTCGCACTTTTGTTACTGCCTGAATTTCCATGTAACAATTAATAGAAATTTGGAATATAAAGACGTTGCATAAAACGGCTGCAAAGCAAACAACCATTTCAATAATCAAAATTTTCGTTACAAATTTTAATCAAATTACATTTTGTACTGGCACCGACATTCAATACGACGAATATATTCGAGCTACATTACATTGCGCTTTCACATTTTCACATTGGATATATACAACGGTGTGGCGGCGTTCCGAAGCTCTGTATTTCCCATTTTAAAAGCAAATTCAAATGCTTTATCCGAATTCAATCATTCTCAACCTAAACTGTTACCACCCCCCATTCAATACACCAAACACGTTCACTAAATCACCAGACCTCGCATAAATTACAATTACGTAAAACTAACTACATCCAATAAATAACTTAATCTCATAAAAAGACAGATTTTAATTTCATCCCTTACAAAAACCTCTTTTAATCGTTTGAAATACAATTTTCTCGTTTACCTTTATTTGTTACAGAAGAACAACACACCGAGACTGTGGTATGTATATATATATATACAATACTCATCGTTTTAGGGAGTCGACGGAGAGAAAAAAAAATTTAATAAACAGGAAAGTAATTTTCTTCCGGCTCATGTTAGGAAAAATAAAGATAAAGGAAGAACATATAACGCTTACCGTAATATTGTTTTGTTTCTAAAACGACGGCATCTCAATAAGGGAAATTACCACAGAGGGTATGTGCAATATATACATCTATATATGTGTGTACATCTATATATAAATAAATAAATAAATGAAGATAGAGAATTGTATAATGAAGATATACATTATGTAGACGAGAGTATGTCTGTTATCTGGACGGGGTGGTATACGATGATGTTACATTGTGCGGTTTAGCGAATAATATTAATATTTTAAGGATTTGTGTACTAACATTTAGGATATTCATTTGACTTTTGAATGGCATATTGGATCAATGGCAATGTTAAACGTTTTTCTGCGAAACGGAACGATGCTCAGCGAATGTATGTATTCATATATATATATATATATATATATATATATATATATTTGCGTTATCATCCATTTTGATATATTCCTCTAGGGGAGACCCCGTAATAGATGTCACTTATTTTTATATGCTAAACGTTTCGGTTAAAAAAGAAAGAAAGAAAAACTGTAAAGTGGCTGTGAATTACACTTAAATGGAATCTGCCTCTATGTGTCCCATGTACACGCCTATATTCACGTTATATAGTTTGGTATGTTAATAATATTGTTATTGAAAATTTTATCGATTTCATCAGCTGGCAAAACTAACCTTCGTTATGTGGTTCGAATTGATCGAATTAAAATCCAGAAACATTTTTGTAAATAACGAATTTGACCAACAAATTCAGTCAAAACCAATCCCTGACGTAATTCCCCGACTCTGTAAACTGTAATAGAACGATAGCAAGAAAGTGCAACCATGTGGTCTGAGTGTGTTGGCTCTTGAAAAAAAAAAACTTTGCAAACAGTGCAAATAATCTTAAAACATCTATTTGAACCCGGGCTTGTAAAAATGATACAACATTGCTCACACGCGTATAGGAGGCATTTCTTTCATTACTAGGGGATTCAACCTTTTACAAAATGCGTAAAGCATTTCGATCGTTTTAAGTAACCGGAGCAAATAGTCACTTGAAGGCTATTTGCATCTGGTGCAAACAGCAGCTAGCAATAACTAAAGTTGTGGATATCATTGGTTCCACGGATTCCCTTGGATGGGGCGCAATGTTAACCGGAGAGAATTCATGATCCACAAGTCGATACATCAATCGATGCATTCGAAACATTTCTTCATATTATCGCTAATTGAAGCAGAATCATTTTCTGAGATAAAATTACTTCATAACTTGTGATACGAAGAAATTGTTTGTCTGACTTTATCTTACCAACCAACATCGAAACGCTCTAAGGTAATTTTGAATTTGCAACACAGTTAGCTTACACAGAACTTAGTAAAATTAACATCGAGCAAGAAAGTCGCTGTAAGCTATATAAGCTTCTTTCCGTAAACTTCTACGAGGAAATAATGCTTCAGTCCAATCAAAAGTTTTGAGAGAAAAAAAAATCATAAAAACCATTCGACAAAAAGTCAACAAGCATTCGTAATATGTATCGCCCGAAATCGTATTCTACTTCTGCGGTATTAAAAGAAGCAATAAATTGAAAAACTACGTTTCTCCGCGCAATTACTACAACATTTACACTCATTTAATAATCAAGTTAAAATATTCGAAATTGTTTCTAGCAAGTTTGTACAACCTCATCGCAAAATAAACAAAAGAAATAAAAGACAATCACAATCCATCCATTTCACAAAAACTTTTGAATTTATCCACGAAAAAGTTACGATGATGCCAAATACCCAATATTCACACACACAAAAAACGGGCGTATCGTACCAACTTTAATTACCAATTTAAGATAGTTCATCTCGCTTCTAGATAATATTCTGAGTGTGTATGGTTGGAATATATTTAAAACGTTTTTTATAGACGGATTGAATTGCACAGAAGTTGAAAATAGAGTTTTTTTTTTATAAAAAAACATTTAATTTAACTTAAATTAGTTTGTTGTTTGGTGGTGGCTAAAATTTTCGAAAAGCTTATACAACTAACGACGTAATAACCATCAACAGAACACTGTTAAAAGAACAGTCCTGGACTGTTTTCTTACTACTGTTATTGCTAGGAGCAGTGCTATGGAATAGTCCATTGATCAGGTAATGATATTGTGGTCTGTCGTCCGACTCTGGTGTACATATCCTTATGGATTGTCCTCTTTCAAACAGTATAAAGTCTCCATCGAGTATGTTGTACTGATGTACATAATGTACATTGTTCAACCAAAACCGACACCAAAACCGTAACCTTGAGGAGGTCACGCATCTTATTAGATACGCGAGAACACACCACCTTTGTTAATTTTATATGTAGCGAAACTCGCCACATCATCACGCTATGTGATTTTTTTGTATTAAATATCTGTTGCACTATCATCATATTCGGTTATGAGCTCCAAACTCTATTCACGTGAAAATCGCACTAACCACGTCATACTAGCTGGGAAAATCTCCTGAATTCTGAATTGTGAAAGGCCAAGGAATACGAAGCAAAGCAGTAATGATCGCAGTACCATGACTTGGATCTAATGCAACCATCCTTATCCATAGGACATATTTTTACGAATTTCTTTATTTAGAACTTTTAGATTGGTTGTACTCAGGAATTACTTTCATTAGTTGTGTCAACATTTACTACGAGTAGTTAGGAAATTTGGAATTATCTAAAATGAGAAATGTTTGAATGTTCTGAAGAAAATTTTCCATGTCCCTCAAGAAATTTCACCCTGTGACCTATAGCATAATAGTCGAGAATATCACATTGAGTCATTGCGTTGTTACAGAGAAAGAAATCCCCGTGGGTTTAAAACACGTTATTTGATCCCTAGTCATCCCTAGTAATCCTGCACAGACCTAAAATTTTTACCTTACACTTTTCGTCCAGTTAAGTGCTCTAAGATTAAGACTAAGTGGAAAACACTGTAACAAAATCCGTGGGTAGATTCCTGTCATCGTGGATTGCTGCAGGCATTTTTTCAAGTAGGTAATTCAATTACGCAAAAAATGGTTTTTCCGTTTCCACTTATAAAGTCAAACATTTTGAATTACGCAAAAGATTCACGCAGATTGCTTAATCTCAAAATAATGACGAAATTTACGATACGAAAGCACACAATTTTATACCGTTCGAAAAGCCGTTCATGCCATTAACGGATTCTTTTTTGTCTTCGTCACATCATAAAGAAGCATGCATGTTATAATGGTAAATATACTACCAATCGATTTTATCTATCTATCCATAATCAGTACGTACGGAAAAATGGGAATAGTTGATTAACCGGTGTTTTTAGTACACCTCTTTGACTTGTAAACATAAATAAAGAAACGAAAGACCATTTCCTTGTTCTATTATTAGTTAGTCTTCACGACATAAATTATTTAATTAATTACTTTATTGGTATAATGCTTTGATTTTTGTTTCGGTGTTGCTTATTTTTCTGGCGAAATTCTATTATGCTATAAATACAGTCTCTTTGAACGTTCCAACGGGTTGTATGATGAAGTTACGCACTTAGTGATACACAGGCTGTGTATGTACTATCCATATATATATAGAATATTGTTTGGCTTCCATTATGCCATGTACGGTACACATGTTATAATAGAGGTATATTGTATATACGTATGCTGTGGCGCCTATCTAACTCAAAGAGAAAGTAAAATCTTTTTCTTATTTATCTTAATTAATAAGAGGAATGAATTGATGAGGGTTTCTTTGTCTGGATTCTTGCATTGATTACCTAGATATATATTGAAGAAATGCCCAATCAATAGAATATAAATCAATCGAAAATGAGGCGGGACGATAACGGAAATTACCGTTTGTACATAATTTATTAGACGGAAATTTCGAATGATTCCTAATAACTAGAAAGACTGTACTACGAAATTTAAATGAATAAATTCATAAGTCACAGCCGAACTGACCATTAACTGAAATCCAGAAACGATATTATGAATGACACAATATTATTATACGGAAAACAGGGCACACACAGACACACCAGCAATCGGTTGTGTACGAAAATAAATGATACACAACTTTTCTCAATCCAAAAACCAAAGAGATTTTTCCTCAGGATTTCCCTCGTTAATCTTTTGTAATGTGATGTTCTTTTTAGGGGCAACACAACAACAATAATAATAAAAAAAAACAGCAACAACAACAACAAACATGCAAGGATTTCCGAGAAAAGGGTAATAGTAGGCTTTGGTTAGGATTATTTTAAGTATTTTGCTGAGGTGTTAAGTATTTTTAAAGTCGGTTTTGTTTATATTGGATTTTGTGGTCGGGCTATACTTATTGAATAGAAGAAAGAAAGAAATCACAATTTATCGGTGTGTCATATCATCAACATTTCGTTATTTAATTTGACTATAAGTGTAACAAATGATTTCCTAATTTCAATTGAATCGATGAGCGGTGTTTATGCGTAAATTGATTTAGAATTTAACGTTTAATAGTAGAAATGGGAGAAATGATGGAAAAGTGATACAATGGTGATTGTGTTGCAGTAATGTTACTTGAATAAATCCATTTTCCATCAGAATAGCATAGTGCGCTAATTTTTTAGGACACGACGCCCTAACGACGCGACTAGTCCTAAAAAAATTCTCCACTATTCTTAACTTACTGTTATGCACACGTAAAAAATCCCACTTTCCTATCTCAGCTGATCTTCTTAGCTAGCGCTCAATGAAATTTCTGTTGTCAGAAGGGGAACGATTCATTGCCACAGCAATTGAACGCAGAATATTATTTCATATTTCGATACATTCGGTCACACATTCACAGTACATTCATGACAAAATGTGTGACTTAAGAGGCACCGGTACTTAGCTAAAATTGTAGCCTACATTTGTGTGCCTCACATTTCATTTTTGATGATATCTTTCCATCAGAATCCTTTTTCAAAATTGTACGACCGCAATTCCGACCACGAATGTGTTAGCTTTCAACAGAAAATACATTTGGTTGTAGGCGTTTGACCAGCTCTGAGGAAAGAGAGCAGTTTAACGAAATTTTCATAAACTGCTGACGTTTCTCAGAGCCGGTCAAACTGCTACAAGCAAATGTATTTTCTGTTGAAAGCTACCACATTCGTGGTCGGAATTGCGGTCGTACATTTTTCAAAAAGGGTTCTGATGGAAAGATACCATCAAAAGTAAACTAAAATCCAGTACTTAAAAATCGCCCTAATGTATGCTTTTCAGCAAAGCACCGATGTTTCTTAAGTGGTAGCCGAATAAAGTATGTGAATATGTCTCCTTCGTTAGTGAATATCATTCGGTCTGTGACGACTTCTTCACTAAATCAAAATGAAAATCAGTCCCAACTATGTATAATACGCGAAATTCTATGTGTGAGAGACGATCCGCTACCTCTAGGTAAGACCATGGGTACCAGGCTTTTACTTATAATAACATATTGCATTATAGCATGACGCGTTGGCTATACTGATGAACAGTGAAAACGACCTCAGCACTTTTGTTTTATCGTTCGACGGTCGATTATAATGAAAATGTGTGGGTAGACCGGGCTGTAACTATGTTGTCGCCGTTGTTGTTTCTATTTAGCACAATGGCGGATTCATCTATTGAAGCATGTTAAGTTCATTGGTTATTTCAATGAAAACACTTCGTTTGCGTCATGTAAATGGTGGTTGAACGGAGGATTCGGTCAGTACATAATAATTCCATTAATTAAGCCATTGGTTTACAAAAGAAAAACTTACATCTAACTATTCAGTTTAAAAATAGTTTTTCGATTCTCATTGCACGTCATTACTACACTAAAAACCATTATTCTCCCACCTACAAATCAGCGTCCTTCAACACCATTTCTCACATTAGATACTCTCCTTCACATTCTCTTTTATCGAACTGAATATCCTCCGGCAAATCATCGAATTGATTCAGTCCCTTGAGGAGCATCCCTTTTCTAGATTTTGTTTTATTTCCACTTCTCCCACACTCCGTGTTTGCTCAGGAATATGATTCCAGAAAACACTAAATTTGAAAAAAATGGTCCCATAGATGTGACAGCTTTGTGATCTAGTGTTTCGCAATATTTTAAATAAATTTCTTTCTATAAAATGATCACACCAAGTTAATCCACCCTTCCGTCTTGCCTATTTAACGCGCAATTAACCCATCTACACAAAGTGGATGGCCTCTCTGTCATGAACCATCAAAAACCAACTATTTCTCTGAAAACATACACTGATTGTAATCACCTCACCAGGCAACGTATCCCTTCCGCCATAAATAAAAAAGCGAAACAAAACAGATGTTAATTTCATTCAAACCGATAGATTATTATTATTATTAATAGCAGAGTAGCATTTAGACGAGCTTTTATAATTGAACTGGCCTAATGGAAATGACTGGAGAAAGCTACACCCGTCACATTCATTTACTCTTTATGGCCCCAAGAAGTTCATTTATTAACCAAAATATTGTCTGTCTGGTCCAATAAAGGGTTTAATATCAAATTACATATGCTAATACTGCTGTTAAGGAATTTACTTTTACTAAAACCTTTATTCACGATGTGAAGTTCTAAAGTATTAAAACCGTATATAGCTGAAAGTGTATAATAATACATTATAGAATAATACAATTAAGTATATGTGTAACTAGTGTATTTGTAGAAAGTTGGGAAAAGATACGCTATACACAGTCGATATGGTATGATATTCTCGCTGTGGTATATAGCTAAATGTATATACATAGTATATCAAAAGTTAGCGTATGGTTAGATACAAAATACACAACCTCCAGCTTTGAACATACAAAATACATACTAACTTAAATTGGAAGATACAATATTAACCTACTTTACTCGTCTCTATTCCAGAACTTTTCACTGCATTCTGCAAACATATGCAAACATTACATTACCTGCTTCTTCTTTTACTTCTCATTTTTTTGTGTGGAGTCTTCGTCTTCTTCCATGGTACATACATAAAACTAAACTCGTACATTAGAACAGATAAGACATCCGAATAGAAAAGCTTTATGTCATGAAAATTTTGGTTTACTTTATAAGAAATTTTTTATTATGATAAAATGCAAGTGCTGCAGAGAACTCGTAAAACTTAAACTGATTGAGAGAGGGTAAAGTAAGATAGAACATGCATGTCGATTGATCTGCGGATTTCATAAATTATGAGGTAATGCATTTTCGATATATTCCATTTTGTTTGAATAAAATATAAGACACTGTGTCGTCGATAATATACATACATATATTATATATATATATATCAATATAAATGGAAGATATGCACAACGGTTTTTTCTTTAAACAAAAAAAAAGAAAAGAATTGAAATGGAACTACTCTAAGAACTTTGGTTTATCTTTGTGACTTTCGTCGAGATTTATTATTAAAATTATTATTCAACATTTACATTATCAACAGCATACATGGATAAACATATTTAAGTTCTCAAACAACTTCCATTTATTCTATTTAAATAGCAAGTATAATGTCGTTAGTGGATTTTTCTGTTTCATATTACTCAAGAATGATCACTTTTGCACTCACATCACCAATACAACAGCCCGTGGCCAATTCACAGCAATCTTTTCATGCGTCGTTCGTGACGTACAATGGTTCCTTATCGCTGTTTTTATCAATACTCTCTCTAACAAAACAATTCTCTTTCGACGCTGTCAAAACACCACCTTTTCTTTTGTTTGTAGAATCATGTATACTGTTGACTAATTTAATTTCTAATCCTTGATCCGATTGATTTTTGTCGTTTGCCAATGGAACGTCATGGCCACAAAACTCGATACAGCTCACTTACACTAGCATCGCAAAAAGGACCTAATTCCAATTTTTCCTCGACTTTAACAGGAGTCACACTACATCATTACTCTAGCTAAAAATCAAGCCCTCTACACCTCTAGTACAAAATTTAAAAAAAGAAAATTCGGAACTAAGGAACATTTTTACAGCAACTTTTTGACTTCCCCTCTTAGTTATCCCAAGAGATATTTGATACTAGATATTAGGAATATAGGCATACACACGAGTTCAACGAGCTATCACACGTTAAAGTAGGTTAAGATTTGGCCGAGATATTGAATTTCAAAATCTTGGGCTTTGTATGAAAATTGGACAACTCAGATAACTCAAATTGGCTACCTATGTTAGTTTTCCTATGAAAAAGGACGATTTCGTAACTCCTAAACGTTTCTTTAGATATTCCTTAAATTTTGGTTATAGGTCAATCTCGGACATATTTTCCTATGAGTAATTACAGTTAATAATTTGACGAAAGTTTTAGCAAAAAAAGAATAGAATTCTTAAAAGATTTCTATGTGCCAAATAAGCACCAGCTGAATATAACCAGCTGGTGTACAAAAAAAAACACTTTAATTGTAAACAATTCAAAGACAACCTACACACAGTACATTTCTACGTTAACGTCATCTATGGGTGCGCATAACACGTATGATTGAAGTAAGTGTTAAGAATGTGTTTTGATTGTTTATGATACAAGAAATGTGTGTCAGCAGATCAGCTGGTGCTTATTCGGCACATAGAAATCTTTTAAGAATTGTAAAGGAAATCGATGTCGAATGTTGTTTGTGCTTATAAATGACATCGGTTATTTTCGGCGGGTGGAAGTCGTTTTTACTGTCCGACGGAATAGATAGCATCAAAACAATGAAAGGATGAAACACAGTTACATTTTCACATTGTTTAGCAATCCTTGAGTCGATAGTCAAATTAGTGGAAATTTAAACGTGATCATTTCAGCCCGAGGGGAAGTTACACGAGCAAATACGGGAAAGGTGCTACATTTGCTAATAGCGATCAATAGAAGGAAATATAGTAGTTTCTCTCTACAAGAAATAAGAGAATACTTCTTGTATAAAACAAGAAGGCATCTATCAGAGGTTTCTGTGGGTTTATGTATGCCAAATAATGAAACGTAAATATGATGCTACTTCTTTGGTCGACAACTGGAAGACCAGACTCCAATTTTCTTAATTTTAATCCGCACGTCACTCCGTATACTCACCGTTTACGCTACAACGAACGGAGAGGTAGAGCAGTTTTCTTTTATTTTTAAACAATCAGTAAACGGGGTGCAGCTTTATTTTCGTTTTTTGATCGATTTAGTAGCGTGTACAGCGCTACACTAAGTTAATAGCTACGTTCATGTGTTTTGTATGATTCATCAACTAGCAATCAATTCCAGCTTAATCATTTCCACATTTTATTAAGCAAATGAAGTGAATTAACGCCATTCTATCTAATGGAATGCGCGACTATAGGCATAAATAATAGAATACCATTTCGGTATAATCATATATAAATACGAGACTGGTACGACAGCACGACACCGCATCTCATCTGATTGTAATTGAAGAACTTATTCTCTCGGCTGTATTATACCGTCTGACAGAGTTACGGTGTGTGTATCATTCATTCGTTACACATTCTGTCTCTAGAGAATATCAAATTTCCAGGTGTAATGTTCTTGTTTTTATTTTATTTTATTTTACTTTTTTTTGTCGTACTGTCTTTCAGAGGAATTAATTTGGCAATTCTATCTGTATCTATACCATATTTTATATGGTGCTCCATTCGGAATAATTCTTTTGTGCTGTTGACGTCATCTCGAATAAAGATAGATAAAAGCAAACATAAAGTACAACTTGGGTTTTAATGGCTGATAGTAAATTATCTGGTAAAATTGCTTACAGTCTTGCTCATACAATACATTTATTTTCGTGGTGGTGGTGCTGATGATAAACATTACAGTATATATAGTTAAAATTAGGATATAGTGGATGTCCTTGGGGACTGTTAAGTATTGTTGTTGGACATTGTTATAATATTAAAGTACGAGGATTAGATTATTTTGTTTTGTTTCTGGGATGCGAACATGTTAACTGCATTGTGTGTGTGTGTACTCGTTATTTGTTGTGCAAATGTTATAGATTTGGATAAAAGTTTACATGCGATTATACATATGTGCAGTTAGATTGCTCTAGCAGCACCAAAGTTTGTAACACAGTTGCTTTATATTTATGTTTAATTTATAAAGATACATCAGAGAAATGGGAATTATGAAGCGGCAAAGTTGAAGCTACAAACTTTGTGACTTAAAGGCCACACACAGCCACAGTCGAGCAAATGTAAGGAGCTGTCGAAGTTAATTTTTCGTTTAATAAATACAATTTGCTCGTTCTGGGATAGAGCTGACCAATTCAAATTTTAATGTTTGTGATAACGTAATTACGGGATAGTTTGATGGAATATGTAATGATGCGTCTGTCGACGTCGACAGTGAATATGGAATGAAGCACCAAGCATAACTGCCATAAGCGATGAGCTCATGTTCTGTTATATTACAAAATGTAGGAACAGATTTAATCGTCATGCGGCGATCCGATTGCCGTTTATGAAAGATTAATAGAAAGTTAACCGATGAAAATTCCTAGAAGTGCAGTGAATTTTTGGGTTTGTAATATTTTGTTGTATGAGTGTAAACGTCGAGTCTTTGCATTATCATGAATAAAGTTTTGGATGATCAGAGGATACTTTGACATCAATTCGGATGACGTAACGACGTGTGTTGGTTCCTATACTACCCTCGTTACGGCACTTTCAGGGTTCAAAAATAAAAGTCAGATAACAAATGATTTTCTTATGAAATTATAGTGTAACAATCTGCTACGGGTTATAGGCCTATAAGTGCTCCGAGTGGCTGATATATGTAATGACAAAGGATTTGTAAGGATTTTTTTGAGGATTTTCTGATACTTTCAATGAAATTAAAAAAGATTCTCAGGATGTTTGTTTATAAGGTGTAAGCGTGCGAAACAGGGTCTATATTTACGAATTTTCTGGAGAATTTGCAAATTTGTAAATTTTTGGAAATCTTCAAATTTTTTGTTAATTTGCAATTTTTTGTAAAATTGCCAAAGATTCCACACACTCAATCATATGACGAGAATAACATTTCTGTTATAAAGATTTTTTCGTAGCTCGCCAATACAAAAAATATCGTGATTCACTGTGAATTAGTGCTTCGGATGACATCTTTGTTGTCAAAATGAGTTCCTTCATCGTTTTTTAGCTCTAGCAACACTTTCTAGGCAGAAAAAACAGCGATTTTTTTTGTGAATTTCGGCGAATTTTTACGAATTAATTCGTAAAAATAGGTTCTGATTATTTTCACAAATTTGTTTCAGAAATCGATTTCTCAAAACAAAATTCTTGATACACAATCATATCTCCCCATATCACCACATTTCGTTGGATATAGTAACAACAATAGAATTTGAAAAATGCTATGTCGAAGAATAGAAATTTTTGCATTTGCCATTTTATTTAACTTAATTTTTTTTTTTAAATCCGATTGTCGCCAAAATCGATATTTTATCTTCATTAAACTGCCATAAATCTGAAATACTATCTAACCCCGTTTTGGACAAAGTTCAAGATTTCACCATTTTATTATCTCGATAACTTTTAGCATGCACCATATGAGTTACTATATATACAGATTAAAATCTATTTCCACATGAATGGATAGACATTATGCAAATATGTTTAATGTTCACTTTTTTGTTTGATTTTTTTTCTCTCTTCTTTTCTTTTTTAAACGATTCTGGCTGGATGGACACAAACTGAATGACCTAAATGAATGATCTGATTAAATTATCTTCGATTAAAACGGTCGTTTGCGAATGCTTAGTGTGGTAATTAAGCTATTGCACAGTTTCTAATACTCCAAAAGCTTGTTTTTCAATTACAAATAGGAGTGTTCATAAATGTTGTCTGCTTTGTAAGCCCGCATTACTCGTCCGCTTATCGAAATACATTTGTTTGAAAATAAAAAAAAATTTAAAACTCCCTTCTTCCCACTTCTCCATCCTGTCTTTCTGTTTTAATCGCAGACGTCATTCATGCCACATGGATAGATTAACACACAACCCAACCGGTACGCTCTCGTCATGAATATTTTCATCACAGTCCCCAACTTTGATAAATTTTCTTTCTAGTAATTTAGAGTGGAACGATAGGCAAAATATCCGCCAAACTAAGTGACAAGTACTCAGGTAAAATGTACCACCATAAATACAATTTTACGCAAGACAAATACATCTGACCTTTCTTCCGATGACGAACAAAACTAGCGTATCCAAGATACACAGAGCACTCTGTTTCCTATTTTTATTTTGAAAATTACACACAAAATTTTCACCAAACAAAACTTTAAATACCAAAACGCGTCTTATCTACTTAAACCCATATTTAAAGCTTTTCCAGTCGAAATACGAAAAACCAACAGTATTTATGTCGTTTCATGTTTAGATTGTAGATATTCAGGTGCTGCTTGGAATTTATTAGAGAGATATTAAAAGCAATTTAAATTTTATGGTGGGCGATGATAGAGAGAAAATCTGTTTGGTAAGGCAGTGAGTGATTTTCTCGTAATTTTTGTTAGTAATTTTTTTTTCTTCGTCTGCTTCTTCTTCTTCCTCTTTTCGAAACACTTATTACGACTGTAAACAGGAAACGAGAAGTTAAATGAAATTTAAAGATTGAAGGGTCTGAGCAAATTTTGTTTGAAGTTTGAATTATTAAAATTAGAATTAATTATAATACAGACGTACGTTGCATACCGAGAACGTCCATAAGGGATGGATATATGATAGAAACCGTATGTTTACTGACCTCTCGTCAAATCGTAACGTACTATTTTCGTGTCAGGGTGTTTCTAGTATTTATGTCTCGCGTATGATAACTCACACACAATGGAAATTCCATTGTTGTATGCAATTTCAATCTATTTCACATGAGATGTAAATATTGTACCTACGCATATAGATGAATAGAATGAATCTCAGTACAAACGGTGAAAGATATACCGCGTACCCCTCCGCTCTATTGCTAACGAGATTACGAAGCCATCTATTTGTTTGTTGCAAACAGAACCGATTAATAGAGAATAACAAAATTGTGAATTCCATCGAAAAACAAAATGAGTTCGGGATCAGGGTATATTCCAAAAAGGAAAAAAAAAACGATTCGCTTTTTTCGGCATCATCGTCGCAGTTATCAGCAATTTGTCAAGTTTAATTTAACTTTTGAATGTTGGTCTAAAATTTCACTGATCTCCTCTTTCATATACAAGAGAGGTCGTTTTTCTGTTTTAGTGTTTGGTAGGAACAACATTATTGAACGGTATGGTAACATGATTAACAAGACATGATTCCAGTAAAGAACGAGAATATGAGTTTCCCGTCTGCCTGAACTTTCCACCATTCCTGTATCTACTTTTTCTTCTATATGCTAATGTATATACAAACGACTGATGGTAACGCAAACCCGTTAGCGAATATCATAATTTGCTGGACCCTACTTTCGAGTGAATTCGAGTGCAGCGTAATATTCTCTTCAAAGTTGCACCTACAATTCAGTAGAGTTGATGAGTTGTGGTGAACATTGGAATACTGAGCGAGGTCTATTGAAAACGAGAGTGCTGCATACACTATTGAATACGGTAGATCTAATCGGAATTTTACACAATTACATTAACTTTCAGTTGTTTCTATGCAGTTATTTACTTACATTGTTCTATACGATCGCATATAAAATCAATCATAAGTTCTAGCGCTTACTGGTCACGAGTGCTTCATTGCGCAAACAAAAAATGTTTTACTGAAAATTATTTTTTTAAAGTGGAGCAAAGTTAAAACAAAACAATTTTTTTATTATTATAAATTGTGTAGCGCTGCAATGATTAAATGCATAACCAATTTCACAACATAATAACGCACACAGTAATTATCGCCAATATTTTATATCGTAAATAAATTTCAGCTTCATTCCGTACCATACAATTCCTAAAACCCATAACGTTCCAAAATAGAAACTAAAACCAAATACATGATTTCCCTACATTCGCCATCAAACCATACCGTACAATATATATATATATATGTGTAACGTATAGCATTCTCGTGCCCATAATATAGAATCGTTGCGATAAATTGAACAATTGGGCTAATACAAACAATCCTTTAAATAAATTGCTTGTAACGATAACAAACAATGGATGGGAAATGATTTGTGGTCAAACAGAATACATTTTAGGTTGAATAACAAGAAAATCGAAATTGGATAAATTGGTTAATGTAAAATTATAATAAATTTGATTAACATTTTTGATTGGACTGTGAGAATTGGCGACATATCAGGTAGTAATTTGCTTGACATTATTATGTTATCGATCAGAAATTATTCTCTTTTTTTTATTCGAATATAATCTCTAATCGGATGAATTTATTTACGAGGATAATAAACGGATATTTTGAACAAAACATACCATTTGTCTTTCGGACAAAAGTAATTGACGAAGCAATTTTCGCTATTTCTGCGAAAGTCTTTCCCATAAAATGAGATTTGCTAATTTATGGGAAAATAAAGCTAAGACTTAAATTGGTATTTTGCTCATATTTAGAAAGAATCCACCTAGAAACGACTAGTCATCTGTTATCGAATCGACAACGACGGCAAAAATAATTGATGACCTGCGGCTAATGCAAGATTTTGTTAACCTAACACAACGAAGTAAAAGATTTTGTGTCAAAACACAGTACAACTTTAAAAACCAAAAAAGTGACAGATTTAATAAGCATGCAATGAGTTGCTCTTCTGGGAAAACATTTTTCCAAATTTTTCCTATTTCTCGAGTTTTGGAAAAATTTAATTTTCTTGAAAATTAGAAGTAGTCTTATACAATTGTACCCTTTGGTAGGAATTGATGGGAGCCACTTGTAGACTGTTATTAAAGTGGGCGATTACGATTAGGCATGGAGTTCTTTGATCTCATGAATCCCTTGCTTCTTACGATTTATCGAAGTTTACCCTGAGAGCTTAGCATTCCGCTCTCGAAACCTTAAGCTCCACTTAAGCCGCGACCCTATGAAGAAAGCCGCGATTCCACGAGAGCTACGGCTCGATAGTTTCGAGAATAACGACTGGACACCGCGATGGTTACGATAGACGTTGAGAGGTGTCCGACAGTACGAGACGCAAATCAACTCGATTATTATAAATCCAGAGGCATTACAAATGCTGATCAAGCTACTGACATTTTCCTTATTTAACTTAATCGACGTTTGCGGGATGCGAAATTTAAACTTTCCAACAAAGTGCCTGTATTATGCCAGCCATTAAAATCGTCTATTGCAATAAGATAATGGCAACTAAGACCAACATTTGCACAGCACAAATCCTTTGTGATAATCAATGTTGTTGGTGCACAATTTTCGAACAATTTAATTGAATTCGAAGATAGAGAAAACCAATTCTCGATTTTGATTCAATATTATAGCGGAAGACCTACTTGGCGTAATCCAATAATCAACGTTCCTCGTGAATCAATCTGATGATTTTATTGGAAACTAAAACGATTTTGAAAAATGTCTCCTATGGATATACACATCTCTCACACATGACGATATAATATTATCTTCGTCCGTTTTTCTTATTTTTTTAACGTTGATATTAGACATATAATACATATACTTTAACCACGGACGAAAATAAACTTTTTCAACACCCCAGCACACCAAAGTCCAATTCATTCTATTTTCCTTTATTTTATCTTTGCACCTTTCTATATAAATATATCCTATTATCAAGGTGCTGATGTTCAGTCAAGACAAACCTAACAAAAACTAAGATTTTTACCCAATGAGAACACACGAGGTACTTTATAGTGTGAGCACGAGTTTCCATGTTGTATAACTGCACATTTATTTACACCGAAGTGCCTAAGTGAACAAACATCTTTGTGAATACACATTCATACACACACAGCGACATATATATATATATATATATATATATATATATATATGTACAGTAATATATTAGCTTGTTTGGTCATTTCGGAGAACGAAACGAAGGCAATTTTATCTTTGAGCTTTACTATTACTCGGTGTGTTGTTGCCAATTAGGTTTAAATAATTTTATGTGAAAGGTAAAACAAAGGTAATACAGATATTGCAGGCGATTGTTTGTGTGTCTATGTGAGAGTATATTTGTTCTTGAAGTGAATGGAACTGCAATTGTTTGTTAAGAAATACTTGAACCAGTAATTTCTTTCTTTTTTTTTCTTAATTTACTGTAATTGGAGTAACAATCGCTTAATGCAATGGGGCTCCGCTTTGTGAACTAAATTTTGTTTCTGTTTTCTGTTTAACTTTTTTTATTCTTTTGACAATCCCATCCATTTGACTGAAAAACCTGAAAATAGTAGATTACGTTGGATGCTGCGAAAGTAATTCATTACACGAGGACACCATTTTGTGATACGAGCAAACTCACGAGTAAGTTTTTGAGCAACAAGCTTCGGTAACTGTTTTCGAGACAAGTGTAGAGTTTGCATATCCAAGCCGAAGGCGACTATTACACGGCTGTTCCGTGAATTTCGTATGATCTACCTTCGGTCGAACTCAAAGAAAAACCTTTCCTTCAAATAAGGACTTGATCGAATTTTCTTTATTTATTTATTTCTGATTTCAATAGTTAAATTTTGCAGTGCTTATTCAATCACTCAATAATCATGTAACTATGAATGTTTAGAAAAAACGAGCCGTCAGAACAGTCGGAGCGTTTGCTGCGACTGAGCCCCGTACAAACCCGTACATCTATTGCGCACGTGACCCTACTTCGTCCGTCGCCCTACTCTTACCGTAAGCCTATTGCGCCCGTAAACGTCGTAAAATTCTTATGCAATGTGATTGTCCTGAAATTTCGACGACATGAGTATCGGCGACTTCCTGAAGAAACGGCGAGTAGTCGCCGTTTCTTCAGGAAGTCGATGTTTCTTCAGGAAGTCACCGTTTCTTCAGGAACTCGCCGTTTCTTCTCGTCGTTTCTTCAGAAAGTCACAGTTTCTTCAGGATGTCGCCGTTTTATGTAAAAAGCGCTGACTTTCTGTGAAAACGATGACTTCCTGAAGAAACAACGAGAAGAAACGGTGAATTCATAAGAAATAACAAGTTTCTGAAGAAACGGCGACGGAAGGTTCTAATCGTTTTTTCAGGAACTCACCATTTCTTCTCATCGTTTCTTCGGGAAGTCAACGTTTCTTCATAAGGCCAAAAACCAAATTCTATCGTCTCTATATATGAAGTAGAAATTCTATCGTCTCTATACAGAAAGTCGATAATAAGCGAGTTGGCGGTATCTTTTTGGCAGTAACTTTTTGGTTGTTGAATAGTCTTGCTGTAATAATCTTTCTGTATTGAATACCAACCATAAGGAAGTAATCCCTTTACGAATTTTCATTGTACATAAACAGCGTTTTAACACGCCGAGCGATCCGGCCCATTGCCCCGGAGCGAAGCGGAGGGCCGCAATGCGAGCCGGGCGCCGGAACGGTGTCGGTAACTTAGGAGTTAATTTTTTTTCTCTCGCATCGTGTCATAATTAGTCACATAAAAGTGTTTTAAGACACCGAGCGATATGTTTCTGTGTTGTACTTGAGTTTTTTGATTTCTCCATATAAAAATGTATGTAAAATTAAGAAAAAGGCAGTAAAGCACAAAACAGAAAATGTGTCGGTTTTCAAAATTCAAAGCGTGTATATATAAAAAATGACACAGACTATTTATGCCACGATGCGAGAGAAAAAAAATTAACTCCTAAGTTACCGACACCGTTCCGGCGCCCGGCTCGCATTGCGGCCCTCCGCTTCGCTCCGGGGCAATGGGCCGGATCGCTCGGCGTGTTAAAACGCTTTTTATGTGCAATGAATTACACAGACTATTTATGACACGATGCGAGAGAAAAAAAATTAACTCCTAAGTTACCGACACCGTTCCGGCGCCCGGCTCGCATTGCGGCCCTCCGCTTCGCTCCGGGGCAATGGGCCGGATCGCTCGGCGTATTAAAACGCTTTTTATGTGCAATGAAAATTGGTTTTCATGTTGTAAAAAGATGAATTCTGTAGTGATGAACTAAACTCCTTTACGTTACATTTCGTAAAAGGATGAATTCCATAGGAACCAACAAAACGCCTTTACGGCGAGACGAAAATTAGAGTTGATTTGGGATCTCAATGTCAGCTGAATTTGTAATCTTGAGTTGAGATTGTCAACTGAAGAATTTCTTGAAATCGAAATTTCATCTCAAATCAAGAATAAGCCACTGTACGTAGATTTTATTCATTTGAAATAAAATACAAAGCTTTTTATTTTATTTGTTTTAGTTGCTTGCAATCAGAGATTGAACGGTGAGATGCGTTGCTTCTGAAAGTCGTTGTTTCTTCTCGTCGTTTCTTCAGGAAGTCGACGGTTTCGAAGAAACGGTGACTTTCTGAAAAAATGGTGACATGTAATGACGACTCTTCAGATTTTCTGATGAAACGGTGAGAAGAAACGGTGACTTCCTAAAGAAACGGTGACATCCTATAGAAATGGTGACTACCGGAAGAAACGATAACTTCCTGAAGAAACGACGAGAAGAAACGGCGATTATAGTGGCCGGTTCTTCTCGTCGTTTCTTCAGGAAGTCACCATTTCTTCTCGTTGTTTTTTCAGTAAGTCACCGTTTCTTCAGGATGTCACCGATACTCATGTCGTCGAAATTTCAGGACAATTGCAATGTGTACGTCTTAAAAATTGCGCATAGCGCAATTACGAAGCCCCGTACGACGTTCCTTTCAAAAGTAACACAAACTACACTTCCCACTGATCAGTGATTTTGGAATTATCATTTTCACCTATTTATATTGATTTTACAAAAATCCAAAATAGCGGCCGACGGCCATTTTGTTAGGAGGTGGAAAGTACAACGGCTGCTTTACATTCGTTAGTACCTTTCAAACAAAAAAAAATTCATGAAATTCGGTTAAATTTTGCTCGAGATATTAACAAAAAACACCACCTTCACTGTACGGCCGAGTAGCCACATATAAGCTCACTCCAAGAGACCTAGCTCACGCTCCGGTAAACCGAATTTCATAAACTTTTTTTTCCCTGATTGGTACGGTCAATACCTATCTAATAAATCAAAATCCATCTAAATCCGTTCAAATATGACTAACCTACAAGCAAAAACGGCTTGCCGCCCTGTACCTAGTTCACACCAAGGGGTCTAACTCACGAGTCGGTCATCCAATTTCCATAAACTTTTTTTTGTGGATAGGTATTGTAAATACCTTTCATTTGATGTATCACTTACAAGTGTAGCCTTTAAATGGCCAGAGAAATCTTTGGAAAACGTTAAAGCACTTATGGGGCCCCAGCTCTGGAGGGGTCGACCCAAAATCGCCCATCTTCGAACTTAGCCTCACTATTTCAACTACCTTTCAGGGAAAAAAAAAATTGGAAATCGGATTTGATTTACTCAAGATATTGACGTGACAGACGGACAGACGGACAGACAAAATTTTTATTGCGGATTCGTTATTTATGAACATAGGCAAACACTTTGCCCTTACCGTCTGCTTCGAATTCCATCAATTACACACGGCATCGTAATCCTATAAGCCCCTTCGTACTTCGTACGGGGCTAAAAATACGAAAAGTTCATCAACACCAAAAAACACCACATCAAAAATATAGCAATGGCTCACACATCGCTAAAGGGATACTGTCAATACTGTCAGTCAGTTGAGGTTAGTTTTTTTTACGTCGCGTAAATTGTGCTTTTGAATATTGATTTTAATTTCAGTTTGGATATTTATCTTAGTGAAATTTAGTGAAATTATTGAATTGGTCAAATGATTTTACTTCCTTGAAACGCTTCATCGCGAATGGTTTTTGTTGGTGTGTGTGTGTTCTGTGAAATATTTTTTTTTGGTTTTAATGTTGATTTCAAACATGGCCGACGTTCCAATATTGTTTCTAAAAAAAAACAATTTCATAAATGATACGTGAGAGCTGCGTGTATTGTGAATAATTTGAAGAAATAAATTAATTCATTCTTGTCGAAAAAAAAAACATAAATAAATAGTTTTGTGGTAACATTTTTGTTTTTCAATTTCCACTAAAGAAATCCAACAAATTTTAGTTTTTCAGTAACAGTTCTATATTCTGAGTAATGTGATATCACCGACAATTCTCATATTTCGGTTTACTAGGTGCAAAACGTAAACAAAGCGAAAATTTTCATTACATGAAAAAACTGTCAAAGTCAAAAGAACCCAAAATGTGTCCTAGTGTAACGGATCATTTTCGCAGGGGGTATACAGTAGTGTAATAGTCAATTTTCGCATGGGGCAGGCAATAAACTATATTTTTCCATCGCTAATTATTATATATTCGTTTCGATATATCACATTCTGTTCAGAATAATCGTTGGTGTTGTACGAATCAAACTTTTGTGAAAATGCAAAAACACGGCAATCGAAGAAATGACGGTGAAAATGATCTATTGGGCATACGGAACGGAAATAAAACATGCTACGGGAAAAAGAATGCAATTTGCACGATGGGTGATTAGCGAACATGTTAATTGCACGTGTTTCTACTTTTGTATAACTTTTTTTCTTCTTTCTTTTTAAGTGGAGTCTATTACAGACAAGAGCTATTCATACTACAGAATTTCAATGCGTTATATATACGTACGTAATGTTTTGTTGTCGAAGCGTCCTTATTTATTATGTTATACGAGCATTGTTTTGTAAACATTCATTCATGAAAAATTGAAAAAATTTATTCAAAATTTACCTCTGAACAATGTGAACTTTGTACTATGCGTACGGTGAATGGCTCATACCATTGTTAATTAATTAGAATTGAGGGTCGACTATCACGGTGTGGTTGAATGAAATTTTATTTAACATGGTGAAAGTACTTACGACATTTTTGGATATTAGATAGTTTATAATTATATAAATTATAATTCAACTTATAAGTTGGAAATTATAAGTAGCCTTCCAGAACTTCTTGTATGACGATGTGCCTTATAATTTCCAACCTGTAAGTTGACTTAAAATTTATACGTCATTTCCTCAAGCTGTCTATTATAAATCGGCTCCGAGCACTGAATAAAGTTTAGCAAAAAATTTTTAACTGCACCATTCGGTGTACCGGGACCTAGGACACTCGGACAACGAAGTGTTTTTGAAGAACTGATTCTTTCAGTTCGCTACCACTTAGGATGAGCGCACTGGTTTCCAGTGCACCGAATTATGGGGTTGAAACATATTGATAACAGCATATCAATAAAACTTCTTTCAACCGCACCGTGTCCTAAATGACGTCAATTTTAAGGAGACAATTTTGTACTGAATTGAAATATATTCTGCCAACACAATGCTTACGTCTATTTGGAACACATAGCATAAAGTTCATAGGTATTCGTACAAACGGAGCCATTCGACAAAAATTAAGAACGTAATTGAATGTGCAAAACCACGAAATATTACAATCATGTTCTTCATTGACAAATAACGCCCGCCAAAAATACGGACTCTTCTCCCATTCGCATGCAAAAAATGGGAAGGGATACTCATGTCTGAGTTAGGAAATCGAATGAACAATTTTTACTTGTCTCAGTACATCATATATTTTCACAATGCAGGCAATAAAATAGTCATTTTTTCCACTCCGCTGAAACTTCGAAAGCTTTTGTTGTGAAAAACGGTGAGTCAGGCAAAAGTTGGAAATTCCATTTTCTAATATGACTTGCGGCCTTCGAAACGCAATTTCAACTTTTCTTCCCTCGTTGAACAAATAACTATTCTTTGCGTCTAAGGCCGAAAATACACCAGATCGACAATTGTGATTTATCCACTATAATCAGATATTCACCACAGGCTAAACAATGGAAAATCCAGCGTAATTGTCCAGCATAAAATTCTTAAAACAAAACAAGTTGCTCAGCAATTACTGTTGAAATCGGCTAATTGAATTACTGTTGTAAAGGCACAGCTCTGCGTCAGAAGCAGTACTAGAAGCAGTGCTATGTTTACGATGATTTCCTATGATTTTCAGTGAATTATTTGTGAATTTCTAAAGTCGCAAAAGTGTGTGGACAAAATATCGGAAATGTATGAAGCGTTTTATACTGTTTTAACTATGTGCGTAATTTGTGAACGTACTGGACCCCAATATTTACGTTGACTGGGTGACTGTTTAAAGCGGATGTATTTCCTCTAGCGCTTTTTTATGAGAAAATTGTAATTACTCAAAGTTTATAACCTCCTGCGTTGTTGTTTTTTTTCGGCCAAAGTTTTTAACTCACCATGTTAACGCAACAGAAACATTGAACACTAATTATTTCAGTCAATTTTAACCATATCCTTCAACTGTTCTTTTTTGTTTTGTTTTTTGTTTTAGTATGGTTCAACACAAATAAACAATGGGATAGTAGTAATTCTCATATTGGGTGCCAGCAGTCAAGTACCCAACAAAACATACTTAATAGCAAAATCCTTTCACTTGAACAAACTTTCGTTGTATTTTTGCAACGTTACACCCAAGTTATACAATAAAAACATAAAATTATATGCTCTTCTTATGTATACAACAAATCATACCAAACGAAAGCTTATAAGAAATGAATCCCCAAAAGTAATTTTCCAGCAATTCATGAAAAGCCAAAAGTTTTTTTTTATTTGACTTTTGAAAAACTTTTAATTATCAGTTTAGCGATTTATGAGATTTTTTATTGTCTATTATTTGTGGATTAATATGGTGCCTTTTCGGTTTTCAAACAAAGGCACACCACATATAAAAAGATTTAAAGGATGATAAGCATGAATGATTTTGTGGTTATAATTTTCTTGTGCAATGGTGTTGGTATTAATTGAAAAAGTTTTGTAATATTTGGGCGAAAATTTATTCAAATGGGTTTAATGTGGTTTTACAGTTGGAATTAAGTTGTATGGAAATGTATTAGTATATTGAAATCGATCGTCTCGTGGAAAAATAATTTAAAATACTTCCCTCCGTCAATATAATATTATACTTTCAGTTGGATTGGAACTGAAGATGATTGCTCGTTAATAAAACGAGAAAGAAGTAGAAGAGAAACGTATTTTCATAAAATGGTGTGAATCGAATAAGATTCCATTTATAATTCAGTTTTTGATTATACAACTTCGAGATTTGCACGTCTCGAACGACGACGTTTGAATTTGAATTGCATGATTTTGCCTCTCTCTCTCTGTGTGTGTGTACAGAACAAAAACGTTATATTCGCCCGTTTTCATTATTTTTCAATATTTTAATTAATTATAATGGCATAAAACAGGTATTACCATATTGATTGTTCGATTAGAGACGATGTTCATGTGACATATTTGTCAATAATGTTTGGAAATTAGCCAAATTAATTGTTATGATTATTTGTGTGATTATGATTGAATTATCGATACAAGTGGGAAAGGGGCCATTCACAATTCACAAATAAGTTAGGGAAAATAAAAATCTTCCTGAAAAATGGTCGTATCAAAAGTCTCAACAAATTCAAACGTCTTTCATTTCGATGCAAGTGCGAAAAGGTGTTGCCATAGATTTGATGGTTTTAAAGAGGGGCAGATGATCGTAAAATAAAGAGTTTTCAAGGATTTAAAAAAAATTTTGTGTGTCAATTTTCAAGCATTTTCTTAAATTGTAAATGGTTTCTTTGAGAATATTCCTGAATATGAGGACTTTCATCAAAATTTTTGTGTGCCCTTCGAGTTTCAATTGCGAAAAGTCCACTCAAAAAGCCTTGACAATTTTGTCGGGATTTTTTTTTTTTTTTCAATCATGTCGCGAGGCAACGCACTTCAAGAAAAAGTGCTATTGATGACAGCTGCCAAATAGAGTACTTTTTGTATGAAATTTTATCCCCACTCTTTTTACAGTGTAAAATTTTGTATGAAGCACTGTCAAGTTTCAGTACCCTATTTAAAGTACCACTTTGCTTGAAGTGCGTTGCGCGAGGGCAAAATTGAAATGTTAACCTCGTTTTTGAATCATTTTTTCAAGACATAATTGCATAAAACGCTGTGGGTTTCTTGTCACACCATGTGGTTATCGAACTCGCCCGGATGAAAAATGAATCATAACTGTGTCAAATGAGCATCCTCATTCCTCAAATTCTATTGTCTTTTGAGGAGTCAAGTTGGATGTTTGAGGATTTTCTTTTCACTGCTTCGCTCGATTGACAACTTCACATCTAGTGACCATTCTGCAACTTGTTACATAATAGTTAGATCGTAAATGGAGTTTAACTCAATTTTTCGAACAACGTGAAACATAGCTTGAGAGAAATTTTAATGGAATTTATTTGTCATATCGTACCAATTTCGAGTCAAATCATTCAACTTGATATACTTATTAATATGGGTACCGAATGTTGACAGTTCTATACGAGCGATCTTGCGTCATTCAATGACACATTCATTTCATTTATCACATACGCGCGGTGTTCGGATGTCAAAATTACTTAACTATGAGAATAATTCAAAAATTACACTTCAGTTCTATAGATCATTATCGTGACCTTGTAAACGTCAGACACGATCCCAGCTGTCAGACATGTCGAAAAATAACGAATGAATTGAACGAACGATTTTCATGTAAAAACCAGTAAATTGAACGCAGTCAACGTCAATTAATTAAGGTTAAGGAGTACTGGACGAAACATTTAGTGGGGTTACGTTGACGAGTACCGTATAGTGAAAATGATCTATGTTGTTGTCTCGTTTTCGCTTGTGTGCTAAAATAGAGTACATACTTGTCACTATCAGTCTCGTCAAGCCTCGACTTCTTCGTAACAAGTGTGTAATATATACATACATATATATATACAAATTTCTATCAAGCCATGTTTTCTTATTACTTTTTACGTTGATCGAAAAATTGAGTAAAACTCAATTTACGATTTACGAACGAGAAAAGCCGAGATTGCATTAGGTAATTTCACCCAGAATAATAGTTAAAAAAGTTGCATACAACATTGTTCTCATAAAAGCTTGGTACTTTTTTAACTGAGTTGAGAAATAGTGATGAAAAGTACATCAATACACAATTGAAATAACGATGTAAAAGCACGGGTGTGACACTATTCACTCTATTCACATATATTTTTTGTCGAAGTGTCTAGTGGTGTGTAAAAGTGAACATTTCGCGACAGAATTGCATAAAGATACATACTTGCACCTTCGCGTTGGAAGCTCGATAACGACTTATTTATTTATTTATAACGGTGAGTCAAAGCTTCGAATGTCCAAGCAGTACAGTATTATAAACCAGTTTTGATCGTCATTACTGCATTGCTGCTAGACGGAAATTGTATCGCTCGAAGCAAACCGTAAAGCGTAAAAAATTTATAAATGTATCACCTGGTGACTTTGCCCATACGAAACGTCCATAAAGGTTCTTAGTGTTCCTAACAGCACTACCCTCAATTCCCATACAGTTTGTGAATATTTTGGCATCTGTCAAAGCCAACTTTGTTTGCTGAGTGTGACTGCGATGTCACACTCATTAATTTATTGTGTACGTTTGCCATTAGTGATTAACATGGTTTTAAAACTATACTACTGAAACCTCTTATTTGTATATTAATTATTAAAGTTACCATGCAACGTTGGGTAAACTTACTAGAATCAAAATCTATGTATAACATTATAGTAGAATCATATTCGAAGGGAAAAACCTTTTCGTTTCCATTTTTTCGTTAGATAAATTAAAGGTTTTGTTGTTTTAGGGCCATTTCGGTCTTCATGCCAGCACATTCAATAATATTTTGCGTAAGTCCGAAAACTCTTATAGAAATAAAAGTGAATGGGTTACTAAATTGATATCAGGCTTGGCTGGCTTGGTACATTTGAATGTATATTTAATTTTGAAGTATAAACGTATAAATATATATATAGCATCTATATAGGATATGATGGCGCTTGTTGTATTAATTCGAAGGGAAAAAAGGCTTCTTAAATATTTGCTGAATTTGTCGATTTATTTTTGTTTTTTAAAGAGGATAATTTAATTTTTTTTTCTTTAAATTCTATCTGATAACGAAAATGGTTTTGTATTAATGTGTTATGTTTCCATTCGCTAAAAGGTTTCTTAAAAAATGGCAAGCTGATTTACAGATTGCTAAATTATTTACTTTCCGCGTGTTGCAGTTGAAGAACTGAAGCTGTTTGGCGCTGTACAAGTACACTCAGCTTAACATTTTATTTTTTCCTCTTTGAGACTAAATTATGGATTTTTCGACACCCCCTTGGTCGTGCATATTACATTACGTGCAATCTGTCCCTCGGAAGTAGTACCTCTGCTGCCCGCGTAATGAAAAAAAAAGTTATTTTTGTATTTTGCATTATAGCGACAAAATGTTTCCTTTGAACGCTAATAATTTGTAGGTATTTGCATTACAGGTGGTGAATGTAGAATAATTAGATCGTGTGCAATTCCTACTCCCAGGATTCAGGGACAGACAGAGGTGGAAAATCCTTTGTCAACCGAAATAATCCTTAGAAAATGGAAATAAATATTTTATTAAATGCGCAAAAAAAAGACTGCTCACAATAATGACGCAGGCAGTAAAAAAGCGATCTTTTCTAAAAAAAAATAAATTTACAATAAATAAAAATCATCTATCCTGCTTTTCCCTAATGTACCCAAAATACAGGCAGAGTTCCCACGTTGGATAGCGTTGCAAAAGATAATCCTTTGATCTAGCCTCACCAGTTGCCTTTTTCATTAATGATCTCAATTTGTCCACAAATTTCTTCGTTTCAGACCCATGCAACCTAACGTCTCGAAAGCAAGCGGGGTGAATAAATAATTTTGCTTTAATTTCATATAATGATTATGTTTATGCCTCTCCGCTTTGTCAGCAATTGACCGTGCTTTCTTTGATGAATCGGTAATGTAGGATGCAGCCATTGTATCTCTCACAGTTACATTCCACAACAATGATCTACCATGACTCCATGGTATCAAAGTCACTCCATCAGGTCTTTTACCATCATCTCGTGAGATACCAGGTGGCTGTATTATGTTAGGAATACCTGCACTAGAAAAACCATGAAAGAAAATCATATTCGTACTGTCATGTCTAGCGAACTTTCCTTCTGCACATTTAGCACATGATAGACCATGTAAATCATCTTTTGCAACAATCTCACCACAAAAATATTTATGTTCTTCGCATAATTGAGAACCTAGTCGAAGACCAACAGCAATTCTAGAGGTGTTATTATCCAGTAACAATGCCAATTGACTCGATGGAACCACTTGCAGCCACTTTTCAGATTCTTTAGTTGATGACGCAAGTAGTCTGGCACGAGTCCTAAGATCACCAGATTCGATCATCTCATTAAATTGATGTTTGATCTTTGGTATGTCCCAATTTCTTTGTTCTTTTCTCAATACTTCATTTTCTGGAATAAATTCAATTGGAATTTCAGAAATTAATTTTAAAATCTCTTCATCAATAATTTCTAGACCAAACTTCTGAAGTACCATGTTAGATACATTTGACGAAGAATAAATAGGAGACAAATACGCTGGTACTGCTAGCTCTTCAACTCTTCTCACACCCAAACCCCCAAATGACAACGGGAAAGAAGTCTGATCCCACGATAAACCTTCTACTCTAGTATTCGTAATAGCTTCAAGTGTTGATCGAAAAATTTCGTCAACAGAATTAAGACTATCCGACAAAAAATAAGCTTCAGAAGCACGCAACAAATAACTGAATCTACAACTACTCAATGACTTCCTGAACACACACAAAGCAGGATGAACATCCATCAATTTCAACCTATCACACATCAACTTAATCTCTTGTATCTTTGACGAAAACATCCTCTTTAGACCAGACTCAAATATCGGGGCACCTAACATCCCTAGAGACGACTCATCAACCTTCTTAATACCTGGCAATAAGGCCGATATCTCAGCATACATACAAGCCTCTTCATCAGGAGTTGCATTAATGAAGAAAACTTCACACTTACTAGCATTCAACTGCAGCCCTGAAACATCATTTAATGACAAAACATTCTGAATATCATCCTTAGAAAATCCTTTGAAAATTTTTGAAAATAATCCAAGGAGCAGATTAACAACGAAAATTCTTTTTCACTCAAAAGAAATTACCAGATTAATCCTTTATTGAGAAAAACCTCTAATTCGTTGAAGCTACTAGCAAAAGCTTACAAAATGAAGTGAAAATCCTTAAAAATCATGTAAAAATTCTAGAAAATCCTTTGAATTAATTGCCCCTCGTGAAAGTGATTCAATCAGGAATTCGCCAAAATGACAAACGATGAAATTCACCAAAAAATCCTCAGAACATAGGTTTCCTCAGAGGATTGCATGAAAATTAAAATCTTTTGTAGAAGAAAATCTCGGAAAAACTGACCACTCAATCGTACTGCTCCTAGCATTAGCATAGAAAATATTTGGAGGCTAGTGGTATCAGAATATGCCTTTTGACGTCTGACATACGAGTATTAATGCTTGGAGGAGTGATATGATTCAATTAATTTAAAAATGACGAAGTCCAAAATCTGGACCTATTCAACCAATCGTCGAGCACATCACATTTTTGCACAAGATTATGAATTTTCTTACCAAGCATAAATTTCAGCTACAGTTGAACAGAGAATGTTTACTCTCATTAAGCAGGAACACAATCCTCAAACATTCAATGTTTGAATGCAATTGTCTTTGTGAAATTGAACATAAAAATTGTGCTGATACGTTTAAGGCGAAACTAAAAATTAGAGTGGGTTTGAATAGTATAATATTCAATGCTACATCGCCAGTTTTCTGTTTCATCTGAACTTATGTAAAGATTCTGTGCGTTTTTACCTCCCATTATTTTTTACTTTTTTTCTCTTGATTTCTGATTTTAACTTTTCTTTCAAATAGAATTCTTAATTTATGTACCTTAAGAATGAATTTGCCAAGGTATCGAACAACTGAGATTCAAGCCACATCCGATCCGAATGATCGATGGATATATAGAGAGGGATTCTATTGGATTTTTTTTATATATACCTAGAAAGGACTTCGACCCTAGAATTCTTCGAAGCTTGTGTTGCTGGTGAAAGGTGAGCAAAAACCGAAAAATTGTAATTTTCTTACAAAAATTTCTCCAGTTACACGAGCCGTACAGGGTCGTGTGGGGTGTCATTAGAAAGGTAATCACATGTTCTATTGAGCTGAATAGTGCTTGATGTTTTTAAAATTCATCCACACTGAAATATGTGCAGTTGAAGTTTTCAACCGAAGACTTACACTGTTCTTACAGAAATTTCTCGAGGTAACAAAACGTACATGGTGGTATGGGGTATCATTTGAAAGGTAATTGTATGTGCTTTTAGGCCAAATAGGGACTTATGGGGTTTGGATGCATATGCGATGAAATAGAAGTTGAAATGTTTAAGTGCCCATATTTCATCGCGTTAGCCTCCCCTGATAATTTTGTGGAACAACTTTTTTCTGGTTGTCTTTTTATTTTTGGCAGAAGAGTTGTAAAAGTGAGCTGTGTCGCATGTTGAATAATATTTATTTGTGAACTAAAAGTTGAATTATTTCGCCAATAAACAGACGATTTATTTGGAAGTGTGGATGTTTTAAGTGCTTAGAAAGACGCTGCGATACATACCAAAAAAGGTCGAAAGGTCCGTGTGTGGAAGCACTAGACATTGAAAATCAGAATATGGTTTTCGATTTCGGAATCTCTTGGACAGCAGCGACCAAACAAGTTTGACAATGGATAGTAGAGAGTAGTCCACCAGGAGCCCAGCGATACTACGGATGCCGTTGGCCATCGCTGTCCAAGGTTGTGACAGGAAATTGAGAAATTTGACTACGTCGGAGAACTTCTAAGGGTGTTTTTTAGAGGCTTTATGGCGACGTAGTCAAATTTTCTCAATTTCCTGAAACAAACAAACAAACAAACCTAGGTACGAAACGCACTATTTTAATTCATTGGATCATCCATCGACTCATCGAAAATTCCAATTCTGAAGCGCACTAACGGCGTGAATTGTTAATATAAACTGCCACGATCTCCATTACACTCCTTCAAATAACTACAACAACAAAAAATGGTTTCAAAAACCAGACAGTGTTCACTACGATAAAGTTCTATATCCATTAATTTACGGCTTATTCCCCTTCATCGATTATTGAATCAAATACATGAAAAGCAATGAAAAGCCATAGAGATCGGAAAAAATCCTGATTTTATTTTACAATTTTGAAATGCTTCCTTATGACAATAAATTGATAGTGTTCCTAGTTCGCTTGTCCCCTTACAACACACCCACAAAACTAACAAAACGCACATACATGAAACGGTTCGAAATAATAAAACAGAAAGCAATTAAAAATAGTTCTATTTACATTCCGACATAGTATTTTTTTACTACACTCACTACACAGCTTTTAAAAGCTATTTCACTCGTTTTATTTGTGTAAATTAGCTAAACGAAAATCTATATCAAAAGCTAGTTGCAGAGTGAGCTTCATTGTTATATGCTGTCTATAAAACTTTTTATGTCTATTTAATACCAAATTAGGCAAAAGTATAAAAGTTTTTTCGCTTAAGTTTGTTAATTAAAAAGTTATGGAGCATGAAAGAGCTCATCTGTTTTGCAAGTGTTTCGATTTAGAAAGTTTACTTTTTGTCCTGTCAACGAAAGTTGTAGTGGAGAAAACAATCGAATTATTTTACACCAAAGTGGCAAATGATGGAAAACTATTAACACTGTTCATTTTCGCTAACACTTGCTTTTAATTCGACGAAAGAAAAGGAGCTTTTTTCCGATGTTATTACATCAAGTATTTGTGTTTGAGCAGTCAAGTGTACTGTTTGTAGCGAGATAGAAGGAGTTCGAATTTTCCTGTATAGATGTAAAGTATACGAGCGAAGCGAGTATGTAAAATTAGGACGTGTGGTTTGAGAATCTACTTTTGCTATTGAGATACTGCAAACGCAAAGGTCAACCAAAATAGCAATATGCTGTAATAGACGAACTTTTTCAAATGATAAATGATAGAAATTCACGCCATAAGTGTGCCTAAAATTTTAATTTCAAGTGAATGAGTCGATGAAAAAGTGAACCGAAAAATACTTTTTCATACCTAGGAAGGACCCGAAAAGTGCGACTTCGTCGCATTTTTTCTCCGTCCAATATGAAAAATACTGTTCGTACCACGGACTTAAAGTCTTTTTTTGCGTATTCGATTCCAGGCTCGCCTTCGGCTCTGTCTGGAAACTTCTCACACGCTAAAAAAAACCTTTAGTCCTAGGTACGAAATGTACTATTCTACGCTTCCTTTTATGAAAATTACGCTGCGTTAGAAAGACTTGCGTGAGAAAGATTTTGAATTTCTACCGTACTTACGGCCCGTCATTGGGAAATGACAGGACAGTTTCCCGAAAATGTATGGAAAATTTTATCGCAAAAATTCACCGAAAAAATTCAAAGAAACTCACCTCTTATGCTTTCCATTGTATTCGGGCATAGTCTCTTTAGGTCATCAAGGCATATTTGAACACTAAAACACTTTTTACTCGATGAAAAAACAAAAAGTTTTTTTTTGTTTTGTCGCGAAAAAAACACAGAAAATATTTCGACACAATTGTGACACTCCGCTATTATAAGGACTAGAATGAATGTTTGCTGTGTTCACTTCGGCGGTAAAATATTTTCATTCAAAAAAGTTTCCGACCCTTCAACGATGGTAGACATTTATTAAAATTGTAACCTCTCCCACTTCCTTAGTAAGCTAACAAGACTTCGCTGAGTCTAATTATGCCAACTCTTTGAATAAAAATATCTCCTGAGGTCGAATAATTGTCCGCTGAGCTTTAACAAACCTCCGCTGAGCTCTAATAATTCTCCGCTGAGCTTTGACAAACCTCTAATGAGCTCTAATAATTCTCCGATAGGCTTCAGTAAGAGTCCGTCAGACCTTAGCATGTAGTAGTAAGGCAATGAAGCTAAGCGAACACTCAATAAGCATCAGCGGATACCTAATAATTGTTGCTATGATTTAATAAGACTCCACTTAGCTTTGGCAGATCTCCGCTGAGTGTCCGATTAGCTCCATAAAGCCTTCCTGAAACTTCCTTAGGCCTAACGGACACTTCCTGAAGCCTAGCGGAGAATTATTAGAGCTCATCGGAGGTTTGTTAAAGCTCAGCGAAGAATTATTAGAGCTCAGCGGAGAATTATTCGACCTCAGCTGATATTTTAATTGAAAGAGGTGGCATAATTAGACTTCGCGAAGTCTTGTTAGCTTACTAAAGAGAAACGGACATTTATTTACGCTCAGCGCAGTCTTACGAGAGGCTAAATTTTTAATAAATGCTCTCCCATCGTTGAAAGAATGTCCGCTGAGCTCTCGTAAACCTTTAAAAAAAATGGTCGATGAGCATTATTAACTGTATACGCTACCCTTTGTCAACTGTTTCATGATTTTTATAATATGTCCGACACTTTTTTGAATGAAGATATTTCACCGCCAAAGTGAACACAGCAAACATTCATTCCAGTACTTATAGTAGCGGAGTGTCACAGTTGTGTCGAAATATTTTCTGTGTTTTTGTTGCGACAAAACAAAAAAAAACTTTTTGTTTTTGCATCGAGTAAAAAGTGTTTAGTGTTCAAATATGCCTTGGCGACCTAAAGAGACTATGCCCGAATACAATGGAAAGCATAAGAGGTGAGTTTCTTTAAATTTTTTCGGTGAATTTTTGTGATAAATTTTTGCATGCATTTTCGGGAAACTGTCCTGTCATTTCCTAATGACGGGCCTTACGGCGTGAATGGTCGATATAAACTGCACTGACAAAAATTCTAAATACGCGAGTTGGACTTGAAAGATTTGTAGTCGATTCAATTCGTGAAAGAGCACTTCTTTAAAAACCCTCGTTTTATTGCAACTTTTTGCAGTCTGTTGATACCATTGAGTATAATTTATTCAAATTGTTTCAAATCCATATTCAATTTTGTATAATTGATTGTCAATTGATTCAACGTAAAATTCAGTGTAGGTCACTTCATTTTACGCTGAAAAATCGTATAGCTAGCGATAACACGCATCATATTGTTTTACTAAGATAGATGGAGATTCACGATAGCTAATATCGTGACATGGTTATTTGTTTACCAAGAGATGAAAATAGGAAATTCGATCGAGCTGCAATTTCCTATTTCTCCGTGAGGTGAACATAAAATTTTTCATCCGTGCGTGAATAACAGTTTTTATCCACGAAACAATAGTTATTTACGTATTTGTGGTGGACGGTAGATTTTAGGCAATTTTGCGAGTTTTAGTCCGAACGAAGTGAAAGGGCCAAAAATCTACCGTCCACAACAGATGCGTATGCAACATTTCATGCTAAGGGCCTAAATTACGAGAATTCAGAAATTTATGCCCAAGGCATTTGAAACAACGTAGCACTTGTAAAAAAATAAATTCTTGTTCACCCCATGGGAGAAGTGAGACAAAAGGTGAGAAAATTTACTGTCTTAGAGAGCGTCAATAAAGCGCCATTTTTTCACCGTATTTGAGTGAAGAAAATAAGGTTATTCACGCCGCATGGATGACAATGAGTGTGGTGATATATATCTGTCACCTTCATAATACGAGTCATTTTGTAGCGATTTTGATGAACTCTTCGGGCACGTCATTTTTGATATTAAGTTCTATGAATTCGTCTGCGCCTTTTGATTTAAAATAAAATGGACATAACGTTCGTCCATTGACGAAACACACATAGGCTCTCGAGGGATTTGATTTAGATCGAACTAATGTAGTCAAATTTTATTGACGTGAGGACATTTATTTATTACTATGAATCGTCGATACGAATAAAGAAACGAGAGAGTGTCGCCAGGCTGTGAAATTTTGGCGCAAAATATGAAAACGCTTTAGTGGATTTAAAATTTTGCGCCAAAATTGACTGGGAATATCGATGACTTTAAAAACACTGATAAATCTAAAATTGTGTTTTTTTAAAGTGCGCAATAGTTATTTCATGCCTTTGTACAGAATTACAGAACTTTTCTTTTGATGTTTTTGAGGCGAAGCCGAGGTCAACAATCACACGACGACATGACTTTTCCTTTTTGTCGCTAGGGCTAAGCCAATTTCGACTCCAGTTAAAACAAAACTTTCGAAATCACTATTTTATGCAGATCCTAGTATGCCTCCTTGTAAATTGATCGCATTTCTTTTCCCGCCCCCATTACCTGCGTTTTCATTGAAGCAATACAAAAAATAAAAGAACTCATTGGTCATCCCCTATGTCATAGTATAAGGTTGTTAAGCATATATTGATATCATTCATATGGGGTGCAAATCTCGGTGCAAATGTTGTTATATAGTTCACATTGAATTTATATCATTCGGTCCGATTCGGTGTTATCAAATCTTTCCTCTCTTTTTTTGCCGATGCTCAGACACAAGAATGTGCTATCAACATTAACATTGACTGTAAAGTTGGTTGCTTTTCGCAGAAAAAGCAATTCTGCTGTTACACAATATATTTTATCTTGAGACTAAAAGCTATTTCCGCCGGAAACACATTATCCGGAATGCATTTTCATGACATGAAACGATGTTTCAAAGTTGCCATACATTGAAAATGCTTTGTAAATCCACACACGAAATATTAATTTATTTTATGTTATACATCTGTACAGCTAAACATTGTGTATGTTACACAGAGCATTTATGCATCAGCAGTTAATTTTCATTGTGTCCTTTACAAGAACAGTTCGCAGCTTTTGCCAATAACAAATTTATTATTACTGAAATCATGTCGAATGTAAATGAACATGTGCGAAAAAGCTGCAGTTAGTGCCGATTAATATTGTATGTACGATATACGTGCATGCATACGTATATGAGTACAAACGTACATACAGAAATTGACCGACGCTCTAGGCAATAGGAGGTGAGCTTTGTGTAAAGGACTTTTGCTGATGAACACAAAAACGCTTCAAAGCAATATTCGACACAGCAACATTTAATTTAATTTCAAACGGTTACGTGGGTTGGGTAAGGTTAATTTTTAAATTAAATTTCGGTCATTCGATTCTGTTTCAGTGATGGAAGTTAACGTCCCAATTGATTAATAAACTATGTTTCTATTCTGCACCGTTTTTGCCGCTGCTGATTACTGATTTTTTCGAATATTTCAAAATATTTCAAGATTCACCATATTAAGGTTGATTGCATAAGTTTGCAAACATTCGTGACTCTGACATATGCGAAGTTATTTTTAACGTTACAAATTCGCAACGGACTATTTGTAACATTAGGACTTACCCACAGGCTATTATACTAACCGCGAGAACGAGCCAGTTTTATGACGCATTTTGACAAGGGAAAATTTTAAATTGTCAATTGTCCATACGAAACTTAACGAAATCTGAAACAAAACCAATTAGTCAGTCATGTCACGTTAGCCCTAGAGTACCTAGAGACACCGTTTCGTCCTGCTGATCTCAAAACGCACTAGTTCACTTCCATAAAATTCCCGTGAATTTTAGGTGGAAACAGCACACTGGGGGACTCGTCAGGAACGACAGTGTCGAGAGTTTTGTGATCATATGCGCTCTACGGTAAGGAGGGAAACTTTTATTTAAAATCATTTTACAGAGAAAATTCAGTCAAACAATCGAAACAAAAATATTCGCCTGAGCATTTTTATTCAATCAAAATTAAAGTAAATTCAACAAATCTGACCTTCATCCATTTGTCCATCTGCAGCTGGACTTAAATTTTACACTTTTACACAAAACTGGAACCAACTTTACACTTTCACACTCAGAAACATTCCATTCACAAAACGAAAATTCAGAAAACTAAAAAATGTGACACTGACACTAAGAAAAGCGATGGTCACCCCCGTTCCAAAAGAATTCCAATGCAGTTCGTCAGCCGTTAGAGTTAATAGTTTTGTTAGAGAGGTCCACCCAACTAAGAAAATGTTCTTAGTTTCTCTATATTCGGAGTACTGAAGTGGTTTCCAACAACTGAAATCGAAAGCTACATGGGCGCCTAATGTTTAACAAATAATCTCAGTAAAGTAACTATGCCGTGGTAAAGTAAACCAGGCAGGAGCGCTTGATTTGACTAGAGATCTGAATTATCTAGTAGCCTTTATGTAGTCATTTATCTAATTTCGCGTGCGAATAGACTAATCTCAGGCGAGTGCGAATAGCACTAAATAGTTTAATCTCACCCGAGTGCGAATAGTTATAAATAGCGTAATCGCACGCGCGTGCGATTAGTATCAGTCATAAAATTTTTCAGTGTAAATTTGAGTTCATTTTCACACAATGTATCAGGTCCCTCATTTGACCAGGTCCCGACTGCGGAATATTGTTGCCCTGTGTGGTTAAGAAGCTCGCACACAAGCAAAGTAGATACGCAAATTAACGCTGCTCTACGAATTGTCACCGGAACGATACGTTCAACACCAACGGCATGGTTACCAGTACTGGCGAACATTATCCCATCGACTATTCGTCGCGAAGCCGCACTACATCGAGAATGGTCAAAAATCGCTAAAAACGAAAGCCTCCCGATCCACCAGGACCTTATTCTTGCACCGATCGTCTCAAGGTTAAAGTCCAGAAAGCCAATCTGGTGCGAACCATTTTATAACACAGACGAAAATTATGAATTCGACATTAAGGAAAAGTGGCGAGAAGCTTGGCGTGCGGAAAATCTTCACAACGAACACCTGATCACTGACCCGACAGAAAAGATCAATGGTTTTGACGCAGATCGGAAAACCTGGTGTCGATTAAACAGGTTTAGGACTGGCCACGGCCGTTGCGCCGATTTACTTTACAAGTGGAATGTGATCACATCACCGAACTGCGACTGCAACTCATACGTTCAAACCACCAATCATATTGTCGACGTTTGCCCAGCAAGAAAGTTCACTGGTGGCCTAGTCGAATTACACGAACTGACGCCTAACGCTATTCAATGGCTCAATCAAGTGTGACGATAGTATGCTTTCCCGACGTTGATTTTTTTTTTTTGTTGCTTTGTTGAATTTTTTTTTTCTTTTCATTTCGTATTTTTTAAAACTTTTCTTGAACTTTTTTGTTTTAATATTTGCGATGTGATAATCAGCTGTTTATAATGCCATACGAAATAATAATAATAATAATTTGATGTTTCAAAAATGAACCGCTTCTGCCTGGTTTATTTTACTCTGCCGTGCTAATAGCAGGGTGAATCTGAATTGGTAGTTAATGGAAGTCTGAAAAAGAAAGACTTGAAAAGTTGTAGTACAAATGTGGTGCCCGTTAAAAATTGTTTATGTTTTTGCCTGATAAAATAAATTTTTTAAAATGCAGACTTTCATTCCAGCGAATGGTTTATTAGACTAATTTAGCAAATCAACGGCCAATCCATGAACATCCGTTTAGTCTAATGTATTTTAACCACACGCCTTCCTATTAAGTCACGAGAAACTGTTCATGTCAAAGTCTACGGAATTTTTCGCTTTACTCCTGCAGAAACAGTTTTGCTGAGAAAATAGGTCAGCGATTCCATAAACTGTCAAACGCTTACGCTTATCGTTAATATCTTACACCTATAGAAACGCTTGTTGTAAAAGTTGCTCGACCGAAAAGTGGTTAACCTTAACACAGCGACACTTTCTCCTTTTTTTAGGTTTTCTTTATACAAATATGAAACAGACAACTACAGCTCGTTTCGTTACGGGATGACATCGAGTTACAAATTACAATGAAAACCACTTTGAAACCGTTGTTGAAATTAGCTAGCAAAGAACAGCACATTAATGCAAAATTCAGTGAAATTTTTTCTCTGCGAATGCTACTGTGACGATTATTCACTCCTCTATTCCGATTTCATGGATAAAACTGGCGTTGCATTGACGGCTATTCGATGCTTCAACAACATTACGAGGCAGAACTGGTTGAATAATGCATAAAGCGCATAAAAAAGTAACTCATTTTCAGCATCCTTTCTGAAGTTTGAATAGAAAAAACGGTTTGGTTGCTGCATTGTAGCGTGAATTAATTTTCCATTTCTAAAAATTTCTTTATTTTTCTGAAAACGAAAATATTTTTACATTGTAAAAAGAGCATCTTGTTTCGCCGAATAGATTGTATTGTTTTGTACGCCCGGACTCGCCGGTACTAATGAAGATTTCCTGTAAATTGCACTATTTAATTTCGTACAGTGTGTACACATTCATCCAGCCCGGCATTAGAGTCAACCGCTTCTATGTTTATACAGTTTGATTTTATATATAGACCGTGAAATGTATGGAACGTTTTATATAAAAATTTCCTTTTTTCGCCGAGTAAATGATTGTCATGTTATATGAAAAATAATGACTTACGAGGTTTGCCAAAGTCCAAAATTGTTGGCAAAGCTTTCATTCATAATTTATTTTCCATTTTCTCTTCTCGCACTGGTTTTTAGTGAACTTTTAACCCTGTGAATGGATCGTATTATGGTGGCATTATATGGTTATACATATGCAGACGAAATTTGAACATTGCAAAACGCGTCAAAGGATATTTCTTTATTTGGACACTGTTTAAACATTGGATTATTATGCTGTAACATGACTCGACTGAGGATGATAATGCAACGGGAAATTATTTACTTTGATTTCATATTTTCGAGTTAATTACCAAGAAAATTGGATTTGTCGTTGACATAACGAAATAATATCGCAGAGAACGAGCGTTGCTGTTCTTGTTCAACAAAACGGATCATAAAATGCTTCAAAGAAACGGTTATTTTTGATTTTTTTATGTATGTTTTGCCGTTACACAAAATATTGAATTTTTAACCCTGGCTTAATCAACCATTTTCTGCAATCAAATTGAAAATTTTTTCTTTCCGGAAAGGTTGATATATGCATTGCAACAATTAGCACGGCGTAAGTGCGGTCGTAATTCAAAATGGAAAGTGCGGAGGTCTTTCTAACGTAGCGTCATTTTCATATAAAGATGCGTTGAAATGTATTTTTCGGTTCACTTTTTCATCGAATCGTTCACTTAAAATTCAAATTTTAGGCTCATCTCAGTCGGTTTACAGCAAACCATTCGCCTTCCCTTTGATTTAAGTCGGCTTAGACTCAGCCCACCCTTGTGTGGTCAGAACATTTGCTTTTCTCTACACTAATTGTAACGTTTGACATTCATTTCAATACAGAAGGTAATGATAGTGGGGTCTATCGTTTTTGTACGGCAAAAGTGGCATACTATCAATGCTGATGGATATGTTATCTGATTTAAAGGCATGAGTGAAACGTTTCCATGGGTCCTCGCCACCAGTAGTGTAAAGAATGTTGGGATTCCAGTCATCGAATTCTTTATAAAGCTTTTCCACTGTCGTTTCCAAAGGCGTGTCATCGATGCTGAAAAATCACAACAAAATGCCTTTTCAACCGAACCATACACTTACGGTGTACCAAACACTTTATTGCATTTCTTCATGTGATAGTCTCGTGTTATGCTTTGTGGTATCCATGTTAACTTGTTAGTTATCAGAAAGCCTTCCAATTAAGTGAATTTTAAGTAAAGCCACTGTCGTCCTATACGGAATCTGCTTTAGTCGATAATATCGAATCTATTGAGATTACTCACGTCCGGAATTAGTGGAATCACTGTCCCATTCAGTGTTACTGATTTTGCTAACAAATCCATCAAAACTGTCGTCGAAACAATACGTTTAATCGTCGTTTAGATTCACTGACTGTGGGGAAAGTAACTCAATTTGGGTCCTACGAAACCATTTACTGAACGCAGCAAGTAAATTATTTGAGTTTTCGTTTGCCATCAATGAACAAAAGGATTTGGCTCCATCAACGCTGAAACAGAAATTAGATAAACTTTTAAGTATTTATCCATCCGTCATGATTTCACATCACAAAGTGAAGCCAAAGTAAAATGCGGAATGTATTTTATTGTGAGTTAGTCCCTGTCGTTAATATATTGTAAGTGTATGTCGTAAGTGTATAGAAGGTATATAAATGTGGTCATTGTACGTATGTATTAGTAGGGAGGTAATTTGCTATCTCATATCCATATGAGTAAAATTATGCGAGGGTTTTAGCCCAAGGTAGTTTTACTGATCGTGAAAGGACATAATAACTTATTTTCCGTGTATTGTATTAGGTTTTACCTTACGAGCGCGGTAAATTGTCTTTCCAAGTGGCGGAAGCGCCATATTACCTCCCTAGTAAGGTAAATTCAGTTTTTTGAACGACGTTGCAAATTGTCGTGAAGTGACGACAAATTTATTACTCCCTTGACTGAATGCCTCGAAAGTTATATGTATAACAGTCAATCAAAAATGGTTGTAATGATTAGTTCGTAAAAGGCTGCTATATCCTCATCAGAATCTGTATCAATTGGATGACACAATTTAAATGCATCCGAAATATGTTGCCCATATCCACTTTCAATCAATTTATTTGAAAATTGAAAACTGAATGAGAATTTTTTAGTTTCGTAGTAGTGAATTCGGCGAGAAAGAGCGAATTGGTCATTGGCCGCATATTGGTCCAATGTCAACGAAAGAAAAAAGATGGCTTCGTGAAAATTGTTGGATGTGGTAATGTATAACTCCGTCAACGAACGAAAATGGTCGTCGACGTAACGATTGGTCAGCGGCCGTGATACTTCTTGTGTGAAATTTACCAATAGAAGCGTAGCCGATGTCGGTAAACACACAAGAAGTACCATTTCCATCATTTATCCCATTATTTGCGAAAAATGTACTAAAAAAATTACAGTTACCCACCAGAAGCACGTAAAATTGTTTATTCCAAAATGTGAGGTGAAGATAACTTTACTTCCCGGGTGCCAAACTTTACCTCAAGTTTTTTACTTTGCAACAGGTTTGTTCCAAGTAACTGTAAACACGAACTTTGACAACCCGAACAACGACAATTTCATACACAGCAACGTCGCTTACGTGATATTTCATACAAATCGAGCAACGTCGCTTACAAACCTATGGGACATATTGTTCATAAAAATTCCACTTATTTTGTGTTTACCGACCTTATTTGAAATCAGAAGTTTAACGGCGAATGCCCCTTTTCAGCCAAAAAACAAACCAAATGGAAAACACAAGAAATACGTTAACCGTAACTGTTAAATACAACGTTATACAAACGTGCTTATCCGATGTTTTCTCCCATTGCTAGCACTATATATATATACACCCGCCACCCGGATAATCTATATACGATCCGAAATTGTTCCCCCACGACATAACATAATTCAAAACTTAGTCAATTATTTAGTGCGCCAATAATAATGCCTTCTGGGTTGAATTATCGTTATATTGTATATCGATGTGTTAATTTAACACTTGAAATGAATTAAATGGGAAATATCAAGTTCATCGTTTTCTCAATTCGTATCTCTCAGCTTTCATTCCATAAAATCTCACGTGAGATTTTAATATCATAAGAAAAATGTATTTGAATTATAATTTATCGATTACATTTAATTTGTCAATTATGGATGCTCTCTAAAAGGAAGCGTGAAGGAGAAGAAATTAATGTTTCGTCTACATGTTACCAGAACGAATTTTTAAGGTTCTGTTTAAGTGAGTCTTTTTTTCTACAACAATTTTAAAGTTTATTTCTGGTGAGGTGAAGTGCTATTGTCACGAAGAAGTCGAGGCTTGCCGAGACTGATAGTGACAAGTGTGTACTCTATTTTTCGCAATTCCGGTCCATAATCATCACCTTTCCATGCATCCATTTAATGTCGTTTTGAAAGTATTTATTTCACTGTATTTCTGGACACAGTGCGATATTAACTTTTTTTCGCACGCAGTTCGATATCAACTTATCAACCTATTACCCTCAACGAAGGCTAAATTTTTATAAATAAAAATCTTGCATTGACCAGAAATCGAACCCCTGACACCAAAAGGTTTTTGAACACAAAGCAGCGACTATAGCCATTCGGCTATAGTCACACAATTATACCGAACGTATTGTTGAAGCGTATATACTAAGCATTGACTACTCGATTTCATTCAACGCGTCTCTTTACATCACATTGCAATGTGTATTATAATGCAGCCTTCTTGATCGTTCAAATGAATTTCTGTATACACAAGAATTTTGGTACAAAATGTAGGACATGTTTTGCATTGGAAAGGTGATTATGGCCCGAAATTGCGAAAAACGTTGTATCTACCACGGTAGGTATGCCGGTATTTTTTCGCACACGACGTCTTGTCGACCTCGACTTCGCCTCGGGTCAACAATCGACATCTAGTGCGAAAAAATACCTTCATACCTACCTTGGTAGATAAATAACTATTATCACATAAGCGAAAACGAGACAACAACATAGACCTGAAGTGTAATTTTTGAATTATTCGTCCAGTTACGTAATTTTGACATCCGAACACCGCGCGTATGTGATAAAATAAATACATTATCACATACGCGCGCGCGATGTTCGGATGTCAAAATTACGTAACTGGACGAATAATTCAAAAATTACACTTCAGGTCTATGTTGTTGTCTCGTTTTCGCTTATGTGATAAAATAGAGTACACACTTGTCACTATCAGTCTCGGCAAGCCTCGACTTCTTCGTGACAAGTGTGTAATATATATAATAATCCATTTTCCTCATCCTATTCTGCCAACCGACCTATATATCCTAAAGGCAGCCGTACTTTATGACCCCTTGGCCGAGCCCTTGGCGACATAAAAACATGAAACTATTAAACGGCGAATTCCAATCGTCAATTTTTTCGTGTCCATCCCAGTAAACGTTCACATACATGATTACATAACATATCCAACTCACATAAATAAATATAGAAATTGCTTCGCTAAACAATACGGCAAAATCCTTTTCGACTAACATTGTGAAAACTGAACTTTCCCACATATTGAAATGACACAAAATGTAAATTCGAAATACAAATCACAGTTCAGTTATTTTACTGTACACCACCATTGAGATATGTGACGAAACAGACCAAATGTGTTCGTCTGTGCCATGTCATCAATGATCTACCCAAACGTGAAACCGCTCAAAATTTAATTCCCTTTTGCCAAATAGAACATTCAGACAAGATAGAAAATGTTAGTACATTTCACGATGTTCACAAAAATCCAAATTCGATTTGCACACTTGATTGAACATAATTGCTTAAGCATTTTACAGAACGACAATTTTACATGCAAAAAAAAGTTTTTTTCCAAAAAAAAATTAAACTTTGAATGGAATTATACATTTCATTGCATTTGAAATTAATATAAAGGTTTGTCGCGGAGAGTTTGGTGATATTGGGAAAAATCTGTTATTTTGCATTGCTTTGAATGAAATCACATTTCGGATTAATTTTGTATGGGCCATTTATGACCAAAAAAAACCGAAACAAGACAGACTTTTTGTTGCTAATTCGAATTCATAATTTAATTTAAAACTAGAGCACTGCGCCAGCCAAATACACAATCGGCCGGTGGTGGAGTGGAGAGCCGATACTAAGCTGTAGTTGTATTCCATTAAGGAAAGTAGATGTGATAACCTTAAAAAATAGGTTTGAAACAGAGACATGGCGAGCCACAATTACGTAAACTGCTATTTCAACATTTTCGATTGATGTTATTCTAATATAAGTAGAAAGTGGTTCTACAGTATGTCTCATGTCTCTAAAGTACATAGATTTTTATAATTAAAGTTGATTTTATCATAGTAATAACAACCGCAGTTCACTCTTACAGGCCTCTTACACCTCCTAAAATCTCCTAAAATTAAAAAATGCTCCTAAAATCTCTTAAAACTCCTAAAATGAGACTTCAAAAATCACATCAAACTCCTATAAATCAGAGTCATTACATTGAGTGGATGAGGAATTTTTTTTAAATAAAATGGAAAACTGTTCAAGTATTTTTGAAAAATGGTTTTGCTGCTGTACTACCAATCCATTCCTTTCGTTGTCACTGATAAAATTGAGTGAAAAGCGAAAACTTGAAAAATCGATTTTGCTAATTAAGTTTCTAAAGATGCAGTCGTACGATCTGCAAAGTGATTTCCATAGATAATCATAAGAACAATGAACCCCTTCAAATTTGTAGCCTGCATTTTGGGCGCAAAAATATTCGTTTTTTGATGATTTCTCTGAACCAAAATCTTTTGAAATACTAAAACCATTAAAGTACGCAAAATTGTGTTACTTTTAACGAAAAAATTGGTTTGTGGGTGAATTAGCCCACTTGTAGAAACCTGTGCAGATTACATAAATTTACATAATTTTTTTTTTTTGACGATTTCTTTATTATCATCCTTTGACTGACGTGTGTGGGATACGAACGATGATTTATACATATACATACAAAGATAAATACATTTAGGTCGATAGATCAATCCTCTTAAAGAGATTTGTCAAATAAAAACAAAATAGATAAATTAATTAAATTAATTCGGATAATTACAGTCATGAAAGTCAGTGATCGAAAATACAGTGTGATATCGCCTTATGTTTTCCTTAACTGATTCGAAATTTAGTGCTGCCTTTGTGATGATTATTTTTTGTGATATTTGTTTTTTATGTAACCTTCTAGTCCCTTACAGTCAAAGTCAGTCAATTTTCAGCATAAATTTGCTTCAGCTGTTTTTCAGCTGATCCACACATATATCAAAACTGGTTTTCCTTGTTCATACGGTTGAAGCTGCTACACGCACGCGCATGATAGTGGTAAAACCGTATAAAGACGTATAAACGGTTGTGATTGTTTGTATGGATCAGCTGAAAAAGAGCTGAAGCTAATTTATGCTGAAAATTGACTGACTTTGACTGTAAGGGACTAGAAGGTTACATAAAAACCAAATATCACAAAAAATAATCATCACAAAGGCAGCACTAAATTTCGAATCAGTTAAGGAAAACATAAGGCGATATCACACTGTATTTTCGATCACTGACTTTCATGACGTCAAACTTGACTCTGTATCTGAAAGACTTTATGCTCGTCAGGTGTCGAAGGCCACCACAGAACCTGTTGTATTCCATCGTCGATTGCATCAAAGCGGGATGTTTGTCGGAGCTATGTAGTTGGTTCACTTGACGGGTCCGATATGAATGAGTCTCATGATTAAACCGGACGTCGAAGTTATTCTTTGTAAGCGAGTTGATGCAGATAATCTGCAGAGGTTTCTCTTAGTGGGATAAGTTATCATCCACAAACCAATTTTTCCTTTGAAAGTAACACATTTTTGCGTGCTCGAATGGTTTTACTTTTTCGAAAAATCAGAATTTGGTTTAGAGAAATCATCAAAAAAAAACGAATGTTTTTCCACCTTAATGTAGGCTACAAATTTGCAAATGGTCTATTGCTCTTAATGAATTTTTTATTTTGACTGACATCTTGCAAGGCCACACGACCCTGACTTTCAATCAAGGGAATAACAATAATCGCACCATCATGGTGCGAATAGCACCTACCTTAATTACTTAAGAAATGCATACATACATACATATCTGAAATAACAATGATTCCATTGTCATGAAACTTATTGACTATTGAACTAACCTGGCCACCAGCCATTGATGAAATTCGCATCTTTTGTTGAAGAAAATGGTTTTGACAATATTGCAGGTGACTACATAACTACGAAAAACTGTCTATATTCTCCACTCCATTTTTAATGTATTCCGTTCGGTACAGCATCAACCACAACTTTGTATATATACATGACTAACTGATACACAAAAAATAAATGTTAAAAAAATAACGACAGCATACAGCACACGTAAAAGACTTGTGTCTGCAAGGGGTTGGTAGATCTCGAACTGAGTTGCTCATCTTGTTGAAATATTTGTAGGTAACATAACGAAACAAAACATGAGTTGCGGCATGTAATTACAATCATATAATAATGTTTAAAGAGTATCATGCATGAAACGTATATACCTATGTAACATCTACACATAGCCTATACACTCTTGTAGTCTTGTATACTCGTTATCGTAATGTGCGATGCATATAATACTGGAAAATGTACAGTAGAAAAATGTATAGAGAAACTTGTTATTATTCTAACTAAGCTAAGTAAGGAAAGAGAAACATATCTCCTTACAATTAACTATGCCATACACAGCTGCTGCGTTTCTCCCTCTTTTTTTCGTTGGCCTACTTTTTTTCCACTAGAACAGAGAAATATATTCTTGCAAGTCATTTCACTAGGTTGTAAATTTAATTACAATTTAATTCGCTTTTATACACACCGAAGAAGAATGTTATGAGCAGTGAACAGATATAGTAGAAGGGTATGGGCGCATTGAAAATTTCCATATAGAAATTGTGTATTTGTTGCTTCACTGTGGTGCCTTAATATCTGATCATTCATGGATGGCGTCCGTTTTTTTAGTGCTGCCAGTAACTCGCTAATTATGTGTTCTGGAGGGTCCAATGTGTGTTTGACCCCCAATAAGTAGTATATTTGGGGGTAGAATGTACATTTGAATCACAAAAATGCATATTTAATGAATTAAGTCTGTTGGCAGCACTGAAAAAAGCGGACGTCATTTATGAATAACAGCCAAATTATAGTCCTGAATTTTTGGATAAGCAAATGGTAGCACCACCGTGACATTTAGCATCAAATGTAATGCTCTTTAAGTTATATGATACCCTCCTAATAAACTTTAACTGATTGAGTGTGTAAAACCGTGTAAAATATTGCACTCGGTCATCTAGTCGCGGAGCAATATCAGTTGAGAGTCAAAATTTCACCATATTCGAAGAGTTATATAAGATTTATATCCTTAACGAAAATACCGAGACCCTTTTATACCTTACGAGATTTGTTTAAAAACAAGGCATCAGAACAGTCGGAGCGTTTGCTGCGACTTAGCCCCGTACGACCCGTAATCCTATTTCGTCCGTAACCATAATACGTCCGTAGCCGTAATACGCCCGGAACCCTGATACGTCTACAACCCTCTAATGCGTCTGTTACCAAAATGCAAGTCAAGTTCAGCATGGTCAAATTTACTGAAAGTGTTCATTTTTAAAATTGCGAATAGCGCAATTACGAAAGCCCGTACGAAGTACCTCTCAAATAAAACCAACAATTTACGACATTATTTTAGAAACCCAAACTTTTTTGCCAACTTTCCATTGCCTTAGTCCAAGGGCCCAAATTTGAAACTTTTTTTGCCATCATTCTATTTGGCATTCAATTATCTCTCAAATGAAACAAAAACTAGCAAAATCGAATGAGATTTACTCGATTTATGTGCAAAAAACACTTAGGGCCGAGTAGCGGCCTTAATCCAAAGGCCCAAATTTGAAACTTTTTTGCCACGTTCTTTTCGATGTTCAATTACCTTCCATAAAAAACTAAATCTAGCAAAATCGGATGAGATTTACTCGATTTATGTGCAAAAACACTTAGGGCCGAGTAGCGGCCTTAGTCCAAGGGCCCAAATTTGAAACGTTTTTTGCCATAATTCTATTCGGCATTCAATTATCTCTCAAATCAAACAAAAACTAGCAAAATCGGATGAGATTTATTAGATTTATGTGCAAAAAACACTTAGGGCCGAGTAGCGGTCTTAGTCCAAGGGCCCAAATTTGAAACTTTTTTCGCTACGTTCTTTTCGGTATTCAATTACCTTACATAAACAACTAAATCTAGCAAAATCGGATGAGATTTACTCGATTTATGTGCAAAAAACACTTAGGACCGAGGAACGACCTTTGAGCCCTCTTAACAAGCCCACGTTGCATCTTACCCAAAAACAATGTTCAGCAACTTTGTTCTACTCGTCAATACCTTTCATTTGATATATCACAAGCAGCTATTGCGTCGAAAGACTGAAAAACACCTATAGGACCCTAGCTCTGGAAGGGCCGACCCTACCATGCCCATTTTCGAACTTGACCTTACTTTTGTCGATACCAATCGGGGAAAAAAAGAATTTTGAAAAAAGGTTGTGATTTGCTCAAGCTAGAGGGGTCACAGACGGACGGACGGACGGACATTTTTTTTATTGCGGATTCGTCATCTATGAACATAACTAAATGCTTTGCCCTTACTGTCTGCTTCCAATTCGACGTGTTACAAACGGCATATTAATCTTATAAGCCCCCAGTACTTCGTACGGGGCTAAAAATCCAAGTAAACGACCTCTACAACTGTTTATCACACGTGGATCTAATGTAAATGAAATTCTCCAGGATGCTTCGTAGATTATGGGGGCTGTTCGGCTGTTCATTTATGATGCGTAAATGTTTAATTTTTTTGAACGCAAATTGACATCTACGATAAAATGGAAATCATGGATGACCTATATCCGTTCTGATATACTGTGATTTTAACTACGGCTTGACGGTCATGCATTGGTACGCACATTACGCATTTCGAAACTAGATCATGAAAGACATTGATGCTGTCGAGCTAAAATCGATTGCTGTGTGCTTGGAATTTCGTTACGATGCGGTTGATTCAAATTGACGCTTATCGAGTAGGGCATTGCAATAAATACCTTTCAAAAATACAAAAATACACTTCAGGATCTGTGCCGAACTTGCTAAAAGTGGCACGGCCCAGTATCCATCCAAGTACTTTATTTTACAAATGGGGAATTATATTCAAGGCTAGATAGAACAAACAAAAAGGTTCACAGGAATTGTATCAAATGTGATACACTTCAACGAAAATATCGTTAAAAAATCGACTTTTGAGTTACAATGAAATAGAGCTACAATCAAAGGATAACTAAATTTCTGGTAGATTTTAAATGTAGTATTATGTTACGATCAAATCGGATAGGTTTCTTTAGAGTAAACCTATACTAAAGTTTGAGTGAAGAAGCATACTGTATGAAAGTGCAATTCTTATCTACAACATAAAGTTTAAAGTTTGTCTGTTGGTTTGTTTGTTTCTCTGCAGTAGCCCTGAAAAAAATTCCAAGAGAATGGACATACCGACGGAGGAAAATTTAGGACGACACTTTCGTGCGTTATTTGACTCGGTAATTTTTTTTCTTTTTTTTGTCAGTTTACATCTTTAAAAGGGAAAACATTTTCAAAATATTTTGTCATTACAGCAATCCGACCAAAGCCGGGAGAACTCCACTAGTTTAAAAAAAAAATTGTCTGCTTTCGGTAAAATTTCCATAATTTTTTATTTAGTTCAAACCGTTCGTGAAATTATTCCATTATGCGTGAAAACATTGAAAATTATTTCGTTCTAGTTACGATACAATTTGAGTTTTAGCCAACAAAAGAATTTAACGTGTCTCAGACGGCAAGCATATTAACTGTTTTACTGTTCAAACTATTACTTCATTTGATCGAAGATTTTCAGATATTGATTTCAGAAATCTTTTACTTCATTATTTTTGAACATGCTTTTTGCCGAGGAGAAAACCACTATTTTCTGATTAACATGGTTAATCAGTTAATCTGTTAATCAGAAACATAAGTTTTGTGAATCCAAACGGTTAATCAGTGATTTACATTGATTAACCGCTATATTTCACGTTTATTTGTAGTTTTTCGACGATTCCCCCGGTCAAATGCTGGTTAATCACCAATTCGTCATCATGTTAATCACTGGTTAATCATCCTTCAGAAATATCTGTCGTATAAAGTTGTGGTTAATCATGTTAATCATGTTAATAACATCAATAAAAAAGAGTGGTTTCCCCCTCGCTTTTTGCTATAAAGACGTCATTAGTCAGAACTTGTCGTTTATTATTGCTGTCGTTGTCGATAACATATGACAGCCGTCTGTAACAGGTTAACAAGTTTACTCAGCCGATTACGTCTACCCTGGACGTCTTTCCCACACAGAAGGAGGCTAATATGTGCGTCGAAAATAGCCTCAAACATATGCTATTCTTCAGGGCCATTGTGCGCACGCTAAAAAAGACGGACTTAAAAACCCCTCCAGGTGCACGCAAAAACACAGTAAGCGAAAAAATTTCATGGATCGGACGCTTTGGTCACCCAAGAAGGCGTGCGCACAATTTGAAAGACCCGTTATACTTACACTTGACAGTATGTATGCTTCCTTAATTCCAAACTGCAATATCACTTTTTATATTGCACATTCAACAATATATATAAATGTTAAAGAAAGTCTACACAAACGAGGCCACAATATATTTTATTAGAGAGAAAAAATGGTGCTCCAGACAAAACTCTTTGTGATATCAATAAAGGCTATTACGTAGGTACTCTTCCTTCCATTATATGTATATGTACTTTTGACATTATCCTTTTCGTTTATTTGAAAAATTCTAAAATTCTGAGCAGAGTCGTTTAACCTTTTAGCGACGGCAAACACATATCGAACAAATATTTTTTTTATCTAGTAAGTGGATAAGATGTGATCGTTGGAGAGTCGTTTGGTGTTGTCAACTAGTGACCTATCCAATGTAATGAAATAATATTATCAAACATATTAATGTATCATTGGCAAACGTTTACTTACACTTGAAATGAAATCTTTAGAGATGGGCTTGAGTATACGGTAATAAAATCACAAACAAATGTGAATTTACAGTGAGATTTTAATGAAATTTTTAAGATTTTAATTTAGTAATGCCAACCTAATGGTCTGCAAAAAGAACTGTCTGTTCATAATTCATCCAACTGAAAAATTCTTTTTGCAGATTTTATAAAATTTTAATTTCATCTAAAAATGCTGCATAAAGGTGTGTTCTCTTGCTACATCTTTCCACGTTCGAAAAGTTTATGGGTGTGACGACGAAAGTCACATTTTTAATTTTGCTAATGCAAAAAAGGATTGGTTGATGTCGAAATGCTATCTTACCTTAACATTTTTCTACATGGGATTCTGATTTCTGGGAAAAATAATAATTAAAAAATTAATAAAAATGCAATGCTGGTTCTTTTTTGATTATTTCTTTCGAAAAAATGTTCACATACATCTCATATTCATATTTTTTTTGTGTTTTCGTTATTTAATTATTACAAACATTTTTTTTTATTTTTGTTTTTTGACATTGTGGTGTTTAACACTTTTTAAAGAGGTGCGATTAGGTCTTTCTTTATTATTTTTTTTTTGTTTTAGTTTATGAGTTTTTATGTTGTTAAATATTATTCAAATAGAAAGTGATAGTATGATTCCTAATGAATAAATTTCATTGCTTTCATACCGTTTTGCAAAAGATTCTTTTTATTCTTATTCTTGATTTAGATGTAATCACAAACATAAATTCGAAATCCATTTATTAGAAGTAAGTCAAGTTTTCTTTTCTCCCTAGTATAAATGGAACGGTAAGGTACCAAAACACTATTTTATTTCAACGTCTCAATCGTTACACACGAGGAAAAAAATATTATACGCAAAATCTCCAATGAAAATAATACACTTCACATTATGATATCTGTCCGTAAAGTCAAGCATATGCTAGAAAGCGCGTTAAGTCAAGCATATGCTAGAAAGCGCGTTTTTATTAATGCCATTTTAGAGGAAAACTATGCTTTGTAACGGTTGGTGTTCATAAAATTGTTGCAATTTCAACTGTAAAACTGGATACAGCTATCAAAAATTAGGTATTATCACATTTTTGTTTTATGTAGGATCTGATGTTTCTTGTCCCAAACATTCTGACATCTGTTATATTGAATGAAATATTTGAATTTTTTCCCAGTCGAAATTTTTGCCGCACACATGTAACGACCAGTTTACTGGTATACAAGCCAAAAAACCCATTCAATATCAAGACTGCTGTCAAATCTGTGGATCTAGAAATTATGTAGAATCTGTTGAAAACGAAAGTGTGATAATAAGTTAATTTTTTTTAAGTGTATTATGCGTTGAAAGCACATTGACAACAGTTTTTCAAGAAAAGAAAAGTATTTCAGCTAATTTTACTGGGATATCTGTTGTTAAGACGTGTGCGGCTGGAAAATTAGAAAAATCGGTTTAAGAGAGTACGTGACGAGACTTTACTGGCCTAAGCCTTGAATTGTTAATTAAAAGGCAACGGCACTTTGGTGAAAAGCCTACATTAGGGCGACTTTCAAATACTGGATTTTAGTTTACTTTTGGTGATATATTTCCATCTGAATCCTTTTTCAAAATTGTACGACCGAAATTCTGACTTCGAATGTGTTAGCTTTCAACAGAAAATAGATTTGGTTGTAGCAGTTTGACCAGCTCTGAGAACAATGAGTAGTTTATGAAAATTTCGTTAAACTGCTCACTTTTCTCAGAGCTGGTCAAACGACTACAACCAAAACTAATTTCGATTTAAAGCTAACACGTTGTGGTGGAAATTGCGGTCGTTCATTTTTGAAAAAAGATTCTGATGAAAAGATATCATCAAAAATGAAATACGAGGCACACAAATGTAGGCTACAATTTTAGCTCTTAACAATAGAAAATAATCAATTGCAAGACGAGCGCAGCGAGAACGAAAAATCTCTGAGTTCGATTTTTCTTCTTCTCTTCGATATTCACACAACGTTTTTGTTTCCCGCAAATGATCAAACAGGTTTCTGTCATAGCTATCAGTACTTCTTCCTCTTCTGCTTCTCAATTGAGAGAAAAGAAGCATTATTTCCTTGTAGGGTAAAAAATGAGATGTTTTCTAACCTAACGAGAAATTGCAATTGTGTAAACTTCAACGCGTGGAGATGACATTAATCTTCTGAACTCCAAAGCGGTGAGAAAAACTAAGTTTTCTCACTTCAAGTATGGACAAATTTTTTAATAACAATATTTGGAGTGAAATTAAATTTTCGTGTTGTTTGGTACCCATATCATTCACACTCAATAGTAAATTCGATATCGTGTATGCAGTTAAGTCTCTCATAAGATATGGTTTGAAACTTACGTCGTCACCTTATTATAGTACCCGAAACGAAACAATTTGTCATTTGAGCAATATGAGTTCCCTAATGTGAGAGTAAGCTTGAGCTAGTGTATATCTCAGCCGTAAGACGTCGTAGAAAATCTAATTTGGTGTCGAAAGGTACTGTCGCAAAATGGAAAATTAAATTTAAAATTTTTACTGAAATATTTGTTTTGCCTAAAAAGATGAAAACTCAAAAAATTTGACGTGATACACTTTTCAATAAAAATTTTATTTTTATTTTTTTTTTGCGACAACAATATGTCACAGCTGAGATAGTTAGCGCTTAATAAAAAATAAAATTCGTACGTCAAATGGTTTCAATTCAGATTTCAAACCGCATCTTACGATGGACTGATATGCACACAGACTTTCGATCTAATAAACTTCACGTTACTTCATTAATTTAAAGGAAAGAAACAAAAAAACTTTCATCAAAATTAGCGAATTCTCATAATTTTTTCTTCAATTAGTTTTAATCAATTTCACTTTATAAAAATAATTTAAGTTTTTTTATTCAATTATGTAGAGATGATGACATAAGTTACGTAAGTAATTGAACGATTTCGTTGTTTTGACAATTCAAAGTTTTTCTTCTTATTTTTTTTATTTTTGAAATGGAAAATTTAAAAAATGTTATACGTGCAATTAGTAATCTGCGTTCGGTTTTAATAGTAAAAGTATAATGTCGAATAATTATGTTTTTCCTTTTTTTTGGTTTCATTTTAATGTTTTTTTTAAATTTTATTTTTATTTTCCATTTTTTTTCTATTACTATTTATACATGTTGTTATAAAATTTTCTATCATAATTTCACTTTGTTTTTTGTTGTTGGTTTTTTTCTTCATTTTCTTGTTAAAGGAACATATTTACTTATGTACAAAATTTCAATTTACAGTGTATTTACATATGGTTTGATTTGCAAAAAGGACAATATATTTTTTTAATATTTTGTAGTTTTGTTGTTAACATTGATATTTTTAAACTTTTAAATTTAACATTAATTTTTTTCATCAAATCTTTTATTTATGCTCATCTCTAATTAGTAACAAAAAAAATCTCGTTTAATTTGAAATACAGTTCCTATAAGATAGGTCACCGTATTTTTAGATAATTTATTTTTAACCGATTCAAAACATTAAATGAAGAAACGAAAATGTTCTGCGATATGCCTCAAAGAGTTCAGCGTTTCCTTTTTGTGGAAATAGAACGGGGCATTAAATCGGACCCCATGCTCATAAAAGGATTTTTTTCGGTTCATTAGGCTAGTTTTTTTTTGTATGAAAAAAACATTTGTCGGCTACGGAAAACCTTGACCGCCTCAAAATATTGTGCCATTAAATGCATCTTAAATATATTTTTTATTTTTTTTTTCATTCAGCCTTGGCTGTGGAGAAAATTCAGTAAAGAGCAACTTTCCCATACAAAATATTTTTTCAAAAAACTTAAATGATTTTTATCCACGCTAAAGCTGCATGAAAAAATTTAAAAAAATACATATTTGAGATGCATTTAATGGCACAATATTTTGAGGGGGTCAAGGTTTTCCGTAGCCGACAATATTTTTTTTTTCATACAGTCAAAAACTAGCCTACGGTTCATTTTACCCACTTAAAATTCAAATTCACTTAGCGCGTATTTTCAGAATTTCTTTTATTTTCGAAAATTTTTCTTCATTAATTTGGTGAATTTACGAGATTTTAAAGAATAACTTTCACGCGAATCGGCCCTGCCTCGGCTTAAATTCTTTTTATAGTCACGATAGTTTCCGCTTTCCTAGAACCTTGATTTTTTGTATCTGTAGTTTTAACTTCTAAAGTACTTCAAGTTCTCGAGAGTACTTTCTGAGGAGTTGTGAGCTCTTACTAGTGCCAATTCTTCAGATTTTATTATAATACAAACATGATGATGAAACATATGAATTGAACACGCTACATCTACATTCATTCATTCATTCCCTGTACTTTCTTTCACTCTATATGACAGCTGTCAAATCTTTTTTGTTGAAAGTCTATAGGAAACCTCAGTTAAATTGACATTAGTAATTTTATGACCAATTCCACTAGAAATGTAATATAATTATAGAAAAATCTATTACATTTGAGCCTTAGTTTTCAAACATCGTTTCCCTATTCGCCAAGTTGGTGGAAGCGAAACATTTTTTTTTTCATTTTTAGTACTTCATTCACTGCAGCTTATTTTCATGTGAAGCAACTTGACATTTGTCATGTCAGAGTAAAATTTAGTGAATTTGGTTAACATGAAAATAAGCGACATGACATATCAGTAATTTTATGACATAATGTACCAAAATGTGGTAGATTGAAAGAAACCTCTATTACATTTGTCCCTTAGTTTCCATACATCATTGTCCTTCGGTTTGATCGTTTTCTATCTTGTAGCAACTGTATTTTAATTTATACAACAAAAAAATTGAATAAAATCAAACAGAAGTCGTATTGTAACTTACAAACTTATTTCTTACTTTCATACAGATATTTTCATGGTATTCTGGTGTTATGTGAATTAGGGAATAAGGGACAATAGATTATATACGAAATCGTAAGTATTTCCATTTTGCGGTTAGCTAGCTAAAATATTTCCTTTATTCATTTGCAATATTTATCATCAAAGAATATATTTAGAGCCTCTTATAACTGTTCAAATTTTTTTGATATTTTCTTTTGGATATATACCGAGTAGGTATATACGTCTACGTTTTTGAGTTGCCAAAATAATCGTCACAGCTTTAAAACAATTATTATTTTACTCACTACACCCCCCGGAAAATGAGTCATTACTTCATTGACATGAGCATTAAAACTTAGTAAGGGAAATAAGTTACGCTTGAAACTTTTTATTTTGCAAAGTGTAAGAGTTATAGTCCAAGCCGGAGTACGTAATCTTAGGTTTGTATTACGAACACAAAATAGGTACTCGTATAACTTACAAAATTGAGCAAAAATTCTGTGTACCCCGCCATTTTAGTTAAAATTTATGTTTTGTGTATGAATTGACATCGTTGTGAAATAATAACAAGAAAGGACGCAAGTAAAGTCGGAGCATTATAATTTGATCGATTCTACTCATTTAATTCATTTTTAAATAATTGTAGTTTTCGAAGAAATCATTTCGAAAACATTACAGTATAAAAGCTTAGACACGTGCATATGAACGGATTACCCGCCAGGTATACCGCGAGTAAACAGCTCTAATGCGCATGTGTAAGCCTTTATACTGCAATGTTTTCGAAATGATTTCTTGAAAAACTACAATTATTTAAAAATGAATAGAATCGATCAAATTATAATGCTTCGACTTTAATTAAAGGAAGCCAAATTTATATAAAAAGCTGGTATAACTCAAATACAATCCTTCTTCTTATAAGTAGTATGGTAGTTGTTTACGTGGACTACTTGGTAAACAGATGAAGCAAATTTCGACATAAATTTCGCTGACTTTAACTGTATTAGTCATTTAGCCAACGTATGATCAATTTATTTGCAACTGTCTACCCATGTTCAAGAAAGGCAATTTTTATGTACTCGCGTTGTTGTGTTTGGCGTATTATATGTAACTTTATACATATATTGTCATGAATAAATCAAATCAAAAAATTTATTGCAACACATGAAAAATTAAGGGAAACTTTTTTCTGCAGTCACAATCTGCTTGGCTGTTTTTATAAATGACTCGTGTTGTGTGTCTCATATATACTTCATCGAATAATGTACCGCATGGAATACACTTCTTTAATTAGCTTTGTATTCAATCATAAGTTTTCTTTGAAAATTACCTAACTAGTTGGAACAACCTTTTATATTATCGATGGAAAGTTGAATTATAAATAATAGTAAAAAAAAAAAGAAAACTGTTGCACGACAAACTTTGAAAATGCACCGAAGTTTTATGAATTAGTTGGAGCGTCTGAGTAATTGATGTATTATGTATAACGTTTTAAAAATAAAATTTCGAATGGCGCCGCAAAAGAATGATGTAAAATCTGTCAATTAAATATTAAAGGCAGCGAAGAGTAAAAAGAAACTTAAAAATTCAACAGCTTGTGTTATCTGTACATTTGATGTTACATTTTCGCTCGGTCCTGAAAGACAGGTTAAGACACATACAAAGCCAGATGGCAGATGATGTTTTCCATATTTAGTACACAGATAATTATCTTTTCATGCCTTGGGTATTAATTTCCGAATTTTTCTCGTAATTTAGGCCCGCAGCATGAAAACTTGTATACGCATCTGTTGTGGACGATTTTTTTTAATAGATACTTTCACTTGTCGCATCGTCCAGGCTAAACTTGCGAAATTGCCTAAAATATACCGTCTACAACAGATATGTAAATAACTATTAGGTTCGTGGAGATACAACTAGAAAATTGGGATGCCGTTGCAATATCGTGATCAACTTGGAGATGTTCGAACTTGTTCTTTTAGCAACTAGCGTGCTGTATTTACTATACAGTTGGGGTTAGAGGGCAACGTGAAACGGAGCCAATTTTCTTTTGTTTAATGTTAGACATTGCTCTCAGTAAACATTGGACAGGAAAATTGATTAAAATCCCCACAATTATTATAATATTACTAAAAAATCCAACTTTTTAAGCGGAGTGCAAATGTATGTTGATCGGAGAAATGATAAGTGCTTTAGTACTGATTCCGTTAATCGATATCTGAAACATCTCTCATTCAGTTTCAGAAAACTTTTGTGGTTTGTTTTAGTCTTCTCCTCAGCATACACAAAAATGATAACAGACACTCGTAAGCGTATTGTAATGTACGCAGCGACCTCTGTTGTCACTTCTACGTATAATTAGTACCATCGGAATCATCAGTTTTCAACTCAGCATGAAATCAGCATTTGCACTGAACTGTACCTGTACATGTCATTGAGAGCCCGAAATTAGTCAGTAACCGAAAAAATTATAATATCACCCCTGTCAGCGACGGTCGTAACGGAAACCAAAAATTCTTTCTTTCGTTTTGATATTATCTAGTTTATGCGACTCAATTTATTTGTTGCATAGATTATAGTCTATCTATTTTGAGGAATATTTATCATTCTCCATTCATTGATCATAATTCTATTCATTTGCTAAATTATTTAATAAAATACTTTAGCGCACATAATGTTTCCTTTATGTTAATTAATATTACGATCTCGTTCATTACCCGTTCTCCATTAAATGTGTTGATGAGATGATAATAATATCCATTAAATGGAACAAACTACACATAAATACTTTTAACAAATCCAACGGCGTAAATTAGCAGCAAAGTACATGGAAAAACTCTCATATTGCTAGCTGTTAAACGAAAATGAATTTAAAAGTTTTATTAACAATTTAAAAAGGCGGAATAGAAGTTAGAAAAGAAGTGCTCTCATTGAGACGATCTCATACTCTTACACGTATGTATTATACACGTATATAAATTTGTTAAATTATATAGCAGCTGACATCCAATTGATAACAAATGAATGAAAAGAACAGTTCATGGAACATTAAACATTTTTTTTCTGCTACAAGAAGAAGTAGAAAAAAAGGAAAAACTAAATAAATAAAACAGACGAGAAAATGTTATTATCGTCTAGTTGCTATATAAAAACCGGTATAGGGACATTATTCAAACAAGACGACATGGTATTTACGTGCCTTAAAACTAAATACGATGCTGAGATCACTTCACGATAGGCTTTACATGTATGGGGGTTAACTCAGATTATGTCGAAAAATCTAAAATTTTACACAATTTTTTGCATTGTCTGAAGATAATTTGCTCATGGAGCTGACTGAACACTGGTGAAAGTCTGTTCGAAATTCCAGAATGCCAACCCTAACACTTTTTCATGTTGACTTTTAAAATTTGGTAAAATTTGTTCGAGTTGGGAAATGACAGGACAGTTTCCCGAAAATGTATGGAAAATTTTATCACAAAAATTCACCGAAAAAAATTCAAATAAACTCACCTCTTATGCTTTCCATTGTATTCGGGCATAGTCTCTTTAGGTCGCCAATGCATATTTGAACGCTAAACACTTTTCACTCGTTGCAAAATATTTTGCACTTTTTTGAATGAAAATATTTTACCGCCGAAGCGAACACAGCAAACATTCATTCTAGTACTTATAGTAACGGAGTGTCACAGTTGTGTCGAAATATTTTCTGTGTTTTTGTCGCGACAAAACAAAAAAAAACTTTTTGTTTTTGCATCGAGTAAAAAGTGTTTAGCGTTCAAATATGCCTTGGCGACCTAAAGCATAAGAGGTGAGTTTCTTTGAATTTTTTCGGTCAATTTTTGTGATAAAATTTTCCATACATTTTCGGGAAACTGTCCTGTCATTTCCCAATGACGGGCCTTAAGTATTAATAGTCCCAGATGCTGGGGCTCAGATCATGCGATGAACTCCGACTGTTCTTTTATATATATAACCAAATGCAAGTTAAAACAAATGAACTGAAAAATTTTGTACCAAGGAAATGATCGAGGACAGATAATCATTTACTTTGAGGGGCAGAAGGGGTTTTCGAAAGGAACGGATTTTCAGGGATGCGAAAAGGATTTTTTGTTGCAATTTCTAAGTATTTTTAAGAATTTTGATATCAATTTAAAAAAAAATTCCTTGACTTTCAAGGATTTTCTTATAATTTGAAGAACTTCTTGAGGATTTTCAACGAATTCGAGGATTTTATAAAAAAAATATTTTCTTTTGGTGCACGGATTTTCATATTTTAACTTTACCTCGGAGATGAATGTTGTTAGTTAACATGGATGTGCACTCTTACTTTACTATTTCTTCAGTTCACACCACTCATCGCTCAACATAATTGATACATGCAAATTTGCATAGGATGTTCGTTCATCATATATCTTATACAATCTTGTGGAATTTTAAAACCCCATGCTCGTGATAGTCTCACAAGAGCTATGGTAGAGAAAAGTCTGAATTTTCGAACTGAAGTTGATTGAGTTTGATTCGAGTGTGGTTGTCTCTCACGTTTCAAATATGGTCAGTTGGTTTTCGGTGTAATGACTTCTTTTAAAAGTCTCGGATCCGAAATATGGATAGAGATATTTCGGAAGCAAAAAGTGATATTTATGGTTTTACCCCTCGCCAGCATGCAACCATTGAGTTCGTTGCGTTCTTTGTTTACAGGTTTTCAACAGATTGGGTAGAAAATATTTTTTTTCATACACTGAAAATAGTGGAGTGTATTACATGCTAGTTAACTATGATACGCGTCAGAAGTATACCATTCCGAGGTCACTTACAATGTAAGTCTTACATACTTGATTCCTGAAGTATAGTCTCTTTTTCCATAAAAAAAATCTAAATGTTTTCTGACTGTTATGCCATCGAAACCATTTTCATAAGATTTTAATCGAGTTTCGGATGTTTTTTTTTTATTCCATTCGTTTAGGTCATAAAACCGTCATTAGCATTCATTCATCCATATTCCTTTACAGTTTCCACATCAACAATTCATTCGCTGCTGCTGTGACGAAAATTGCAGAACACATCATCTGGTTTGAAAAGGACTGAAGCTATGACTGAAACGTTATTAAATCGAATTTATGTCAACATCAAAAGAACACTGTATTGATTTTTCGGAGAGACGAGGATTGTGGCAGCATTGTCGAGAGGTTTTTTTAGACATCTCGATGATACAAGTGATGAGGGACTCAAAGGATAATTAGAAAGTCAATCATAGAAAAATCGTTTGATGAACATTTTACAGAAAATAAATATTTGACGGACTGGTTCGGAATTACCTGTGGTGTCCAATTTCGAGCCATAACTGCACATAAAAATCAGACATAGTGAGTAGATGAAAAAAAAACACTTTGGAGGGTGTCTAATTTTTGCGTGTAACACAGGTAAATCTCAGATTGTCTGCTGGTTCACAATCATCGCAGCAAAATACGAAGTTGTATGAAGTTGATCATTTGAAGGGATGCCAAAAAAAAAAACGAAAATTCTTAAAACGTAGTGTAGTCTGTTACTTCTGTGGTTAAAAGTACCGCCCTGTGTTTGATACAAAATCTTTTACTTCATCCATTCTAACACACATTTTTCTATATAAAAGAACACTAGCCGGAGCTCATCGTAAATTCTTGCCGCATCATTGTCGATAGCAGATGAGTTATGCGATGGCCATGATTCGATACAACAAAAATACACTTATTGGAAACGTCGAGTTTACCGTGAACAATAGCGATAGATAAAGTAAAATCAACTTACCTGAATTTTTCCAATTATTGTTAATTAATTTTTGATTTGCCACATCATCGGCTAAGCCTATAAAAAACGATATCGTTCTATCACGTGTGAGTAAGGGAAAATTTTCGATTTTCGCTGAACATTTCAGCACCAATTGCTTCACGTTACCAAACCGCTCCTTATCGATGAGAAAACGTATTTCCAGTGTGCGGTAGCGTAAATTAAATTCATTTTGGAGAGCTGATGTTTCGTGTTGCGGTTGAAGGTAATCAGGTGGTACCTGAATGTGGAGAGATAATAACGTATAACGTATCCATTATGCGGAAATATTTCACTGGAGAACAATAATATTTTACCGGTCATTGATTTATTAAATGGTTTTGAAAAAGAAGAAGAAATAATTGGACATATGATGCAAACGCATACTAAATTCACCGATTTCGAAGGATGAGTTTAATACAATTGTTGAATAATTGATGCGAAATGAATAATCTTTGTGAATAAGTAAAATGATTCTGAAATTGCTATGAGGAAAATTATGGAGTTGGACACAGTAAACGATCGGATTAAATTGCACCGATTACGCTTTTGACTAGAAATTTTCAAGAAATAGTATTCTCTGAAACATCGACAACTATCAGGTCCGGCCTGGCTGTGAATTCAGATGCGTCACTTAGTGATTTTTGGGTTTTTGTATGACTTAAATCATACAAAAACCCAAAAACCCTTTGTCTATGTTTTTGAGTATTTTACAACTTAGTTGTCTCCGAGTGGCTTTTCCGAGCCAGCCCGGCCCATTGTACCATTGTTTTTCACAAGTCATCAAAAATAATGGAAAATGAACCGAAAGGATTGTTCAAAATGTTAGACCCAGCACGTTAATTCCAGCCAAATTAATTTTTCTATTGTGTTTCACTATTTTGAAATTATTAAAGTTGAAGAACGTTGAGTGAAAATAAAAGTCTCATAAACGACGAAATCAGATCAAAAATGTATTTTGAAATTTTCCTTTTGTTACTTCTCAGCGTTTAATTTCGTTCGTATACCAATCGCTGGCTATTTTCGAGATTAAATATCTCAACCATTTCGAGTAGAGCGTAATGTTCAAACACAGCTCTGGTTTTGTATCAATTAGCCATTATTCTGCTATGCAGCTATCCGCCAAGAATGGGTAACGAACATTCTAACGTGAACGCAAGAAGTGCAACCATATAGCACACCTACCCTACATCTGATTTAAACCTTTCGAAACCAATTTCACTGACCGTCGAGTAGAGTAAACAACATTCACAGCAATGAATATTCTAACCAAATTACATTTTCCTTCGTCTGATTACGGGGGACAACTAGAAAGTTAAAACGAACGCGTAAATATCAGCAAACGTGAAAGTTTTCTCATTCGGTGGCACATCTACCTACTCCCGTTCGTAATATATTCCCATTCATAATTCATTTTCAGATTTATCTCGGTTAAAAATTTTCTATTCCACTTCCAAAAACTAATGTTCCAATACGGGCCACATTCAAAATCCAAACGCTAAGGCAATAGCTCATATTATATAAGCTACTTGTTCATACACTCGCCCCGGCAAAGGTATTCCTTAACGCATACAGCGAAGCATATAGATCACTCTTTAAATCGCTTTGTAAGCTCCAAGAATTACAAGCGGCTACATTTTATGCTTCCTGATAATAAATTTGTTTTCTTTTAACGTTTTTTTTTCGTCTTCTTTTCCTACTCCTCTTCAATTTTTCCATACAGACCGAACCATTTATTATCACAAGCGAGATTCTAACTCAACAAATCATGTTTATGCATCATAAAATATAAAAATAATTTTAAAAACCGGACTATCAACCATATTCGTGAAGCAGTTTATATCATAATCATAAATTTACAAACTGCCCAAAAGTTAAACATCGAGTTATCGTACCTTTTCATCGTTTATGTACGAGCTTAAGCTGTAATAGCTGGCGAATTTGATTTATATTTATAGAATGTGTATAAATATGCACCCTCTACACACACTGTCGATGTACTTATATAAGTGGTACTGGTACGTATACATACGGATTTAAGTTCCGTACAAGCTTTCACTATATATATCAACATGTAAATGCATGCAGCTGTGGAAGTGGTTGCGGTCTTACCTTTTCATCGCCAATATACCAATACAACGAAGCTGCTGGACTCGATCTATCGGAGGAACAGTTAGCAGTTACAAAGTCGCCAATTTGGTATGATGGCTGCAGACCGTTAATGACTGGATCATGCTTCGGTAGAGCTGATGGTGAATGGAAAAAAGGTAAAAAAAAATGAATTTTTGTTAATTAAGATCCAATACATTTTATGACTACCCGATTTCAATTATTTTATCGAACAAGATTGGTTACCAATCATGACAAATGTATGTTCTACTTTAGATGTATACAAAGTCGTTGCACAGAGGATTTAGAGTGAAGTATACGGTTTACGGTTACCAAATAAGAAGTAAAATTGCAATCGAAACACCTGTAAATTTTCAATTTTCACATTGCTTTCCGATTCTACTCTTTTTTTTCATCCGAAATAGACAGGCGCGAGTTATTGCAATCACTACGTGAAACATTAATGTGTGCCCACCCGAAACACATCAACTATAAAATGTTCCCTCGCATCGCGCCATATTAGTGTATACACCTAAATAAACTATTTATGTATGGTGCTTTGTAGACGTGGTTCAGGCTACGTTCGTTGGTCGGTATAAATATATATTTCAAAAATTTGGACATCGCACGTAAATGGTTACGATTAAACAGTGTTAGTATAAGTAGTAACATAGTTCAGAAAAAACGACACAATTGGAAAAATGGAATAAATGATAAGTGATGGGATCGTAGGTACAGAGCAAAGTGCATTAAAATATGAGCATGAAAACGAACTTTTCAAATGTTTCGAATCGAGTCGATTTGCGAGGCAGTAAGGGTTTCAGATTCAAATTTTAAGAGTTTATGTCAGGGCCTATTGACTGTTGAAAATTCTCGAAAATTAATAAAATTCACAAACTAAGGAATTCCAGAATTAAATTCTGAAAATTCTCGAAAATGCTAGAATTTTCCAAAATTCTTAAAATTCTAGAGAAAAAGAAATCTTGAAAATATGCCCTGGTTTATGCTCTCGTGGACGTTTCATTCAATTTCAAGATTTTTTTACAGAAATTACAACGCTGGTAGTTTTTGAAATGAATAGAAACACATTTCACAAAAGTACACTCAATGCAGACTATTTAATTTAAGAACAGCAACCGTAAGTTGTGTTTGTATTGTAGAAAGCCACTAGACATTCAAAAGCGCAATTTCTTTAGTTCTCCGTCTATCAGGCCCGAACTGTGAGTTCGGGATTTCAAGCGAAGCGATGTACGAAGGGCTTTCTGTTTTGAGTTTAAATGCTTTTTTTAAGTTTTCTTCACACAAAGCGCGAAGGAATTTTTCGATCCAGTGCGGCCCTGTCCGTCTTGAAAGTATAAAAGTATACAATTAAATGAAAAATTGAATGTTGCATGAAACTCTTGTAGCTATTCTTGTGAATAAAATTTTCAATTCTTCGCATTCTACAACATCTGGAATAGACGGAATAGACTTAAGTAAAACTGCACTGTGGTGGGGTAGGATTGATCAATTCTGGATCAATTCCTCAAATTCATTGAAAATCCTTTAAGAAATCTTTGGAATTTTAAGGAAATCCTTGAATATTATAGGAAAATTGACAAACGAAAAAGAGAAAATTAAAATAATAAAATCAATTTGTTCGATGAGCACTACAGTAAATCAATGAATATAAACTACTAGGTATGGTCTAATGTCATCTTGCCATCGAAGTGGAAAAAAGGATTTTAAAAACGGATACAAACGTGCTCATTTTAACATTATTTTGACATGAATAATGAATGAGTTCAAGATAAATCGACCGATTTTGAAGAATCGGTCATATGTGGTGTGGTATGTACATTCGTTGGAGTATATAGATATGCCAATACACGAATGAATTATTGATCGACTATCGACGAGGATAATTTCGTACCGCGGTAAGATGCCTGGCATAACACTATATCGACTCAACTGAAACCACTCAACTGAAAATTTTCCATCGTTTCGAATCGGACGCAACGAAAAAAAAAAACATTCAAAACTCTAAATTAGTATAGTAAACTCAAAAACCGATATTTATGCATGTTTTCCATCTGTAAAATTTATGAAATTTTCGAAAGGAGTATTACCCAAACCAAATTTAAAATATCACTGCGCTTTAATGTGCTGTACCGTTTTTTTTTCCTGCATACTTAAAACGTTTAATTTCCCACTCACTTTTCAGTATGTATACTAGACTAGACTTGATTTATCTCCTGTGCAATTGGCCTGAACGAAATGTTTAAATCTATAACTGTATGTTGTGTATGCAATGCCATTTATGTCTGGGTCAGTTCGAGGCACTGCAATATATGATTTTTTTTTTCGTGCAGAAAAAAGGGAATATTTATGACAAACATTAAACTGATTTTTGAGTTGGGAACGGTTCGATAAAATGTAATTGAATACAACATGGATTTTCCAAATTCCATTATATGAAAAAAAAAAACGACAACAACAACGAACGGTTATGAATGCACAAATTTTGTGTGGATGTGTACAAGACATGGACAAGGTTTATAATAAATTTTTTTTTGTTCGGTCTGTAATAAAATGTAAATTTGGCACGACGACGACCTGTTTTCGGTTAATTACCTGCAATAGTCATGTTTCCGGTTTTCCACTCGAGTTTAAATTCGGGTGCATCCCCAGAGATTTCGCAACGATATAAGCCACTAGTTCGCGGCCCTAATTGTGCTAAATTCACGCTACATGTAACTTTATTGCAATGAAATGTTTGTTCTGCCAACGTAACCCCGTCGACATTAAATTTCATTATGCTTGGGTACATTAGTGGAGTGTATCTGAAAATTAAAATGAGATTTTCGGTTGGTTTTGTAAGAAATCGCAGATTTTCGTCAAGATTTGAATATCAACATTAGCGAAAATGTTAAAAGCGTTAAAAAGTTTAACAAACCTGAAAAATTCTTGATTGTTCTTATACCACTTCACCGAGTTTAATGTGTGAGAGCCCATATTGTAGCTACATGATAATGTTACTGGATCTCTGAAATCGGCTATTTCGGGGACGGAAATTTCTGTCAATTGAAGGGCTGTGATATAATTGAACCCTGTAATAATAAAGAAAATTGCATCAATTACACATTAAAGAAACACGACGTATTTTTGGTGTTTGAGTTGCATGTTGGTATTGCATTGCTAAACTTAAATGAAGAAAAGTGAAAAATACTCACACCCACCCATTCCTAAACTGAGCGAAATTTTCTGCATTTTGTGCGTATAACATACCTGTCACACGATTAAAATCAATGACGAAAGTTATTCGTGTGGCATGTATTCGTGCGGTACGGTACGTTTTCAACTGTTCACATCTTAGAGTAGATACACCTAGAGAGGAAATTTTGTTGGCGATTCACATAGCAATCTCATCAATTTGTAATCATAGTAAACTTTAGTCAACATTCTATATTCGTCAAGTTCGGACACATTAAATTTCTCTTTATAAAACTGTTGTTTCCACTCGAACCTGTCTCCCAGATTCTTGGACTCCAACAAATTTGTACGACGAAATGTGGTCCCAACATCAGTTTGTATAAGATTAAGATACACATTTCGTATAATTTTACACCAATACATACATGCGTTGACGTCTTTCGCTTTTGATATTTCAATTTGCCCTCTTAATTAAGAGGGCAAACACATATACCAATAAACATTTCGTATTTCATGTTAACACCACATATTTTACGTAATTTTGTTCGAAATTTCCTCTCTAGGTATAATTACTCTTAGGTTCACATAATAGTTATAAATCTAGTTATTAGCATTCAAAAACCAAGTAAAAAGCTGCTTCCGTTGATACAAGAACCACTGTATTTCTTACTGTTCAAGCGTTCTATAATGACGTATACGCCTAATATCAACGCACTAGTGTATTTGTAGTGAGTTTTCCACATTTTTTTATACTTCCAAAATTTGTGTGATACATTGCCTAGTCTATATTTATAGTAACACTCATGCTTGAAGCGCTTTTGTATGAAATTTTTTTACTGTGTAAAAATTTGTTTGATACACTGTCCCGATTCAGTACTCTATTTAAACGTGCTTGAAGTGCGTTAGTTTTTGGCAATTTCGAGGCAGCTCCATCAGAGATTATACCACGTTTTTATGCAATACACATCCATCTAAACAACATTGAAGAGCATGAAAAAGCTCTAGGAAGCGAGGGAACCGAGAAAAACCTGGTAAAGGGATAGAAATTTCCACTAGAGAAAAATAAAAGAATTTTTAGTTCAAGCTATTGTGGATACGGAATATACGTGGCACACGGAATCTACTTGCCTGACACGGAATTCGTACATGCAGACGTCAAAGCATTGTAAGATGAATTTGAGAAAATTTTTCTTGATTTTATAGAATTTTTTGAACATTCTTTCAAATCAGAGAAAATCAGGAAAATTCAAGAAAACAGATATTCTCGATTCATCTAAATTTCTCGATTTTCTTGAATAAATCCGAACTAAACAAAATAAAATATAAAACGGTATTTGAATGGCTCCAAACAAGTTCAGGCATGCCGCTGCCAGATTCTTCCAATGGCTAACACAAAGAATGTTAAGATGTGCTTTCTTGAAATGTAATTTTATTTGATCTGATACAATCAAAACTACAATGTGAGGTTATGTAAAGTTAATGTAGCTTTAACTTCTAGCTCCATATAATATTTATCAAAAGAAGAAATTCTGCAATCGTCTGTATCTAAATAAAATCCGTTTGTCCATTTCGTAGAAAAACCTTTTCTGCTTTGTATAGCATTTTCCGTCCGTAAATAAGTGGCTACACAATAAAGTATAAATATAATAGCGACTGAGATACGTGCGATTCGGAGCGTCCAATATACTCCTGAGAATAATTTTAAGCATCGTTTTAAATATTAAATTTTAATAGAATTTCAGAGCAATCCATTCAAATCAAGTATCTCGCTATTGGAAATAAATTCAAATTTTATTGCACTCATGAGAACTGTTTTTCTGGAATCAAAATTCGAGTAATTTTTTATTATGTAGCACAGGGAACAAAAAAATCGACACGAGAAAAAAAAATAACAATCGCAAAAAAACCACCATACATCTCTGGAGCACGTCTACATAGTTTTACACAAGAACAACTTCAACATATTTGTGGTGGAAAATATTAATTTTGAAGTAGTCATATAGTAACAGTAAAATTGCTGAATGCGCAGTTGGTTGAGTGAATTTTTCGCTTTTGAATACGTTCTACATTATAATCAGACTGAAGGTAGAACAGTGCGCGGTCGGAAGTGTTGCGCTAATAAAACTCAACAGGAAATGAATTGTTCACAAATTACAGTTAGATTTATCAGTTTGGGACGATCATTTAAGATCTCGAAACACAGATCTGTTGATCCTTTGTTTCCATTCCCGGTCATCATGTAAATCATGGTAGCCTTCCTGTTGCCGATAGGAACCTGTCTAAGATGTCAGGTCCTATTGCAGCAATTTCCGAAGGAACCACCTCGTAGTCTCCGAGCATACTGCGTCTTAGTTGAAGAAATTTGGGGCAGTCACATATCAAGTGTGCACCCGTTTCTTCTTCTAGGTCGCAGGAACATCTCGGAGTGTCCGAAAGCCTCAACTTATTCATGTGCCGATTCAGCCCGCAATGTCCCGTAATCGCTCCTACTACTCTTCTAATGCGATTTCGGTCCATTTTGAGCAAGTCTTTGGCCCATTTTTTGTTAGGCTTAGGGAAGAAGCATTTCGTGTGAACGCCACAAATTACAGTTAAAATCAACCAGATTTAAAACGGAATTTGCTTTAGTTGTATTGAATTGATTTTTAACTTGTTCCTTAAAAAACTTGGATTCTAAAAACAGACAATTGAGGTTTTCCCTGACATAGCTTCTTAGAGTGATGAAAATCGAAAGCTGCCCAAAATGGATTCCTTATTTAAATAGTTAAATGCAGACAAGGGACATGTGTCACATTAGCAAATTCTAAGAAAAATGAAAATTTTATACGAAACACGAAAATGTGTTTGGGATTATTGACTGAAAAGAAAACAAAATGTTGTACCAGTTCCACCAGCCATTCATTCATTTTTTCTTATAATTTGCTAATGTTGCATTTAACTAATTATTTAAAGTCGGATATTGGGATAATGTTGATTAATTGCTGTAGTGTGGATGTAAAATTGCATTCCAATTTCCGTTTATATGTTTCGTTAAATTTATATTTATTATTGACGCGATAAATAACTTTCAAAATTAAATATTAAAATTTAAATCAGTCGGTATAAAAGCTCATTAAATACGCTAAATAATTAATATGTAACAGGTTTTTAATTACCTGCTGCATCAGAAATTATATGTTCGGTCTGAAGTTCTGTCAATTCACAAAAACTTCAGGCAAATAATTTACAATATAAACTCTAAATACTAATGCAATTGCTTTCACCTGTAACTGACGGCTGTGTCATCTGTCTTAACAACGACGTCGAGGAAAATAAACTATAAGCTAAAGTGATTATTTATGTAGCAAAATGCATGTTTAAACTAATGAAATACAGTTTTTTTTTCATCACTCCTGTTGCACTTTGATCGAAAGAAGTGAACAGATTGGAGTATTATACTAATGAGATGTCTGTAATTGTATATGACAGAGAAAATTGGTTTTTGTAGTCTAGAAAGAGACCATCCCAATACTCAACCTGACGAATCTATGGCCGTGAAAGGTTTAGGCTGATGTTTAAGAGAAAATGTTTCATAAATGGAAAAACGTTGAAACATAACTGAAATGATACAAAAATGCTCACACTACAAAAATTGTGTTAAAAATGTGATTCTAGATTAAACATCTATAACTAAAGTACCACCAAAAATTATGTGTGTAGAACGGGATACACTTCAGAATTCTACCAAAAAAACATTCATTTTTCTTTCATTTGCACGTTAGACGTTAGATCATACTGTTACTCGTTACTAAATGAGATTAAGATACCAGATACCGTTAATGCTGGGAATATTTTTCTCCGACTTCGTTTACATTAACTTGCAATAGAACACAGCAAATGCATAATGTGCATTTACGTGTGGTTATGGCAGTAATGTTCAGTAAAATTTTAGTACGGCATACAAGAGATCCGATAAACTTATTTAGAGTTAAAAGGTTACAATTGACATGTGTCATACATGGTGTGTTATGCTCTCATGCTGCATAAATCCATGAATAAAATTGTTTGCTATGAATTATATAATACCTGCATGCTGCAATGCTTCAGGCTTTCAGTGTAAATTCGGTGTGGCATTGTAAAATAAGACCATTTTCAAACTTAGTTGACAAAAATATTAAGCTCAACAAATAAGTGCTCTACGGTGTGCAGAAATTGTCATCAGTTTGTTAACATAAATAAATTGATTTTGGCCAAACATGGATTACGATAACTGTACAGTATAGATATGATCGAATTATTCATGTCAGAAGTCCATAAACTGTTCGGGTAGGTAGTGTAGGATTTACTAAACAGATGTATATGACTTATGGTGCTGCTAATTTCCAATTCGTCAGCATACCAGATGTACAGAAATTGATCGAGTGAATGACTATGAAACAGAAGACAGGTTTGATTGATCAGACCAATGTTGGAATCCATGAATTACGTCTAGTTAACGAGTTATAATTCAATTAATGTTTGATCGTAGTAAACGATTTACTCTTTTTGTAAGTGTTCTCCATTTCATAAGTTTTGTTCAAAACTTCGTTGTGATCGAATAATAAGCTACACAGTCCATATTGTAATAACAACACTTCAAAATAAAAACATGTCATAGCACAAGTAAAGTTAGCACATCAGTAGAATAGGTTTCAGTTAGTTTCTCGGGTTAAGCATAGGTGGGTGACCGCAGAAAACATGCAAAATAATAACATTTTTTTTATTTAAACGTCATAATATGAGTTGCGTACCCATATTATAAATCACACAGCTATATTATGTGTCTCAGGACTATAAGAAGTAACGCTATAATATAACTAGTACAGCCATGTATATCCGGCATACAGCCACATTATCCGGCATACAGCCTTTTTCACTACAGTTTTTCCAATATGGGGCACACAGCCTCGGCCAAAATAAAGACCGTGCTAAGTCCACTTATGGGTACCACAGCCACATTATTTTTTTCCGTATTGAAGGAAATAGAATATTGGCACGGACAACCGCAACTGACCTGGACAAGAATATGTAATACATGAATGGAATACAAATAGGAGTATTCGAACTCCGAAGTTGGTTCGAGAATTCGATGTGTACTGAAGGTTGATTAGAAAAAATAGTATTGGATTCGTCCATTTTATTTAAGGAGGTGGGAAATAATCAATGTCATTAAATTTCTTTGCGATTGCATTAATTGAATTAAGGTAGTTTGTTGGATTCCATGAATTACGTCTACTTAACGAGTTATGTTCAATTAATGTTTGATCATAGTGAACGATTTACTCTGTTTGTAAGTCTTCTCCATTAAAGGTAATTTTCCTAAACGTGCATGTTTTCCTTCGGAGTAAGTGGAAAACCAACAACCAATACTGACAAAAAAGAGTTGAAAATCTAACCTGTAGCAGGTAATTTTTGTCTCCAGATAATTTACATAAACATAATACGCTACAGTTGTATTTTTTGTATGGGGCGCTACAACTGTGGTAGATATGGTAGATTACCTGGAGACAAAGTTACCCAAAGATTTTCAACTCTTTTTTCTTTACGAAAAATTATTTTGAAATTGACAGAAATAGAGTTCCATCTAAGATTTTCCTCTGTGTATTCGAAGCTTGAAATTCTATTTATTCTAATCTATGAATTAGCAGAAAAAAGCCACAAAATTTACAATTTTAAATCAAATCCAATTTTCACAAGTAAAAAAAACATTTGCAAACAACCACAATATCTACTCAACTTAACCCTCTTTTTTGAATTATCATTGCTGCCTTTTTCGCGGAAAATAGCTTTATGTATGGAGGACTTAAAGTTTTACTCATCTAGTTACAGATCAGCGAGAGTTGAAGTACGTACGTCGTATATATATTTGTGAAAAGACTTAGTTTATGCAAAAAGTTTCACAGAAAATATCATAGTTCGTTTGGTTGAACAGCAAAATATATACACAGCAGAAATGCAATTTTTTTGTAGAATTCATCGTGTTTTCTAACCAGAAACATTTCGTTGATTTTGGATTTTGCTCTCGTTAGTATGCAACTAGCATGGAGTTGAACTGAACATTTTCTTATTTCCTTTGACAGACTCAACTTTTTTTTCTGTGCAAGTCTGACCAAAATCATGTGTCGAAAAAAGAGAGTACTGAACAAGATGGTTTCTACACAGAAGTGCACATTGAATCAGGTAAATGTAATTGGCAACTGAATATTAAAATTCGAAGATGTATTAAATTCAAAGTCTTTTGAAGTCGCACATATAGTGTTGCCGTCGTAAAGGTAACGATGTGCATTGACGAAAAGTTTTTTTTTTATTTGGAATAAAATTAAATTTACTCACAGTAGTAAATAAGTTTGACTAATATTCTGTGCAAACACACACTGTATGGTATCATCAGATCGTTTAGAAAACGTTGATAACGTTGTGTGGCGAATAAAGTAAAGTGTTTTACTCGCTGCACCATCGAAAAATGGGTCACTTCATTGAGTAAAATGTGTAAATTCACTTGCGTGATTGATTGCAACTATTTTTATTTTGCTTTGTATGATTGCAGCTCTTGACCCCGGTTCGGCTCACACTTGTCAATTTAAAAAAAGCGACGTCGATCTTTGTCAAATTTATTGAATATATTGCCTCATTCGCCACATAACAATGGAGGGACATGAATCTTAACAATGGATTTAGTCTATTGTAGTTGCGTGTTCCAGAAAATGCAGAAAATGTTGTTTGTCCCATCTGATGGTAGAAAATTTTATTGTTCCAGCACACATTTAAATTTTTGTACTCGCTCCGCTCATATGAGAAAACTATAGCTGCGGTGTTAAAAAATCGATTTTTTCTAGCTCGCTACATAAAGCAATGCTTCATGTACAACACTAAAGTTAACTTAAATAAACGCTTTATGTGCTTAACGGGCAGCAATTCCATTCGTTCCACATCGTTTTCTACACTTTCAACAGGGGAAAAGTACATAGAGTCGTTGCACTCACTCGTATTATATATGGAAGGGAAGAAATGTAAAGAGAACAGCTACTCTTATGTGATGTGCTACATGTGGAATGAATAAAACAAACAGAACCCACGAAATGGTTATTTCGAGTTAATTGTACATCTTGCTTATATCGACACCGAAAAAAGCTAACAAAAGTTCGTTCATCGTTTGCTATTAAATGTTTCAACAAATATCAGCAAAAACGAAGAATGCAACAAGAAAAGTTTAGATAAATTATTTTTAAACGCAGCATTTTTTTTCATATTTATACTTAATACTTGTTTCTGAATGGGGTGTGTGATGTTCCATGGGAAAAGCTAACTGTTTACCCAATATAATATAGTGCGCTTGTGTTTAACGGTGTAGCTATAACGGAATATACGCTTCAAGCGTTATACAACATTTATTTCATTTTAACAACGAAACCATCCAACCAACCAACCAGTCAACAACATTAATTAAAAACTGAAATTACCTTATGACGTAATTAATTTAAAAAAAATTGAATTCCGTTCCATGGAAAATTAATGAACAGTAAGTAAATAATTGTTTCGAAAAGCATCAAATTTTCAAATATGTCACATGAATGTTCTTTTAGAGCGGACCGAAAACCCTCTGCCAGGATTTTCCAAAATTCAATCGGATTCTTTTGAATTGAGCTTTAAAAACGAAACGCCGAATTGGGCCGGGTTCGGTCATTCATTCGAAACGCACTGTTTCGGAGGAAGAAATCTTGAGCGAACTTCATCAAAATTAAATATTTTGTTCAGGACCTTGTGTCGACAGAAAACGCTCCGGCTCCGGGCTCCTTGAGATTGTCAAGACTTTTGTTTATCCCATGTTCCCATGGTGTTAGGCATAAAAAGTATCGACCGGAAAAGAGATTTATAAGTAAGGTTCGTAAAAAAAATATCTTCGGTATGGCTCAACGTCGACATATTATGAAGAATTGTTTTTGAAAAAATTGTGTCCCGGAAAATTCATCAACTTTGATACCTCCTTTGCTAGTCATTTTCGATCCATCTTTTATAAATTAGGTATTAATTCAACTGGCCGGCCACGATTCATCCACAGGAGCCTGAGAGGCCTGGGAAAGTCATGCACGTCCTAATATGGATTTTTTCATAGTTTCCCTTTTCTAGATTAATAGAGCATACGTAATTGCCATTTAGGATTTTATTTTTATGTTTCTTGCAGAGACATTTCATCCCTGCTTCTACTCTCCTTCATTTCCATTCAAGGATTGGATTGAAAGGAGGTTGGGAACGCAATTGTCGATTTTCTGTATAAAATTGCATAAATTGTATATAAAAAGCTTACTGGTACAAATCAATGGTTTCTTTTCTCTATAAAATGATACCTGTGACTGTTTAATGAAAAACTTACCCAAAATAAGGTCTATTCCTCACGGTCCCATTACTTCATTGTTGTAGACACCGCTTTTGCCTACTTTTTCAGCCAACTTTTAGACAAGTTTGAGGCAACCTCAACATCAACATGCTATCCTGTCTACCCACGGTGAAACTTAAAAATTTTTTAAATAAACGAGTAAGTTAACATCCAGGTTTTTTGCATAAGTCAGTTGGGGTAGGGATGTGCTGTTCAAGTAAACAAGTTTTAGCAAAATCCCCTGAGCTGTTCCTGAGAACCAGCACCAGCGTCAGCCAGAGCTTGTGAAACAGTGAGGACTTAAGATTTACATTGGAATTGGTAGAGGGACAAATTCTAAGATTTACACTTTTTCATCAATATTTATTGTAAAGCATAAAGTATGGGGTATTTGGTATCGTTTCAACGCTGAGACTCTAAGCTACCATATAAGCAACCACATTGACGGGAAATACTCTTACCAGTAAGGTATTGAAACGTCCAAAGTTCACCGAGGGTAACCCAAAAATTTAATTTCTGAAAATGTAACAGAAAACTTCGATTTAAAAATAATTTTTTTGCTGTTCAAAAGGGTTCGCAAAACTTGTCTGGGATCATCATTCAAAGGCTTCCTCGGTTGCTTCTTAAAGGAGATATCAGTCTTTTAAAATGGTGAAATTTTTACTTTTAGCTACTATTGCTCAGTGAAGAAATTATCGAGAGCCTTAATTTTTACACTGTAAATCTTAGAATTTGTCACTCTACCAATTCCAATGTAAATCTTAAGTCCTCACTGTTTCACAAGCCCTGGCTGAGGCTGGTGCTGGTTCTCAGGAACAGCTCAAGGGATTTTGCTAAAACTTGTTTACTTGAACAGCACATCCCTCCCCCAACTCACTTATGAAAAAAACCAGGATGTTAGCTTACACGTTTATTTAAAATTTTTAAGCCTCACCGTGTACCCTTTCCTATAATTATTTATAGAACTACAAGGAATTCAGACGATTTTTGTCGTTCCCTTCGGAAATCTAGTGATAATTAAGGTAATAGTAGGTCAGTTCGTAAGAAACGTATCTTGCCAGCCAGAAAAATACCCTGAACCACACGTGAGCATCTGCCGACATATTCTGTTCACTCATAAATTGATTTTTTTTTTAATTCATCATCGTGTTGAAGAACACTAATAAAAACATTTCGTCAAGATAAATCTTGGTTTCAGTCAAACATTTTTAATTTCAATCAAAAATCAAAATTTTACATTCCTCAGAAGGGATTTTGTGAAGTTGAGCAAAAACAACTATGAAAACTTTTCGATGAAATTCAATTTTTCTGGTATACATTCATTGATATTATAGCACCAAGTTTTTCGATACGACTTTCGTAAACTTTTCTCGAAATCTACTTTCAACTTTTTTCCAGACTTACACCAACAACACAACTGCCTCATTTCGGGATATAAACTTTATGATTTCATATAAATATTTTAACGTTTCGGTCAAATGTAGCACACTATACCTGTTTAATCTGGTGTGTACATATATCAAAATGAATGTGTTTGGTTAGCATGTACCGCATCTCTTAGGTGTAACTATGAGAAAATGTAAAAAATCATAGGGGAAACTTTGTCTTTAACTAACATTGTCTCCACTATGTTTCAGTTTAATATATTTTCTGCCAAGTTTTTGTTTTATAAAAGTTGATGTGACTCCTATTATAAATTCAGTTTCATGATTTGCCATAGAGGTTTTCAAAGCAATGACTATTTGGCATCACATTTGAAGATATTTTAATTCTTTAGCTCTCTCATTAGGGAAAGTTAAACATAATTTTTGAACAAACAGAACGAATGAATTGACGAAAAATCTAGAAATACGAAAATTTCAAAATGTTCATTTTCACACGAAAAGCATGAGCATGACCTACATAGAATTATAAAAGGAACACGAATTGTCATGGAAAGCCAGAGAAGCAAATTTTATTAAATGCAAAAAATTTAATTATACAGCACATAGAGAGCATATCCTTTACAATGCTACCGAAAAATCCCGTGCAAAAAAAGCTGACAATGGAAAAAGTAATCGATCTCAGCAATAGTAGTGAACTATTGATGATATGAACCTGAACTCGATGGCTTTGAAGTAAAAATGATGCCTGAATAGTAAAGGGATCTGACCTTGTTCTGGGGTTATATATATAAAGTTTAATGGCTGATATGTCCTCCAATAACGATTGTTAAGATAAAATTTCTAAAATGATATGTTTCAAGAACTATGAGTATTTTATCCGAAAACTCCTGTCCCATGTTCTTAATCCCCCTCACCAGGAAAGGAAACATAGGAAGGAATTTTACGATAAAAAAACGACCTTCAATTTCTGAGTGACTTTATTTTCGGCCAAAACATTTTTTAAATCGATTTTTTACCGTGATGTGATGATGGTCTTAATCAAATGGAAGAAAATATAGAAGACAACGCGCATTGATTTTCAAAAAAATGACGTGGCCGAAAACAAGTCACCCAATTTTGCAATGCTAAAAGCAGAACAACAGCGTTGCGAAAGGTACATTCGTAGATTGATTGTTGGAGAAAGTTGAGGTTTTCTAATTTTGAAAAAAAAAAGAATTCATTTTCGATGTAGTAGAAGAAGATGAGGGAGTAGGTATGTGGTCCAAAAATCAGTGAAAAGGGTAAAAATCAGGACGATTTTTGTCCAATTTTGGAAGCATTTCGTTCGCTGAACTAACAAAACTGTGTTAGCGCGGCATAGTATAATAAACCAGGCAGGAACGTTTAATCTGACTAGTGACCTGACTCAGGTCACCTGAGACATCTAGTAGCCTTATATTTTGCGAATAAAATTAATTTAATTTATGTAAGCAATGCTCTCTATAGCAAAGAAACTCTCAGCTCTCTGTGTCAAATTTACACCTTATTTCTTTGTATTCTACAAATGCTATTCTACATTTTGACTGACTACGCTGTGATTTACATGAAAACTCCAAAAGCTACTTGACACTTTCACCGACTTAAAAAAAAGTAGTTTGATTGCTAGAGAGAGTATTGAAGTAAGGGGTCATTTGAGTTCATTTTCATACACTCACTGTATGAAACTTCTCATTTGATTTTTCAAAAAATTAACCTCTCCACCTTCCTGGTTTATTTTACTCTGCTGTGGCGTTTGCAAACATATTTCAATTGTATAGCTATATCTATCGATATCCCCTCACAGTCACATTCATTACTTAGCCTTTGAAGTACGGGATTTATGCATTTATTTAGAACGACATGCACATGATGCATCACATTCAACGGATATTTTTCGCACGGGAATTTATCTAGATAAAATTATGTGGAACAGGCGACAGTTCAATGCAACTTTGGAAATGTTTTTCATCGGGCGTTACAACACTACTAAACATAAATATATTTCAAACAATTCAGTCATGTCAAATACCATTAAAAATTGTATCACTTTGGTGTGGATTCGAAACATAAAAAAGTTTTATTTTATTTATAAAAAATTTTTTTCTTCCTTTTTTTTCGGCAAAAAAGTTTTCTCTTTTTCATAGATATATTATTTTGGTGTTGAGAATTTTCACGCTGCTGTTACGCCAACTGTACAAAAGATACGTATAATATACGTTTCAATATAATATATACCAATATGATAATACATATATACGACGGTGTACAATATCGTTGTACATATATATTTCGCTCAATGTTAAATCATAGAGCGACAAGGCTATGTATATAAAGTATTGACATACTTTTCGAGAATGGCTTGAGGTTTCCAGATTATATTTGTAGTAGAACATGGATTTACTTATAATATTGACATGTGTCTTTGTTGGGAAAGTTTACATATAAACGAATATGTCAAGTTGATATAACTTATTTTGCATTTGAGATTTACGTAAACCCCAGATATAAGAATTAAATTATGCGTAGCCCCCCATCCGATATTCTTATATGAACTTATGAATTTAACAATGTTTTTGATATTTTTTTTTAAGTAAGAAAAAAGATAAAGTTTGCAAAGGACTGAAGTTTTTAACATAATAATATAAAATTGAAATGTATCAGATTCAAAGTTATTTAAAAAAAAAAAACTTTCTCGATGTAAAACGTCTTTCTAGCGTTGATTGAGTAGAACAACACCTCAGACTTATTTAGTATTTTTCTTTGTTGTAAAAAATGTTACGGGGAACTCGCGAGGTAACTGATAATACAAAATCATTGCGCTAGACAATATATTAGGAATTCATTTCGTTCTGAAAGTCATTCACCCCTCACCCCTCAAATTCTCCACTTTGTCTGTTAGCAGGGTTACGTCATGGTACTTTACATTATTTGAGTAGAAAGCTTAGCTAAGTAAACAGTAGAGTCAAATGCAACAAGGGCACATCTCACATTAGCGAATTTTAAGAAAAATAAAATTTCATTCATGGGCAGCCGATGTTTTTAGTTTATATAAACTTCTGATAACATCGCCAATCTATTTGAATAAATGAAATTTTATTTTCCTTATAATTCGCTAATATAGCCTTTTTGCATTTAACTAATTAGGGTTAGAGATTAGGGTTATGTAATATCGGTGTATCACATACACGCGATCGCAAAGTGTATTCCAGTCTCTTCAGATGCTTAATCTCGATGAAAGGATGTATTCTTTAAGTAAAAAGAGTACGAAATGTCATTTCGATAGTCAAAGTAATTCGTTAGTATTTTGACATTTGCGTGCACTCTTTAAGTAACCGTAACTGTTATCCTGTAACCGGTAAAACATCAGAGACTGTAATGAGTATACCTTGAATACATTTATACAGTTTAACGAAAAATATTCATTTACGTATGTAAATGTCAATCATTCAACTTTACATGCTTTTGATTTCACCAGGGTCGAAAACTGCCTATTACATTACTAGGGAAAACAAGAGCATTGTTTCTTTCTTCCTTAGACTAAATAGTATTAGACTGGCCATTCATACAAAAGCAAATGCGAAATGTCTAATGGTGTGAGTGAGTATCATAAATTTACGGTACTCGAAAATCGGTGCCAACGTTGATGTATATGGGTAATTTTCAAATTGTGTTTTTTTTTTCAAATTTTGTTTTACGATCGTTCGTCGTATGGATGCGTTTGTGTATTTTTTGTATGTTATACATACGTAATATCGGTTTACTTATCCTTCAGTTTTATGTCTACGCATTGCCGGTCTATACCTATTTAGTCTAAGGTTTCCCTATGAAAAACGGTTTTTATGCAACTCGAGATCATAATGTTCGAAAACTGCGAACTTTAGATCGCTCTGTTGCATAAAACGTTGTTTGAAGCACAGCCTACGGCCTCATATCATAATTACACATCTAGATTATGTAATGTAATTAATAATTACTAATTATGTGTAATTATGTAATGATAACATGAGGCCGTAGGCCATGTGTCATAATACACATCGAGGGCTTAATAAAGTACTTCGCACCGGGATTCATACAACGTTTTATGCCACAGAGGCATCCAAAGTTTGCAAATATTGCATATTATGTTATGATGCTGAGTGGAATAAATTTTTAATATATATTTTAATCAGTGCGCGCTTTCCTATCCTCTTACAACGTCTCTACAAACACATTTCGTTATTAATTTGTTTATCTTGTCTACGACTTCATTGCACCTGTTATATCAATCAACTTGCACATTTACTTTACAAAATTGAATGAATACATGTAAATGGGGAAAGCAATGCAGTGAAAACATCAACGCGGGTAATTAGCAGTTGAAAACGATATTTTCTTTTACTGAAATTGAATAGATTAATATTTATAAAGAGAGAGAGAGAGAGAGAGAGAGAGAGAGAGAGAGGTAGACTGTGTAAACGCCATCTTCATTTCGTTGTTCCGTTCTTCGATTATACTGACGCAGAACTATAAGATCTCAACCTCTTTAATTGAATTCATGTTATTAATTCCGCTTGCGATATCAATTTTAACGTACTTACACATCATACGTATCATAATGTGGAATGAATTATGTGGATCGAAACGGTTGGATGATATAATTTCTTGCGATTTAAGTGAATGAGTTGAAACTATTACTATAGCGACTCTTTAAATGTACCTTGCCAGTTATCAAAAACCCGTAAATGTTTCCGCAGACCAATAAAAAAAAGTTTTCTTTTTATCAATCTCCAGAAGATGTCTACTGTCAGAAATTACATAAACCGAACATTTCGTGTCCTGTAAATTACCTCAGCTGAATTCCCTAAAAATATGAATTTTTCAAACAATTTCTAGGTTTAATATCCAACACGTAGAATTAATTCATAAAAATTCCCTAATTTGCACTAAATTTGTTGATTTTGTTTGGGAGAAATATAAGGAACTAATTCATAAAATGGATGAAGGTGGTACGTCGACCTTTTTACATAATCAATTTAAGCAAGCAATTAGTGTTAGAATATACCATTAAAACCATACGCTTCGACTCTTACGTGTTACAATCTATACTATTCAGCCATACCCACCCTGAAAGAATGTTTTAAAAGTAATTTATTTTGATGGAATTTCACCACTTAGCCATAGTATAGTGCTGACCATACAATAACTAAAAGCTTTTGATTGACTATATAGTAAAAGAAAAGTTTGTCAGTAAATAATTGGCTTTGTGTATCCAAACTTGGTGAAACAATTAAAACGTAAAAAAGAACAAATTTAAAAAGGATTTACCAGTTCATCGGGTACAGAAAGGCAATATTGGAAACTATCAAAGCTTTTGTTGAACTTCATTTAGAAAACTTTTACTGAAGTGTATGTATACACATGCATCCACTTCGAGACCTATTTTGAAAGCTTTTAAACGGTAAAATGACGAATTTATATTGATGTGAGTTCTGTTGGTATTAGTTACTGTATGAGATGAAAAGAAAATTAATGAAAATGCTCTTACTAACGGACAAATATAAAACTGGATTTATAGAGCAGAGCCATCCACAAATCTGAGCATTTAGCCACTTGATATCACACTCCGGAACAATCAACCTTTTTCTTCTTTAACAATAGATCTGGTATGTTCTCAACGACGCAAAAAAAATGCAAAGTGTGAAAAACATTCAAAAGCAAAGAGCTGTAAGCACTTCATTACACTCACGTAAATTGTGAGAGAGAGAAAAAAATTGTATTTTAAAAAGAGTAGTAAAAAATGATACTTGCTCCTAATACTTTGTTTGTTATGTGGGATGTTTGTGACACAGGCAGGCGAAACTATACACTAGTGAAAACAATACTAAAAAAAAACTTACGTAGTCCTATTTGAACTACTAGTCAAAGATCCAATAGCAATTCAAAAGCTATATTAGTGGTTGTGAAAGAAAGTGAAAGAAATGAGTGTATAAAAGAGAATGAAAGGAATGTTTTGAAATGCGAGAATCGCTATAATTGTTCTTCTATCTCCAATTAATTGCGACAATCGTCTTGTTCAGACTGAATGATATTGGTCGCATGCTTGCGGTTACATTCATCAATTAGCAGGCATATATCACACAGTAAATTGCTTACAAAACGGTAGTATTTTAGCTTATATAAAAACCAAAACTGCTGATATTTTTATATATCCAAATGTCTGATAATTTTGGATCATTGTCACCCTCGTGTACGAACAAATAATCACACTCAAATTTCAATTGTGGTATGCATTCCTATTTGTACGTTCGCGGTTTCATCACTTCGCGTGCACAGAACAAACCAAGACCGTTCATTATTTTCTCGAGTTTAGTTTAGTCGTGAGATTCAGATTCATACTAGGTAGACTCAAAAGTTAAAAATTATAAATTGACTCTCCATTGAATATCTAATTCCATGTGTGTCCAATTAGCGAATTATAAGAAAAATGTAATTTTATTGATTTAAGCTAGTTTCTGACGACGTGAATAAAAGTCTTTTGATGCATCAGAAGAAAAACCATCGTCACCCTATAAAGGGAGCTAAATCAATGAAATTGCATTTTAATTATAATTTGCTAGTTGAACACGTTGTCTTTCTATATAGATATACTTTGTCAGTAGAAGTGACAATTTTTCAGTTTTACGTCAGCCTTTAATTATAAGTTAAAATCGCAATCTCCCTTACATCGGCGTCGAAAGTGACTTATTTCTTCACTTGTCAAATGCCAGTTTAAACAATGTCCCTCATTTTTCAACACTTCCATTTGGATTCCCCCTATCTTCATACGAAAGGGAAATAAAATTTTTGTATGTATAACTAACAGGCGGACGGGACTCAGGCAGTGAGCATTGAAGAGCCGAAGGAACCACTATCTGAAGACAATGTAATTTTTTTTCAACGCTTCCATTTGACCTCCCCCTTTCTTCATACCAAAGGGAAATGAAATTTTTGTATGGATTACTAACTGGGGGACATGACTCAGGCAGTGAGCATTGAAGAGCCGAGGGAACCACTATCTGAAGGAATATATTACACGAAAAGTGATGTTATAACCTCGTAATTTTGAAAATTGTTTGCCCTACCTCACATATATACTTACGTTGCGACAAACATACCTAAAAGTGATCCCTTTTGACTCTTGACTGCTAATTAGTTGAGGTGCGCAGTACACCACTCATATATAGTTAGTTATATATATACTACGGTGTAACGCCTCAATCATATGAAATGTTGAAAATAAGCATGTTACAATACAACAATATAAAGTGCGGTGAAAAGTTAGAAATTTTCAATACCATCCGCTGTAATGATGATAATTCCAATCTCTTTTTTTTCAATGTTGCATTGTATCATTAGTACACATAACAGAAATAATTAAGTTAAAACTTTGTTTTAAAAAGTTCAACAAACCACTTATATATATCTCCGATACACAATGCAAACACCACTTCCCGGAGCAATGTAATACATATCGCATTATAAAAAAAGCGAACACAAAAAGAAGATGAAACTTCTTTTACACAATCAAAGTTCGGCTAACGGAAAGAGGAAGAAGAAGAAGACGACGACGAAAAAAAAAAATAAATTGAAAAACTTCCTTTTGTACAAAAATCTTCGGCATGGATTAATAAAATACAAAACATTTAAAAATTTCTGGAAAATACTTATTTTAAAAATAATATAAAAGGTGAAACGTCGAGACATTGAACTTAAAAGAATGCAAAAAAGTGAAAATAAATACTAATTCTAATAGTTCGGTTTGTCCTTTAGATAGAGAAAAAAAATCCAATATACGAGAGTGTGCATGCACATTAAACTCTATAGCTCTAAAGATCTATTTTTAAATAATAAAAAAAATTATCATAAAATATCCACAATTTATACGGCACAGTGAAATATATCTATCGTCGACTGTATCATCGAGTTAACATAATTCGGTATGAGAAAACTGTATCTCTTAGCAAAACAGACAAGAGTCGAAGAATACAGACACACAACACACCAAGACTAAAAAAAACAACATCATCATTTATCCAAAATACCCCGGATTTCAAGTTAATTTAATTTTATAAATGTTTCACTTCCATACATCAGACCGAGAACCTCTATAACGTAATGTAATGAAAATTCAGTGACCCGTTAATAATTACGCCAATTTTAAATTTTCGCTGAATTCAAATATATGTTTGTCTGTTACTGCTGCTAAAGTTCTCTGTGTTTATATATCTATATATCACTACATTTGGGGTGGTGTGGGCTTTCTAAATTCCTTCGTTTCTATAATCTCATTCCGAACCACACCACGTTCATTGCCTTCTATCTAAAATATACTCATTCAGCATATTTACTACATCTCTCGTTGTTCAGTTCAAAAAAATGTTTTTTTTCCTGGTGTGTTCCTATTTAATACATAAACAAAACATACCAGCAAATATGAGTACTATTTGAATAGTGTTGGCCATTTCGGTTATTGTTTGTTTTTGTTTGTTATCACTTCAGTGCACTGATATCCTGAGCAATATTTTTACGTTCATCCACATTTTCACTAAAATATTTATGGTACATTCCCATGTATATACACGAAATTTCGAGTGTAATATACAGAAAACAGAGTAAAAATACGAAAAATAAAATAAATTTACAAATTCAATTTTGCATTCAATTCAAAAAAAATTGGTCATTAATATTATCAGAACCATGTGCACACATTAACCGACAAAGCATCGAAAATTTTCCCGTTTGTATTTTATAAATCACATAAAATTTAAGCATAATTTTTCTTTGAATTATTCATTCGACTGGGGCGTGGCGAGGGTCCACTGCATCTAACATCATATCAATGCTACAAAATCCGCGAAGAGACTAAAAGGGCTCGCCCATTTTTCCTAACATTTTGTCTACAATGTAACATCGGGGAATGAAATTTTGGCGAGAGTTAACGAGAGCATCGTTATCTCGTATATATATGAATTTGACTTTTAGTTGAGCATCCTTTGCGCAGACTGTTTTTATGCGTTTTTGGATTCAGAAACGTGTGTGTATAATACACATTTTCAAAATATTATCCTCGAGAGGATACTCACTCACTCTGTAGAAAAGTTTTGTGCAAAATGTTGTGCTAAAGTTTACACATTCACTGTCATCTCACACAATTATAATTCGTAGATATGGTGAATGGCGTAATATCTTTTATCTTTTCGGTTAAGTAATTACTTGTAAAGTACGTATCAAGTTTATTGTATACCAGGCATCGACGTTACGATGAAACCCATGGTCAATTGTTTGAGGATTTTTTTTTAGACAGATGAAAGTATTTTACATTTAGTTTCTACTTATAAATATACCTGCAATAACATGATAACCAGGTAAAATTTAATTGACTCGATAAGGTAAGGGACAATGCCTGAAATTTTAATTGACAATACGAAATTTTTAATAAGCTACACGCCAGACATTGTTCTCAAAAAGTGACATGAGATTTTTTTTTTCTACCACAAAGACCCTATTCGAAACAATCCACCGTAAAAATTTGGTTGAGTTTTTACTTTTTTCATTGTAGAGATCCTTTTCACATGCATAAGTACAATAGGAAAATCTCTTAGTTAGATGAATGTTGTATGTCGATTAAATTAAAAATAAGTTGTTGAAACTGTCGCTGTACATTATGACAGCAAGGGATTTTTTTTTAAATCCGAGTTCCGAAATTGGACGTATTTTTTCCCCGATCGATTTAATGCCCATCAGCCAAAACTGGCCGAAGATATTTTTATGCGTCTTCAGTTAGAGTACAACTTTTTGTATGGAAAAAGTGAATTATTCTTCGAGTCTTTCTCGAGGGATGCCGGGATGGCCATTTCTTCATGATATCAAAAATGAAAAGGACGCAGCATAAATTACAAATGATGAAGTCGGCATGAAATTGCCATCTGGGCTACGGATGTTACGTACAACTCACTGTCAAGTCAATAATAAATCTGTCAGCTTATTTACTCACACGTGTGTATGATTATGTGAGAGAGTGGATAAACGGAGAGAGTGAAAGACCAGCTGTTGTTGCAAATTCTGCACTTCAGTCTAATTTACCGAGTTAGCATTTGTCTCATCTCTTCTGTAAATTTTTCTAACCAAAATTGTGTTTTTGAGATTGGAATGGTTATTTGCATACCAAGGGGAGGCTGTGATTTGCTCGAGTTTGAATTTCCTATTTCTCGACTAGGTGAATACATAATTTTTCATCCGTGCGTGGCATGACGTTTTCATCGACAAAACAAATAATTGTTTTCCCCATTTTTTTAAACCAAAACGAAGTAACAGTTGCTAAGTTGTTGTTAACGTACATCGGCCGACACGCATACATATTTACGAAAATATCTTTGTAGTCCGAGAAAGTAGAAATTTTCTCACCCGAGAATCTCAGAAAGAGCGTCAACAAAACTCCACCTTCTCACCGCATTTGAGTGGAGAAAATAAGGTTATTCACGCCGCACGCGTGAAACATTTTTTCACTATTTGTTTTTATATTCGCCTTTGTCACTGGCTGCAAACTACGCAAACGGTTACTTTGGTCTTTCTGAAATATTCTTTAATTTCTAGAAGTCTCTGCAATTTCAAAAGTTTCCACAAATTTTAAGATGCAAATAGCCATTTCAACCGAGTTTCGTCAAGTAATTATGATAATCAATACAACGCCGCACAGAGGAAACACAAATATCGTTTCAAAGCATGCACGATTAGCTTATCAATTTTACAGCTCGTATGACTGCTTCGACACACTGTGCACATATTCCATACGGAAAAAATTGTTTTCACGAAAGTATGATCACTGCTATAATGGTTTGCAGTTTTTTTTTCGCGGGGGAGGTGTAACCCAATGGTTATACAATCAAATAAGAAAACATATTTTGGTTAAATAAATCACATGAATCTCTTCAATAAATTTGGCGGAAAGATGTTTTGAGTCAAAAGTTTTCTTCGTAAATCTACCGTGTTACCTCTACAATAATAGAGTTGGCATATTTAGACACGTGAGGCCGTAAATTCCGAATGCTGATTTTGAGTAAAAAATTTCACATTTTTAAGATTTTGACAAACCGTGAAATAAAATTACATTTCCAAAGTGAGCCTTATTTTTTACTTTAATTAAGTATTGACAGTTGGATTAAATTTACCTTTTTTTAGTCTGTAGAAAAATACCAGTTTTTGTTTTGGTGGTTGATAATTTAAGCGAACACTAAGTTGTACAAGAAGCCATCTAGAGTCTTGTATTACAGACAGGGACCGATATTACGAAATTCAGAGGCAGCTTGATACATATCTTCTCGACTGGGAATGGAGACCTACGCATGCAGAAGAGGTAAAGGATCAATGTGATCTGGTTTTGGATTCAAAAATAATACAGAAATTTCGTGGACTTAAGCAAAAGAATTTCACGTGACCACTATGTTTATGTGAAAACGGAGAAAAAAGTTAGATTTTCTTTACTCGTTAATGTCATTTGTTGTCCCCCTGTCAGTTATTCCCTCATGTCATTATTTTTGATATATACTTTGAGGCAGGGAAACGACTTCTGCCGCTTCGCCACCTAAATACACAGTTTAAACTAGGTTCTAAAAAAAAGGTACGACATCTCTGTACTGATCCCGAAGTCAGTAGCACTCAACACGAACTTTTCTGTGTTCTAAAAACTAATTTGGAAAATAGCAACTGAACTGTTCAAATTTGGGTGGCGACTGCCTTCATGGGTGTCTTAGCCTGTTCCTTCAAAACAAATACTAGCATTTTAGGGCCTCGACATAAAACAGACTATCTCACGGTGAAGTGTGTATACCGGCCTTTACAGTTTATCCTCGTTAGAGACTTTCGCAATTCTATTTAACCGACGATGCGTGTTCGAATCAGCGCCAGTTTCAGCATGGGGTAGCCAACAAAGCCGCAAATAAAGAGAAAATATTTGAGTCATATTAATTTGGTTACATTCGAGTCTGCTATTATATTGTTGGTAAAGGCATGAACACTAATGATCATTCACGATGAACATTATTGTTCAGCCTAAATTTTGGATGCGCGTTTAAAAACAAAATGCCGTTGCAGAAATATAAATACCTCTCTCATAACCAACTTCTGGGAATAACATTTTTAGTTGGATTCATTCACCATAATGCATGCTACATGCTGTATGGATCTCCAACATAATTTAATATCCATTGAAAATGAAGCTTTTTCAGTTTATAAATTCTGTGATCCCTGTGGGAACCAATTAGGCTATTTTACGGAGAGCGGAGAATTTTTTTTTTAGTAATTGAAAAATTGACTTTTATGTTGCATTTGAATTTTATTTGTTGTACGAATTCGGAATGCTTGGGGTTTTTTTTTCTTTTTTCATTCAGTTGAAACGAAATTAATTATCATCGATACATTGTCACAATGTCTATAGCATCAGGTGGTATAAGTTAGGACAGAGTTGAACAAAGTCGCAATGACAAAATAATTTAAAAATCAAAAATTATTCGCTCGAATTTTTACAGCAACAATTTTTTGGTGAATGACTAAAAAAAGGTAGACCGTCTGAACACATACACATACACAAAACCAATTTGATTGATATGGAAATGACGGAAATGTGTACACCATTTGAATTAAATAAATCTGAAAATAATATCCCACTTGTATCGTTCGCTAATAATTATGTCGAGTTATTTTTCGATTTTTCTCGACGCAAAAATCAACATTTCGTAGTCTTCTATTTTCATTTTCATTTCGATTTTCGGTAATTCAGCCAATATAACAATATTTCCAACGCATTGAATCGAATCAATTTATGAATAAATTTCCCATTCAGAAAAATTGCTTTTTTCGGATAGGTCATGTAAAAATGGCAAAGCTCAAGAATGTAAGCTTCAATGTCGTAATATGGGATCTGTATATATACGTACAAGACGAAAAAAAAAAACTTCTTGCTTGGTACTTGGCATGTATAGTTGTTAGTGTATCAAGTATTAAATGTATTGGCTGGAAAATAAATCGAACGAATTTTGGCTGATTGTGCTTTGTATCGTTTTTTTGTTCTCATATTTACTTCGTTACGGCGTATGTGGAAAGACCATTAAGATCGGCAGGTCAGATTATAATCTGGCGACAATGTGGAACACCGATTTAAAGGTATCAAGTTTGGTAAGTTATGTGGAAAATACGAGCAGATTTTTTTAATATATTTTTTTGCCAAGTCTATCGTTAATTAAAGCAGAGACAATAAAAAAAATACAATAAAAACGAACCGTAGACAATCAAGGACTTGCAGTACCATTCATGATTTCATACGAAAGTGAAACCAGCAGAAAATACGAAATATATGTATGGTAGGGTGCATTGGTCTTTTAAAATTTATATTAAATTTTTCGGACACTTTTCCGATCTGATCCGATCTGACAATGAAGTCATGACTGTACTGTGCAAAGTGGAAAAAACTTTATAATCGCAATCCACAGCTATAATTCTAGTACATGTATCATGTTTAGTATTGTTCGTTCCGAATGTAAACATTAAGCAAGTATTTAGGGAAATGCTGTTTGGAAACTAGAGCTCAAATGTAATGGACCTTCGCATAATTCTAATACATTTTGTCACAAAATTACTGATGTCAGAGCTCTATTTTTTGTGAACCAACTTTCACAGCTATGAATTTCATGGATACGAGGGTGAATTTATTGAAAATAGAGAAATAAAGAAAGACGTACTGAAAAACTACAGGTCACCCGATGTTTCATATACCTGATGAAAATCGAATCATTATTGTTACAAAGAGAAAAACCCACGGGAAACAAAAGTATTTCCACAAACGAAAGTTGTCATGTATGCATGACTAAGAATAAAAAGATGGAAAGTACATGAGTACACATGGAATCGTGATCTTTTATTTTTATCCTGAGCTATGGATTAGTAGATTAGCTGCAATTACACATGATAAAATAAACATTTTCAAACACGGACTTAAGTAACTTTACTTGCTAATCACCAAAAAAATGAGCTTTTACCACATTTTCTTACAATTTCCCAAATTTTTCCAATTTTTAGCCCCGTACGAAGTACGAAGGGGCTTATAGGATTACGATGCCGTGTGTAATTGATGGAATTCGAAGCAGACGGTAAGGGCAAAGTGTTTGCCTATGTTCATAGATGACGAATCTGCAATAAAAATTTTGTCTGTCTGTCTGTCTGTCTGTCACGTCGATATCTTGAGTAAATCAAATCTGATTTAAAAAAAATTTTTTTTTCCTGAAAGATAATCAAAATAGTGAGGCTAAGTTCGAAGATGGGCGATTTTGGGTCGGCCCCTCCCGAGCTGGGGCCCCATAACTGCTTTAACGTTTTCCAAAGATTTCTCTGGCCATTTAAAGGCTACACTTGTGAGTGATACATCAAATGAAAGGTATTTACAATACCTATCGACAAAAAAAAAGTTGATGGAAATTGGATGACCGACTCGTGAGTTAGACCCCTTGGTGTGATCTAGGTACAGGGCGACAAGCCGTTTTTGATTGTAGGTTGGCCAAATTTGAACGGATTTTGATAGATTTTGCTTTATTAGATAGGTATTGACCGTACCAATCAGGGTAAAAAGTTTATGAAATTCAGTTCACCGGAGCGTGAGCTAGGTCTCTTGGAGTGAGCTTATATGTGGCTACTCGGCCGTACAGTGAAGGTGATGTTTTTTGCCAATATCTCGAGTAAACTTTGACCGAATTTCATGATTTTTTTTATGTTTGAAAGGTACTAACGAATGTAAAGCAGTCGTACTACTTTCCACCTCCTAACAAAATGGCCGTCGGCCGCCATTTTGGATTTTGTGTGTGGGGTGTTTCAAGGATCCCAAATATGGATATCTATATATAAATATATATAGCTATATTGAGCTATACAACGGTATAGATAGTTATTTTGAGCTATATACTAGCATATTTATCAGTAAATTGTTTATTTATAGGTAAATATAGGCTAATATAGGACTGAGGAAATTTTAGGTCAATTTGAAATTTGTGTTACGTTTGAAAGGAACATCGTACGGGGCTTCGTAATTGCGCTATGCGCAATTTTTAAGACGTACACATTTCATAAGAATTTTTCTTTGCCGACGTTTACGGGCGCAGTAGACTTACGGTAAGAGTAGGGCGACGGACGAACTAGGGTCACGTGCGCAATAGATGTACGGGTTCGTACGGGGCTCAGTCGCAGCAAACGCTCCGACTGTTCTGACGGCTCGTTTTTTTTTGAAAAATGTGGAAATTCTGGAAAAATTGTGAAAATATTATCTTAAAAATTGATCCTGGTTTTAACGCTCACGAAGTAATGGCTTACTTTTCAGGGATGTAGTGGGTAAAGAAAGCACTGCCTTACACATGAAAATTACGGTATGTAAAGCATATATCCCAATTCATCCCCGCAGAAACTCTACAAAAACACAAAACAATCCATAATGGCACTTCATCTGCAAAAAGAATCCGTGGATTTGGATCGTATTGGATTAAGGTATCAATACGTAAATGGCTGTGAGATTTCGGTGTCTGTGCTTAAATTTATTCATGTAATATCTATGAAATCGTTAAACAATTGTGTAAGCATGCACTATGGCGCTCTTGCTTCCATTTAAATTACAAAACACGATATTCCTGTTTGAGTTTTCATGCCCTCTCCGATTACAAACGTAACTAATTCTTCCCATTCTTTATTATTATAAAAAGCAATTAGATTCCGTGCTTCACATAGTAGCTGAAACGACAACGATGTAAAGTTTCGTCTAGGTTATTAAATAACAGAGATTCTATGTTAATTTGAAATAAACGTTTGGAGATTACATTCGCGAGTTAAGCTCGAAAGTTTTAATTTCAATTGTAGGAACATCTTCAATTTTCAATTGTGACATACCTTTATGTCTTCCTCTTCTATTACATAGTCTTTGTTTTAAATTCCGAAAGTTAACTATTGCAATTAAATCACTTTAGTGTCATCTCTTTCAGTAGTACGACATTTTTTTCATGTGGATATTGAATTTCATTAAGTATTTTAGGTGGATCAAAGCTATGAAAAAAGAGAACTTTTAGGGAGTTCAACAACTCAAAAGATATATTAAAATTTGGTTTACGATGGTGGAATTTAAAACAAATTTCGTTTTGTAATGTGCTATGCGATAAGGGGGTTTAACCACCACTTCGATTGAATAATTATTGATGTGGCATAATAAAACATTGATGAATGAGGATAGGAAAAGTTTATTTTGAATCTCTCTATATTTATACACTTTTCCGTTTGTTACGAAAATGAAAGAGGATTCTATTAAGGAAAACATTAATAAGGATTTGGTGAATAAGGCTAAGTGGATTGCGAAACTTCGATTGTTTTGTAAATGGGTTGATATAACAGAAGGTAGGAAATTTTTATTATTACTCGGTGAAACTTTTCATAATGAGGAATAACGGCCAAATATAGCAATTGATCGCTAAATCTATAGTTAAAATGAAATTAAGGTAAATGATGGAGAGTTGACCTAGTGGAAAAGTGATCTTGAGTTGTCCGTGTAAATTTGTGTGAAGAAAAAAATGATCGCCAATAAGCCGCGAGTTGTCCTATGACGTTTGTATAAGGGGAAATTCACGATTTAATGAAATTATATGAAATCGGACAACTCACAGTTCACGTATGTTAACTCTGTATTTTTTAATTAATTAACTTTGTTAGACGAAATCTTCAGTAGTTAATAAAATTTATATTAATTAAGTAAATAAAAGATAAATCTTTAAATTAAAAGTGGTTCCATGTAACATAGTTCCAAAATCGATAAGAAATTCAAGTTCAAAGTTGGGATTTGTCAATTTATGTTAACTCTCCATCATTTACCTTAATTTTGTACATTTCTCTATCACTAATCTTACACTTAAAAAAATTTACTTATTATCACATTTTCGTTTTCAACAGATTCTACATAATTTCTAGATCCACAGATTTGACAGTCTTGATATTGAATGGTTTTTTGGTTTGTATCCCAGTAAACTGGTCGTTACATATGACAAAAATTTCGACTGGGAAAAAATTCAAATATTTCATTCAATATAAAAGCTGTCAGAATGTTTGGGACAAGAAATATCAGATCCCACATAAAACAAAAATGTGATAATATCTAATTTTTGATAGCTGTAATATTAATTAACTCTAAGTTAACGCAATGTAGATTCTTTAAAAATTATGAAAATGTTAGTACGACATCAACGTGACGATACATGCATAAGCCTACATACTGTCTTATTATGTGGAATGAATTGGATTGAACTCAGAACTCAATGGAAGTTGATGGAATTGCGGAACAGTATTTTTAACATCAGAACGCGTTGAAGATACCGCTTTAGCATGTTCACCTCGTTATTCATCACATTACTTCTAATGTCAAACACTGCTCCAAGGGGAAAATACACAGAGTAAGAAAAGAGTACTCTACTCCCTGAGACCACTCTTGACAACAAAAACATTTATCTGAACAATTTATAGTTTAATCCACATCAGCAATTCAAAACCTTGTTATTACTTGGCTGAAACTCCAGTGCAACTCCCTTCGGACATCTTTAAAATTCTTAAACAATAACTCACAGAACAGTCTCTACGAAATTTTGCATGTTTTTCTGGGTACAGGAATGTGAAATTTGATGTTGAATCCCTTGTAATTCTTAATGCTCCTTCACTTACTTTAATAATTACACGACTTTGGTAAGGGCCGTCACCACCTTCAAACAGGCAGATTTAAAAAGACACTCGACGCAGTAGTTAGTGCGTTGTCACCACTCAAGCGTAGCCAAGGTCAATAAAGACACGAAAACGTGAATTTTCATTTTTATCCCGTGTTATGTAATGGATTTTACTATGCTGGTGCATGTAACAAGGCTATTACATGTATAGGCAATAACCTTTACATCACTCGCATAGTAAAACGTCGTACTACACACGGAAAATAAAGTGATATCTCGTATCACGATGAGTAAAAGTACCTCGGGCTGCCGCCCTCGGATACTTTTTCTCATCTGGATACGAGATATCACTTTACTTCCCTTGCATAGTAATGTACTATTACTGCGGGCGTCGAAAGTAGTGCTTGAAACACGGAAAGTATGGTTTTCGACGCATGTAATAGTATATTATTTACCAATGAGGCAAATGATGGAAATGGTACTTCTTGCGTGAAATTTACCGATCGAGGCGTAGCTGAGTAATGTAATATTGAAACATACATGAAAATAAGTAGAAGACTCGATAATTGCAATTGTGCAATGTTAATGTTCTTGCATGCAGTCTGAGAACGGTTTATAAAATTAGAACGCGCTGTGTTATACGTTCTATTCTCTGTTCGCATCATTAATATGCACTCATTGTTTACAGCAAAATGCTTTCTAATTCTTTTTTTTTTGGGGAAAACGACAAAAAATATGAAAACCATTTTTCAATAGCAAATATTATTGTCCCAGAGAAAAAAGGGAAAATAAAATTGTTTTATTAGCTGTTCTAACTGGGTCGCATGCTACATTATTTTATCTAAAACATACTCAACAATCTCATCATCATACATGTAGTTACTTCATTATATGTAAAGTATATCTACCCTGAATCCATTTATATTACAAGAATAATGCTTCGTCGCGTTTAATGGGCATATATGAAAATTAAGTAAGTAAACTCGGGTGTATTATACGAGTTGATTATAGGTGCTTCGCAACTAAGTACAATGTTAATGGCAATTTTCCATATTTTAGTTGGGTTTTCTTTGTCAACAAAAACATTAGAGGTTTCCATTCATTTATGTATATGTTTTAACGATGTTAAAATATTAATTTGAATAAATAGGCAATCCCGGGAGGCATATGTTTAGGGACATGTTATAGCAGAGGGTTCCCTTTACGTTTTTGTTTCTGACAAAATTTTATTATAAATTGTTGTCGAAATGATGTGTATTTTGTTGATAAATTTTTTATATGAATTTTAATTAGATCTTGGTATTCAGCGAGATTTCTTTTTTTTTTCGTATAATATATGTAGTGCACATTCATTCCTGGTGTGTCAATAAAACATTTTCGACACCGTGTTTTCAAATAGAAATTTATTCAAACATTATGAGAATATTAGCTTTTACTTTTCAAAACTACCGGAAATTGCAAAGCCATCAACGAAAAATCCAATTGAAGTTTCTAATTTCACTTTGAATGGGGGAAGGGGAGTAGAGAGAAAACTTTAAAGTGCATAAAATTCCATTCACCCTCCATATCTGTCCAATATTGTAACTCTAGTACCGAGTTTAATATAATCGGAAAGTTTTATGTCTCCGTGTCCAGCAAAAAGGACGACTGATGTTACAAACCGACAAGTTTTTACAACTTTTCTATTTGTACTCTTTTATACTTTTATACGAAATAAATTCATTTCGTTCGGTTCCCATCACATTTCAATAAAATACATTTTTTTTGTTGGAAAACGAAAAACTTTAAATTTTATTTGAAAAATGTGTTCCTAATAAATTCTAATTCATCGTCTATACTTTAATACCTCTTTGATGTAAACAGATTTATTAAAGATTTCCGGAATTTCAAGTAGAAATCCATTTCGTTTATTACAACTGTGCAATATCAGCAGACTTTTGTAATGGATTCGGATCTGATCCCTCACAATGATGATTATTTCATACAGTTACAGAAATATATATTTTTATATATAATGTTACAGGAATCAATTTCTAGATTTGCCTTTAAAAAAATAGGTACTTTTCATCCAACACAGATAGAAAGATGGATTAGCTAGATTGAAATCTTTTAGAGATCAACACGATCAACAGTACGCGCCCGAATCTTTTTTGGAAATAAAATTTAATCCTTCAGGAGTACGTTTATTACATTTCGAACTGGTAGTAAAATTAATTATCTCTAGATTATCACGGTGGGGCCAGACATGAGTCGGTTATCCGAAAAACCGGCCAAGTCCGAACCGGAAAATTCGGTTCGGTCTGATCCGAATCAAACGGACCTTATACACTGTATGAAAATGAACTCAAATGAACACTGACATAAATTGAATAATTTTATTCGCCAAAAATAAGGCTATAAGATAATTCAGGTCCTTAGTCAAATCGAGTGCTCCTGCCTGGTTTACTTTACTCTGCCGTAATTGGATTTTAATTTTGAATAGTTTTCAGCAAGTACAGTGAATTTCGGTTCGGTCAAGTCCAAACCGGAAAATTCGGATTTGACCGAACCGAATCGTTTGGTTCGGATCAGACCGAACCGAATTTTCCGGTTTGGACTTGACCGAACCGAAATTTTCGGTTTTTCGGATAACCGACTCATGTCTAGGTGGGGCTGAACAACTTTATTTTGCGAAGGTCGTGAACATGGGATATTTTTATAGAAAATGCTAGAGGGATATGCTACGAGTAGTTAGCAAGCGAAATTGAAATCCTTTTGCTGGCATAGCATACAAAATTTCCAAGTATTAACTCTCTCATGGGATACTAGGGTGTGTCGATTTCAATTTTTTTCAGTGTTTCCGGATTCCGACCTACAGCGATTCACCATCGCACTAGCAATAATTATCAGCAAAAAGTTTTTTTTTTAGAAGTCAAAATAAGCTTGCATCGCTGCTTCTTTAAAAAATTTAGAGCTACAAGAGGTAGCTGGATTGTGGGTCCGAGCCAAAAAAAATCTACAGATGCTTTTGCTGAGTTTTCACTCTGTACGGCATCTAGAGGGTCTACTAGACCATACAAAAATTAAAAAAAGTTAAAAAAAGGCTTTACCGTGGTTTTGGTATAGCACCAAGTTTCACCGAGGTGCAATTTTCAAGAATTTTGTTAGTGAAAAAGCCATCTCCTTTGGGTGAATTTTTTTCAAGCTATTGTGGTGATAGCTCATTTTGTAGGTATTTCAATAGCGCATCCAGCAGACGTACAGTTTCGTTAGGTAAATTAAAATATTTTTTGGTTAATCTCTATAACAAGTCAAAAGTAATCCCACACGGATTTAAAATTTAATCCTAACTTACGAGGGGTAACCTAAAAGTTTGGAAAAATTGAACCGTCTGTTGCCAGGTATAAAAGTGCTCGATGATACCTCATTCCAATTGCTTGGGTCACCGATTACAGTAAATGGCATTCCCGGTGCATAAGAGAAGGGACTCAGTACCGTGAAAACTTTGTGCAAACGGCTGACATTGTCATCGCCACGATTCCAACATTTGTTAAGATGTTGCCCAACTTTCACGCATCCAAGCCAACTGTCTGATATCGACAGCTTCTACCGGCGAACTCTCGAAGCAATTACCAATAACGAATTGAACGACAGATCGTGCACCCAAGCATCATTACCTCTGGCACTGGAAAGAAAGTTATAAGAAAGTTAGTCGATTTAGCTCACCCTGCATACTTCGCATCCGTCTATCAATCAGAGGCCTTGTCAAATCGAATTCTTGCCAAATTCAACTTCTGTGTTCAGAGCGATTGTTCCTCCGCATCAATGGAATCATATCCAACCGAATGGATTCCAGTGAAACCGTGAAACCGGAACAAAAAGTATGCCAAGCATCGTGGGATTTGTTGCGGGTAAACCACATTTACAACAACCTGCTGTCGTCCAGTGATCTCTCTGATCGAGCCAGACTCTTGCAATAAAATGATCGGCAAGTACAATACACACATTGATTTAAAGTGCAACCACTTCCCACCAGTGGCGTTCGAAACATTAGGATCAGTCGGTCCAGAAACAGAAATATTTTTATCAAATCTTGGCAAACTGATGAAACGCAATACAGGCGAGCCGAGAAGTTTAGACTTTTTGCTGCAGCGAATATCTATTGCCATTCAGAGGGGCAATGCTATGAGTATCCTCGGTACTTTTGGTGATAGAAGTGATACAAATGTTTTCATGTGATACCCCAGCTCTTTTATGTGATATTTTTAAATGTTCGTTTTAAGTTTATTAATTGTATTTGTACTTGAATATTAAATGAATGAATGAAAAAAAAACCTAAAAGTTTCGGGGATCGGGTGTTTCCGACGCATAAAAGTATTTAATTTGAACATATTGGTAAATTTCAACATTTTTTAAGTAAAATGACGTCTTAACATCGTAAAAAAAAGATTTTGATATGAGGTGAGGAACAATTATAAAAAGGCTTGTCGGCCATTTTTGAAAATGGAGGAATTCATTTTCTGAAGTGCTGTTCGTTTTTTATTTTTAATTAAATAATTATTTTTTATTAAAGTATTTTTATGTTTACATGTAAAGTATGGTCCAACTAAATGGTAATAAGTCATATACGCGCGGCCTTCAAATGTTGACACTTCGTAGTAATGCGATAAAATAAAAATATCTACTGCTGACGGATTCAGAGCTCCACAGATCTGCCTCAGCTATCAGAAAAGTAATAATTCATGTGAAATAATTTGATATATGCAGATAAAACCAGTTTGATCTTAGTCAGTGTCCCTTGGCAAATTATGTAGTCCTTGAACAATTTCACTAAAAACTTTCCGGGAACTTAAGGCACGAAAAATGTGATCTCAAAGTGAGACTTTAGTATCAGGCTTTTTCGTGATCTAAATTTCTCAGCCTCAATATCTCAGAAGCGGAAAAATGTTCTTCCTTTCTGCCCTGAAAGGGATGGACTTTCATAACTGAAACATAAGCTCATGATTCATTTTGTAGGGCCGCTTTCGCAGTGAAATTGCATGTGAATCTAATTCTCTCGATTTTTCCGGAAATTTCTGATGAAATCTGTTAGGATTCCTTAGACACATATTTTTAGGATTCTTTTATCGAAATATGCTGGTATCACATCGATACTGCGAACTGCGACCCAAACAACAGAAACCCTGGTCTAAACTTGCCAAAGTCGTGAAATTTTACTTCAATTTTTAATGATAAGCAATAATGACTGAGTACACGCACTGAATTGACTTACCTTAAAAAATGTTGAAATTTACAAATATGTTCAAATCAAATACTTTCATGAATCTGAATTACCCGATTCCCGAAACTTTTGGGGTCCCCTCGTACTCGTTCAACTTACTTAAGCTACAAACACACAGCAACGCGACCCAATTCAAATTTTTCCTTTGTTCTTATGTCAAGTCAGTATCGAAGCATTCGTTTGATTTGTGTTTTTATTGAGCTGTTCTCTTTATACGTGAGAGTGGGGCAACTACTAACCGAATCGCTGTTCTTGTACATATAAAATGGTTATTTGTTTACCAAGTGAAGAAAATAGTAAATTCCAACAAGAGCGAAAGTTGAAATTTCTTATTTCTCCCCGAGGTGAACACAAAATTTTCCATCCATCGTTTTTATCCACGAAACAATACATCAATTTGTGTCACCACAAAAACGCGTGACAGTTGCAAAGACAAAAAAACTCTTGTTCGTCCCATGGGTGAAAAGTCGAGAGAAAATAAAAAATTTCTCACCTGAACTGTCATCCGAGAGAGTGACAACAAAACACCATCTGTTCACTGCATTTGAGTGGAGAAATAAGGTTATTTACGCCACACGAATAAAAATTGGTATGGTAGTAGAGTAGTTGGGGCTTTATTATCAAAGAATAGGAAGTAGAAGTTATTTTTAGTCCACGTAAATAAAACAACATTTTAAGCGAAAAAATTGTTCTACAGTATGCGTCTTCCAACCGAAACGGACAGCCGCCAAACATTTTGCGGAAGCCAAATGTATTATCAACTGACATCTAGTCCAATGGCGCCGGATTTACGTTGGGCAACGGTGGCAAATGCTTTAAATTCCTAGGGTTTTCCAACATTTTTTATCATTTTTTGCTCTTTGTCCCTTCGAGCCCTTCATGGCAAAATCTAAGGTCGGCACCTCTGATCTATGCTGTTTAGACCCGTACGAAGTACTGGGGTCTTATAGGTTTACGCATATGTTTGTAACACGTCGAATTGGACTCCCTGAGTAAGGGGAAACCTATTGTGGTTGTCTAGAGATGCCAAATCCGCGAAAAAAAAAGTGTCCGTCTGTCCGTCTCTCCGTCTGTCTGTCTGCACGATAACTTGAGTAAAACGCATCCGATTTTGAAAATTCTTTTTTTTTCCCGTTTGGTAATGTCAAAAGACAGGCTAAGTTCGAAGATGAGTGATTTTGGATCGACCCCTCCCGAGCTGTGGCCCAATAAGTGCTTTACGGTTTTTCGAAGATATCTCCGGACATTTAAACGTTAAACTTGTAAGTGATACGTCAAATAAAAGGTATTTACAATACCGATCGACAAAAAAAAAAGTTTATGGAAATCGGATGACCGACTCGTGAGTTAGACCCCTTGGTGTGTAACAGGCACAGGGCGGCAAGCAGTTTTTGCTTGTAGGTCGGCCACATTTGAACATATTTCGTCTGTTTTAGCTTTATTAGATAGGTGTTGACCGTACCAATCAGGGAAATTTTTTTTTATGAAATTATGTTCTCCGGAGCGTGAGCTAGGTCTCTTGGAGTGAGCTCTTATCTGGCTACTCGGAAGTACAGTGAACGTGGTGTATTTTGACAATATCTCGAGTAAATTTTGACCGAATTTCATGAATTTTTTTTTTGTTTGAAAGGTATTAACGAATGTAAAGCGTCGGTACTATTTCCGGTCTCCTAACAAAATGGCTGCCGGCGGCCATATTGGATTTTAGTAAAACGATATAAAGTGGGAAAATTTGTACTTAGATAGTTTCTGTTAACATGAAATAATTTGTTATGTGTGTGGGGTTTCAGGGATTCCATATACGGACATCTATATATACCTATATACAGCTATATTGAGCTATATACAGTCATATAGAGCTATATAATAGCATATATTTATCTGTGAAATGTTTATTTATAGTGAAATATAGTTAAATATAGCGGTATATAGCTGTTTAAATAGGAATTTATGAAATTTGTCTTCGTACGGGGCTGTCTATATTGCCTCCGGCAATTTAGTTGTATATGATAACAAGGCAAAGAGTGGATAATGTAAGTGATTTTAAAGGGAGAATAGTTTTTCAGCAGAGAAGAAAATGAAGTAAGAGAAATGAAGAGTTTCACATTAAAGGCTTTTGATACGAATAGGTGTTTCGTACGGGTCGGCGTTAGCTATGTTTTTCAGGTTGGACTTTAGGTGTAAGCGTGAAAAATATATTAAAAAACGAATGAGAGAAATGAGATGACAACTGGTCACCTTTGCTTTTTCTTAGAAAAATGACAGTGAATCTCAAGTGGCAATAAATGTATTGAAGGATCCAGACTTGTGAGTGGAAGTAAAATTTTTGAAGCAATTAAAAATTGAATATTTGTGACCGCCTCTATATTGATATTTCAACGTTGACGGCTGTACTGGTTATAGGTGCATTCTGAGAAAATTCAATATTTTCAATAAAGTTTATCAAAAAAACGATGCATGCAGACATACCTTAAAACAGTTTTTTCCCCTTAGCATAACATTTTACGTCGATTAAAAAATACCTTGCTAAAACTTCAATCCTCCATCGACCACCTACGGCGTATAATATTCGCCTTAACGTTGAGAATCAGACACTTTTCGTTTTTACAACTATGATACAAACAGAACGAAAAAAAATACCTACGTAAATATAATAGTTGTTATGATAGAAAGTTGAAAAGTAGAGTTTTTGTATGAATTTTGTTGATCCGAGCCGAAGCCGAGGTCAATAAACTCACGAAAGCCGAGTTATCTAATGGATTGTTCATGCTTTTGAAATCTAGACCAATTTTCTTGTTTTCCCTAGGTGTGTAATAAGCCACTTTCGACCCTAGAGAAAGCAAAAGTATATAAAATATAAATATAAAAACCAATTTCGCGTTGACTAAGAGAATCAGAATCAGAAGACGCTACAAAAATGCCACTTTGTTTGGTTTCTCATTCTTCAATGTTAAAATTTAATCGCGCTTGCTTTATATTTAACTAACAAAAGTACGCAACGATGGGTATTTACTCATTCAACAAATATAAATGCACTTACGTCGTAATTCCGTACCAAAAATTCAGAACAAATTCCACGAAATCCTTTCTCGGAATCCATATTGAATTCTTGATATGGAAGAAAGCACTCTCATCCATGCATTATACCGATGATAAAGAGAAGAAAGTCTTCAACATTTATTGTACAATGTCCATTTGTGTCCATCACATTTGAATTTGTCCTATTATACTTATAGTTATCTGTTGTGGCGTGTGTTAAACTGGAGAGTGGAGTCTTTTTTAGGAAGTAAGGGTGCAAGGCGCCTTCTTTTAGCATTATACAACCAAACTGTATCAAGTTCTCATTTGATTCAAATTTTTCTCAATGCAGTTGAGAGGCAAAATAAAATTGCTTTAATTTGAATTTTTTTCTTCTTGGTAATCCAATCAACGCACTTAAAATAAACCATTGAACTCGGCGGGCAGATAATCGTGTATTTTTGAGTGCAGAATTAATTTCAAGAAATTGAAAGGATTTTTTGCCAATGTCAAAGGATTTCCAAGCATTTTTACACGGTCTTTAAGGATTTTCCCTTGATTTTCTTTAATTTTTAAGGATTATTCCTAGCCTTTCAAGGATTGGCTTAAAATTAAAACCAAATTCTTGAGGATTTTCAAAGATGGAATGTTAGAGTCGGTAGCTCAGAGCTGCTGAGTATTTCTTACTCTACTCTGTGAGTAAGAAGTCGCTTCTGTTTACGAAATTATTGCTATGGGTATCAGTTACTATGGTAGCTGTACACCCTGTACATATATTGACATGCAGACACCTCCACCGTTTTCATAAAGTAGCTGTCGATTGATATGTGAATAATGTGCTATTCTGCGGATTTATCTCGAATTTTTCAAATCCAATTTCGACTTTATTAATACAACACTAAACGGGTCACGGAAGCTACAAAAAAAATTAATTTGCGGAACATCTAGGAATGCATTGTGAGCACCCAATTGACCACTCCTATATCAAAAACAATTCTATCAATTGCGTTACACCAATATGATGTTTTCAATTCGCTTGAGTTATCTGCAATATTTTGTACTTTTTCTACCAACAACACAATAATTTCATCGTCTTGGCGATTAATAAAACACACAAGCAACAGAAAACATACATGAATACCATGCTACCATTATTTATGTCTGCGATACGAGTATAACAATGAAAATTGGTCTTTTGTTGCTATTTTTCTTGTTATATATTATTACACTACGTGCCCCTTTAGGCTATATTTCTTGTCTTTGGATAATTCTTAATTCCGTTTGTGACAAAAAAAAACTAAGGCATTCTGAAGCTTAAAGCATATCGTCTTTTATTCCTGTTATTTATACACTCTATTCTAGTCTACTATCCATACGAATAATTTATATTGTTTGGATATAAAAAGCACGTTAAATATTTTATACTTCCAAAAAGAGTTCAACAAGGCATTGTCTTATGAACGGCGAGAAGAGGGTTACGGTGTTAAATAGAACAATAAAATAAGGATATGGAATTCTTACCTTCCAACAAATATAATAATAATTAAATTAAAATATGAAAATTGTCATGACAACTCCTTTTTTTGTCAAAGGAAATGTAAAATTAAAATTTGATTTCTTTTCTCAATCGCTTACGGATTTCATCTGCACTTTGACAGGTATATATTTCTATAGCAGCTAATCCATAAGACATTTTCCAACAATATTTCTTTTTAATAAAAAACATCACCGTCATCGTGCAACAAACGATTTAACAACATAAAGGATTCAAAACGGTAAAGCACAAAGATGCTTCTCTGTCAGCCGTAAATTCACGTTCAGATTTCTTTGTTTCAGCAGATTTTTTTCTTTTCTTTTAGTTATGTACACCATCTGTTGAGCTTTCTTAAAATGAAACGTTTAGATTTAAGAACTACCTCCTCTGACATTCACACAACATAATTACTTAGCCGAGTTGAACATATAAACACGTAACTCTTAGTAGATTAGGATGTACTGGAGCCGAAGGCAAAGCGTAATCCACTAGTCAAAACCATCGATATAATATACTGTAGATAATGAGACGCGAAGAACGAAATTTCGGAAATATAGCACACATACAAGTGCAAAAAATACGAATCACAACACGAAACGATGAGAAAAAGGAAATTGAGAAATGCAGAGTTTCAATTGTTTTCAAATATTTGTATGACATTATTACGCACGCTTTCTAAAAACGTAAGTTACGTTACACGTACATCCATGTGATCTTTTCGCATAAAGTTGCTTTGCTACTTATCTACCCTACATTATATCGATGGTCAAAACATACTATATTTTATGTGCTGAAGCAATCTTGAAATTTTTTTGTTTTTCAGTATAACCGCCAAACCGTAATGACGTAAGTACATTAACTGAAGCATGTAAAGTTAATTGTTTGGAGTGATCAAATATAGCGACTTCGTCAGATGTGATAGAACCAAGTGCAAATGTTACATTCAAGATTTGAAAATTTTTACAAAAATTAAGATTTCCAAGCCGGCCCAGATCAACGCACTCCAATAACAGGCAAAGAATTTTTAACGGTCATTTGGCCTCTACTCTTATTTGAGGACGCCAGCTTTTTTGGACAAAAACGATAATGTCCAACTTGTATGGAACGTCCGTAACGCAGTGGCCTATACCAACTTAAAAAAATAAATATTTGTGAGAATTTTAGACTAATGCGTCGTGGAGGCCTCTTATTTGATTCTGTTATCGTGCCTGTTCTTGGATTGCGTTGCCCAGATCCATATAAAAATGTTGGCGGCCCTTGGGGCGAAGCCTAATCGGATAGCCGTTTAGTATCAGCAAAGACAAATAGCTAAGATTTTATTTTTTGGTGATTCGTCATATAATGATGTTTCGTCATATTTTGGCGTTTCTTCACACTTTGGTGATTTGTTAAATCACCAAGAAAAATCGCCAAAGTGTGAAGAAACCGAGGAAGAAACACCATAAAGACAAATTTACCATTATTTGTGTCTCTCGGTGTGTCTTCACACTCTGGCGATTTTTCTTGTCGATTGCACGAATCAGTCAACAATGATGCCCCAGTGAAAATTTTTTGGAATTGAGACATCTCAATGTCTAAATCGGTCGAATTCAGATATCTCTAGTCTCAACATCTTTTGTCTTTTTTGTCTCAATGAGATTTGAGATGTCTGAATTCGACCGATTGAGACATTTGTGAGAACTTTTTTTTACTTGGGTTAATTGCCGAGAAACAATGACGGAGTTTGAAGAAATGCTAAATCGTGAAGAAACGCGGTAAAGACAAATTTACCACACTTTGGGCCTATCGGCGTTTCCTCACACTTTGCCGATTTTTCTTGTCGATTGCACGAATCAGCCAACAATGATGAATTGCCGAGAAACAATGACGGAGTGTGAAGAAACGCCAGAGTATGAAGAAACGCCAGAGTATGAAGAAACGCAAAATCGTGAAGAAACGCGGTAAAGACAAATTTACCACACTTTGGGCCTATCGGCGTTTCTTCACACTTTGCCGATTTTTCTTAACAATTTTTTATTTTTTGGCGATTTTACTTTGGTGATTCTTCACTGGTGTCCAAATTGGTCAATACCAATATGGCCATCCCAAGCCTAAAGTTATTAGTACAACGATTTCGTTGGCTTCTTACATATGACCAGTAATACGCGATTAAAATTGATCCATCACCAAACATAATCAATATTCCATACTTACGTCTCATATGTATATGGGCTGATTGTAGGCCATACATACCTGAAGTAAATCGCAATATTTTCGGTGCTAGATATTATCTCAGAGATAAAGGATGTATAGTAGGATTTTGTTGTTAAAGTTCATGTTACCACAATTAACACTAAAAATTGTCCATTTATTGGAAAAATATATAAGCAAACAATAACAGCAGATATTTCTTACTTGGCAAACTTTAAAAAAAACATTATTTAAAAAAAAACCCGCATCGCATCTATTCAATCTATATATTACAATTCCACGTTCAATGGACGTATATATACAACATTGTACAATTATATAATATTGAAAATTGAACGTTACATGCTGAATGCAATTTTCGCTTTTTTCCATTTAAAATTGAAAATCAGCCGTAATTTCTGTGAAACTTTTAATTGGTAAGAGCTCTTTCGCAGAATGCGAAACTAATTGGAACCGAATTAAATGTGCTTTTTCTACTTGAACCAATGAAATGTTGTTTTAAAATTATATTACGTACTTTACTTATAAATGTGTGAGTGTGGTATTTTTTATTCACGTATAAGTATTTGCTGGTACATTTTGGAAGTTTAATGAATATACTGATGGCGAACGAATGAATGGATATTGGTTCATAATTTCATAAGGGATATACTTGTGCAAAACTTTCAGTTACAATGTATTGTCCATTTGTTGAAATATATATATACGAACAACGATTACACCAATACGGATTCTAATCTATGAATGGTTCTTCATGTCTCATAAATTGTTAGCCCAGTCGAAATACCATGTTGGGCGTTTAAGTAAATTATGCCGTTTAGTTTTCATCATAGTGAGTGTGGGTACTAAAGAGAATCTAGAGGTCTCTGGAAAAGTGAAATTTAAAGACTAGGGTGATCAGGAATCAGAGAAAGTAGCTCGCTCTATCAATTTGTTTCAGTATTGGCATAGTATTTGTCATCCTCATTTTTAACTTTTGGAGTCGAAAACAGGTGTGGCCCTGACGACATACAGTTTCTTGAAAACGCTCTCATTTTTATACTATATTGATATATATATATCGATATACATGAAAAAAATAAGGAATTATCACATTTTCGCTTTCAACAGTGATTCTACATGGATTCTACCCAAAAATTTGTCTGTCTTGAGGGATTCTTTTGAATTTCGACTGACTGAACTTGGCGCTATTTATTCCGGGACTTTTTTTATATATGCCTAGTTAGGCCTTGGTGCCCCAAAACCAGCATCAGATATTTTTGATCTTCTATTCCTGGCTGGTTGTCAGTAGCCAAAAGTCGAAAAATGGGGTTTCGTAGTCCGTATTTCATTTCCGTAAGGTGGCGCGGACACGGGCGTGTACATGGGTTCGTTGGAAAGCTGAGGTCGAGTACTCCTGAGGCAAATATTACCTTCATAAAATTTGATGATAAACGGCAGAAAATATGACTTCCGGAAAATTTCTCAAAATCGATGTAACCTAGGTGAACTTTGATGAGTGCTGTGACCTCACTTATGCAATTATTTGATTAAATTATTACTTATTATGAATGTGGAGGACCTCTGCTTTACAGCGATACGCATATTTAGTAGTTAGCCTTTAAAATTCACATCGACCTAGTTGAATGACTTTCCTTCATAATAGTACATTTCGTAACTAGGACCTAAAGTCTTTTTTAGCGTGTGAGAATACGCTAAAAAAAGACTTTTAGTCCGTGGTACGAATAGTATTTTTCATATTGGACAGAGAATGTCATGATTGGTATCGCTGTAAAGGTTAGACCTCAGGCTAAATAGTAACTATATTTTTGTGATCAAACAGGTCACGAGTAGGGTCCAAACAGTCTTCGAAGCTTCCAGCAGGTACCAAAAAAAACGAAAAATCGATCTAATTAAAAAAATTTCCATCGAAATATTTTCTTGTTATGTTATTCTTACTTGTGGTGCCGCCCTCTACAAAAACCACCGTCACGAGTTGATTATGGATTTAGGCTTTTCGAAGTGATCGTTATGACCTTATCAACTGTACTGTGATAGTTAAAAAGAAGAAGAAGAAATTATTGCTAAAAAGAAGCTAAACACAAAGGCTCATTTTTACAATGGATCTGACTATTTAATTCAAAATGATCAAACGTTCTGTTGTATAATAGTGCTATCAATTATAAATATATATAATGTTGCCAACCGCTATACTCACTTTTACATTAATAAACTCTGCCGTTTTTACAGATCTAAATAACTAAACTAACTGACTATAACTGGCGCTATGGTACATGGTCTTGCCATTCTTGGCCGTTTTATTTTTTATCTATAACGTTATCCTAAGTAGGGATGGGAGGCGTTCAAAATTATCGATAATATCAATCGAAAGAAATTATCGATAATCGATTAATCATATCGTTATCGATAATTTAATAATTATCGATAATTATCAAAATATCGAAATTCGATAATTATCAAAATATCGATATTTTGATATTTATCTGAAAATTCATGATAATATACCGATATATCGGAATATATCGATAAATATCGGATTTTCGGACCGAAATATCGATATATCGAATTATCGATATCTTGATAAATATCAAAATATCAATAATTATCGATTATCGATATTTTTTTTATAATTTTCGATAAAAAAAGTCGATAATTATCGATTATCGATAATTGATAATTATCGATAATCATTTTCATTATCGCCCATGCCTAATCCTAAGCAAAACCTTATAGTTTATGATAAACATGGTGTAAAAATGGTTTAGAATTGCGGTTCATTTTAGAGACAAACCGTAAAACAATATTTGGTTCGACATTCATAGTTTGTATCGATTTGGTCAAAATGTGCCATGGTTCACTCAAATCAACCGACAGTCAAAATTCAAACGAAAGTCCTCCTTTCTGTTCCTGCATCTGGAAAGGCCTTAGAAAGAAAAAGAAATAAATAATTCGAATTAGAAAACAAAGAAATAGCCAGACCGAAATGTTTCAATGGATGTTCGGATGAGCATAGTTTCATTTTTATTTATGTCAATAAAACGCTACCCAAATAAAACATACAGCCCGTCGGTGTGTATCCGTGAAAAGCAATCAATCAGGATTTTATGTGGCATTTTTTTTCATAAGCAATCAATAACTTTTGACACTTAATCAAAAGTGAAGCAATTTCAAATACTCACCGTATAAAAACAGTCAAACCTTCGGCTATGGTTGGAATGTTATGTGTAGTATAAGTAAAATCTGGCTTGTTGGCGATATTATATATAAAACGACGTTGTTTGTTTAAAGTTAAATCCATGGGATGAACTTGAATCAGAAAGCCGCATGTGCTGGAAATGATAAACTTGATAAAATCAGCATCATATTTTTTAAATGTGTCAAAGTTCATTTCGTGTTTAAGCACGTTACTATATGTATGACACAAGTTTTTTTTTAACTCCGACGTATCAAGTAAAGTACAGTTTACAACGTCTATCGAGAGAAATTCCGTCAATTCTTTTTTTTGTTTAATTATTGATTTCTAGATTGATTGGTGAAATTTGTAAATTTTCGAAAAGAGACGAGGGGTAAAACTGACTCCTGTAACACGTGTCGATAAATACAAATTTCAATTTCAACAAAAACGCACTGATTGAAAAAAAATTTACGGGACGTTAACAGTTTCGTTGGACAGTGGCAATGAAATCAAATTTTCTACCATCGCTTTTCATTTTTGCTGTAGGGTAAGTTCGTTTTTATTTGATTCTTGGATCCAATGGATAATACTTTGACAGTTAATCTTTCGAGGAAAATGTTCAATTTTATTGAAACAAATTGCATGTTCCGATCCTGTAGCCAGGATTGAATTTTGAATATAAATATCAGCAACTCCCTCATCCGATATTGTCTAGAGTGTTTAACATTACGTACATTACATGGATTATCAATTGACCCGACGAACTCTACACTTCGCAAGGGTCTGTTGCTATAAGAACAAATATATTCTGTTTGGTAAATATTTTATGTCTTCGCATATATTCGAGTGAAAATCCAATTTTTAGAATTCCACACTGGTCGTTGGTATCATATGGGATTTTTTTCCTCTTCTTCTTCTTCTTCACTACAGTTTGTTTGCTCAAAGGCAGTATTAAAGTTTTCAAAATATGTTACATTGTTGAAGAACATGCCTGAATACAAAAGGGTGCATATTATCGAAATCATGTTTGTGTTGTGTTTAAGTTAAATATTTAATTTTTGCCATTAGTTCTGGTATTCACTGATGTTACGTTACGATCTCACTCATTGGAAATGTTGAGAAAAATGTTCTTATAAATGATACATTTTGTGTTCGTTGTCGAACGCTCTTTTGCGTTCACTTTTCAAATATACAATTCAACAGCTATTATTACTGATACGACAGATTATCGAAAAGATCCTCAAAAAAGGTCACCCGAGCAGCAGCATCATAGACCATCATAGATCCAGTAATCTTTTATCGAGGGACAGATATTTGTAAATTTTCTTGACAAAGGATTTTCAAAAGGAAATCACCTAATTTCGGATCTATTACTTACATCCATCAGAGTATTTTGAAATTTTTGATCAAAATATTGTAAAATATCAAAGCATCGAACTTTAAAGTTTGTTGTACGCTTATGGTGGTTCTTTCCACATTGAAAAATTCACGAAATTGATTTCCAAGATAACCCCGTTTAAGATAGTGACAATTTTTGTGCTGGCACAAATTATTTGTGTTATATCACAATGTGCTAATAGTCAAACTATTATTGAAGAGACTATTTGGACACTAAGGCAATAACTTTATTTAAAACTTTAAGACTTTGTTGCTGACATTTTTCTGCAATTATTGGAAAGAAAATAGTGAGAATTCGGCAAAATGTATTAAAATATTACGAAATGAAATGAATTTTATCAGATACGAAACAGAAGACTAATGCCACATTTTGTACAATGTGACTTATAGCAGTGTGTTTCTTCCTTCTGCAAAGTGATACAGAAAAGGTGTGGTGATTACTTGTACAAAATACTGTAACAAAGGTGTTATGCTTCCTTGTACAAAATGGTAAAATGAAGGAGTGATACTTCTTTGTACAAAATGACACGAAGAAGGTATTTCTAACTTTAAAAAAACTCTTTTATTTCATATCAACAATTTCAATGGGTTGTGATTTCCGCCATTTTAAGAAGTAGAAGAATTGCGATCAAGGTATATGACGCTCGTAAATAAGACATGTATTCTGGTTGTTTATGTTTTAACTCGGTAGAAGAGTTTGTATTTTTTAAGAAAAATTACAAAATTATTCCCGTTTGAGTAGAAATTAAGTGTGAAATTCGAGAAAGAAAATTACAAAGTTGGCGCTGGAGTCGATTTTTGCGGCTAAATCTGTAACTTCCATCACAACCCATTGCTCATGACTCGTGAGTTTTGAATTAAAAATGTGTCAAATAATAAAAAATGGCATTTCCTGTTAGCAGAATTCACCAAATACAGGACCAAATTATAGACAACAACTGGTACAAATAATCTTTTCATCTCAGGTCCAATAAAGCCTTCGAATAATAGACTCGAAAAATCAATACTCTCAAGTACCGAAGCTGTCTCAAACTATTGTAGATAGAAAGTCAATCTCAAACAAAAGTGTGAAAGCACTTTAACAGCAAGAAATTATGGGAAATTACTGTTTGTAGATTTGTATCTTTCTAATAAGTGCGACCAGGAAAAAAAACCACAACAGTTAGACTGAGTTAGACTTAATTAGAACCCAGGTAATAACGAACCCATGTGTGCGAATAAGTCAGCTGATGCATTCGTCGCAAGGAAATATGGTGCACATGGTCGGTTACTGAAATGTTTCAGTTGTATCAAGAGAGGCCATATCAAACGGGATTGTCCAAACGAAAATTCAGCGAACAAAAATGTAAAAAAAGGAGATCCGTTATAATTTCTTATTTCTGTGTGATGGTTGATAGACAGGGTGGCTGTATCGCATAATCGCATCAATACACTTTGTATTGACTCTATGATAAATCATTCTTGCACAGATAGTCGTTACATTAACCTCGTTCAATAAACACTCCGTTTATAGTTAAGTATTAAATTCAGCTGTTTCAATTATCATCGCCTCAACGCAAAAGTTTTATTAACAAAAAGTTGACTCAAAAAATTGAAGAAAGAAAAATTTCGAAAAAAAATTGCGTCACAAGTTGCAGATGTTGAGGAAATCACTGTTGGGAAAATAGGGAAAAATATGTACTGAATCATCTGTCACTTGTGATGCAATGTTTTTCTAACATTTTCTTTCATAAATATTTTGGGTCAACTTTTTGTTGATAAAACTTTTGCGTTGAGGCGCAGAAGACGTCACCCTCAGCGATTTCAGTTATTTTGTTAGAAGAAACAAGGACTTCGGACTTGCGTCACACTTTCACCCGTTAGGGTTTTTTGTCGGATAAATATAATGTACGACAAATTCAACTTGAAAAAAAACAGTGTCAAAATTGTGTTTTCGTTAAGATGATTTTACTTACATTCTGCGATGTCAGTTTCGGTTTTACGGATGTCGGTTCAATGTCACTCGCCTCCATAAAATGGCATAACCTGTTCTTTCAGAACCTTGGTTGACATAACCATTAAAACTGATTCCCCGGAGGTTCAGTCAACTTACGATAATGAGTAATGTGAGCCTTAAAATAACAAGAAGAAAATGCAGAAACAATTAGATCTCAAGCTACCGGGATATACTTCAACGATAGATGCCCAACAATAGCGCAAACTCAAAATATCCGAATGAAAAATCAGTTGTGCCACTTTATTATTCATCGAACACTGTGCTAATACAATAAACAATTGCCAATACAACATTCATTTCCGTAATATTGTTAATTTTGTTAATTTTTTCTTTCCAAGCGTGCAAAAATCGCAATAATCTTACGCCGACAATCGTGTCTTTTGTTCCAAATTATTTCGCACACAAAGACAATTATGCTTGCAACCAAACCGTACCAAACCACAGTCGGCACAGGAAATTGTTCGATGTTCACATCGTTATCGAATTTCAATTGCAGACCTCTTTCCCATGCATTTTTAATAGCTAGGTCATTACGAAGTTTGATCCATCGATCGATCAGCCCGGCATCTTTCATCCGATGAATGATGTCGTTTATAGACTCAACGAATGGACATGTCTCATACACCTGGTACGAAATTAAATTTCGAACTATGAAAATGTCACTTAAGATATGGTATGCCTTCAATCCCAATCGTTTTTGAACTTCAGTAAGAACGTCAGCATTGTCGCTATGGAAAACAAATGCGATGGATTTGTTAAATGCCTCCACTTTAAGCGACAATTTCAACCAATCGATTGGATGAACTCTACTTTTCCATCCACCATAATTTGTCATATCTTCCAACACTTCAATAGTCGTATCTTTCCATTCGAGTTCATTGGCTAGAATCGGAACGGACGACCTGTACAGATCTTCAACCGTATTAATTTGCGGCTGGTAAATCGGTAATGTGAGGTAACTCTGAAAGAGCGACACAATGCCGTTCATCACAATCAACCCAATGAACGTCAAGGGTAGAATGATATAAACATCGGTACGGTAAAGATTTTGGTATCGGATGCCTGAGTTGTCATTAAACAATAGATTGATTACGTCGAAAATGCATTGGAACAGCAAAAGTTTCTTTCGCCGTGTATATCTAGAAACGGTCAGTATAAGTGTGGACATCACTATCACTATCACAGTGTAAACCATGAGGCGCAGCCACGTTTTATTTTGTAAATATGCCAGGAAACCAGAATATGGCTGAGAGTGAGGAACCACAATCACTCTCAAAAACTGTCGATGTGGATACAATGGTCCTCCCCTATGCACTCCTTCGTTAACGTATATCAATCCATGTTCCTTTTGCTTACCTGAAAGCCAGAATTTTGCAGAGCTCATATAAATTGTCGACTTCGAAGCGTTGAAAACACGAAGAACGGTGTGCCAAAATGCAATCTCAATTACCGATAAAGGATGGTCTTCAATGATTGCAAAACGAAGTGTATGTAAGTGGTAGTTGGGCACCTTGTCGGGGAAATAGTCGCCGCAAAACTCACTACTGGTGACATTAAACAAGTCGAATGAACCGTAAGGATTGTGCGTGAAAACGTTAAATGTAAAAACAGTATTTAAGTAGAACGCGACAAAAATGTTCGCGATGCCAGCTGTCCAGCTCCAATGAAATAATTGCTCCACGACGTATAACGAAGTGAGGTTGCGAGTGAAAAAAACGCCTACTTTCACGTTCACGTCAAGCTTCCGAACGTTTTTGATCTGAGCTAGCAGTTGCGAGCCATTTTCAAATTTGAAATGTTCGACGACAACAGCCAGAAATTGATTTTTGCTGGGGATACCAATACACTTTTCTGTAGAGTTCAAATCACTATGCGACAAGTCGTCAAAAGTGTAAACTGTCTGAGGGGGGGAGTAGTTCACCACACGCTTTCCGGAACTGAGTCCCGGCGGTGAAAACCAACGATCGATATCAATTGCAGAGTCCATAAAGAATATGTTGTGGTCGAAAGGACAGAAATTATTCAATCGATTGATAAGTTGCACACCATCGGTGTACTGACACCAAACCGCCATCGGCAGGACGCTCATAGTTATCGTCTTTGCTATCATTGAACTGGGGTCTCTCGTAACTCTTGCTATGTAAAACTAACAACTGCTGTGAAACGAATATATTTATTAACTGTAAATTGTGGGATACAATGCGACTGTGAATCCACTCAATTATCGAAATTATCTCGTTATTAATTATTCAATAATAATTGATTGGAAAAACTAAAAACGACAGAAAAATGTCACAATTTGTTTTTGACTTATATTTAACATATGTCGTCGAATATTAATGATATGTAATGTGTCTTACAAGCGCGTCCAACTAATTATGATGATTCACAGTCATCTATTAGCGATAGGATAACCAAAGTATATAAACACTGAAGGTATAGCAAATCCACAGTTACACACAGATCCAAACTTTCAGGTGAATTTTAGCTCCGTCATGTTGTACACACTTATTGAATTCATTTGCGTCAAGTTGTATTTATTCGTGAATTGGAAGGATTCTGTGTGTATTAGTCGTGTGTGCAAAGAAAGTGCAAAATTTAAAAAAAAATCGAAGCAAATTACAAAAAAATCAAAACTGAAATTTAGGAATTACAAAAGTCTGATCAATGATGTTAGTTTGCGTTAAAATCCGAAAATAACCAAATTATAGACGGCAAAAATTTAAATTTGACATATTAAAAAGTTACACCGACTAATTATTAGACGATGCGAGAGAAAAAAATTAATTCCTAAGTTACCGACACCGTGGTACAACGCTTTTTATGTTAAAAGATGAGTTCTGAATCAAACTCCTTTACGTTACGTTTCGTATAAGGATGAATTCACTAGGAATGAACTGAACGCCTTTACGGCGAAACGAAAATTAATAATTGAGTTGAATTGAACTACACTATTATATGCTTATTTTATAGGCGAATCAGGACGATACGCGAAAAGTAGGAAAATTCCAGGTTCTATTTTGCTGGTTCTTTAGACCTTGTACAGTGCCGCAATGGCCTTCGTAAGGAATCATAAGCTCTGCTAGCCCTTCAGAGTTATAGTAAACGATTAGATAGAAAAAAAAAATGTCCATGACTAGGCTTCGTCGACAGTCCATAGATTTCTTATAGATTTTCTTTCGATGATTTTAATTGAAGATTTAAGTTTTGATTTTTGCCTTCAAAGGCTTTATTAGCTATAAACTGAACTCAAAAAAAAAGTTTGCATATTCGGTGTGGTCTAAGAGTTTTTCTTGTTCCACACAACCCACACACACACAAAAAAACAGAATTGGTTGACAGTTGCACAAGTATAATGTAATGATAATGAATAAAAGAGATGTCATTACACCAAGTGTGTGTTCATCAAAAGGCGACTATCGCAATTCTTTTCAGATGTATGTTCTAACTCAACTTTCGATAATCGCTTCGGTGCGGTGTTTTGTCCACCAAAATGTCATTACATTTTCATATTGTAGGCCGTAGACTATTCAAAATCCTCAAAATGTTTTATCCGTCGGTTAAACATTAGGCATTTTGTATTTTGTCCCACATTAGGCTAATGAGAACATAAAACACCACCAATGAACTGGATTTTTAGAATAAATTTCGTACACCAAGAACTAAGACAGAAAACTATTCGAGATGTGTAAAGTAGAGCCTAACTGATGTAATGTGTAAGAATTTCTAAAAGAAACACCAAAACTAATTGATCAATTGAAAACAGAACCTGACTTGTATCACTTTGCATTTAAATCGTTCGGTATTTATGTAGTTGGTACAGTAATTAATCAACTGAAAAATGTGTATGTATTGTGTCAAATGAATTTGATTGCTTCAACTAAATATATGATTGAGAGGGCAGCAGATGCTTATTGTATTATAGCTTTGAAAGAGCTGTGGGTCGCGTGGAACAAGAAACTCTTAAACCACACTGAATAATGAAATCTTATTTTGAGTTCAGTTTAGTATACAGCACTGATACAACGGATGAGACCGGCATAAAAAATTGATAATGACTGTCCAATAGTGACCAACTTATTTTCGAACACCTTTCACTTATTTTTTCAACAGATTATTTATTCATAACACTATCCAACACGATTTTACCTTAATTTGATAATTTCGATAGTTTTGATGTCCGATTTACCACAGAATTATACTAAAATACCTCTAATATTTTCAGATTACCATTACGTTTAATAACGTGAACAATATTAAGATACCAATTTGGTTTTAATACGTTTACCAATATTTTTGATGATCTTTTTGTTGGAGAATCAAAGTAACACGATCAATTGTAGAACAACAAAGTAATCTGTGTTATACTTTTATCCAAAATTCTAAATTACTCTACACAAATAAACGGTCCTTTCTCAACTCAACATCAAATTAGTTTCCAACCTCCAACACTTTTTACTCAAATCATATTCAAATACCACTGATCTCAATAAATTATACTAATTCTTAGATACCAGTATTTTTTCCTAATCTACCATTGTTTTCTACGTAGTTTGCATGTGATTTTTTGGGGTTACCGCTAAGTAAAGAATAATAAAACACCAATTGGCGAAAAAGGAAATTTGTGATACTTTACCAATATTTTACACTACAATTCGAGTTGTTCGTTATATTTTATCTGTTTACCAATAATTTTAACGAAATACCATTATTTTTTACGGACTAATCGTTAATACCATTATTTTTTCCTAAAAATATCGGTTATTTTTTAACCACGAATACCAATACAGAAAATACCAATGTCTTGTAGAGATTCAACGGCACGTGAATCTGGAACGAAGCTGAACCACGCGTGGTGAAATCAAGTTTCTAGCTCTCGAATAAGTGTTCTTGTTCCCTATGTGTTTATGGCCAAAAGAAAATATATTCTTAGACCATAACACGGGTAGCAAGCAAAAGACGAAATATTCAAATTGTATACCAATATATTAAAGTAGAATTTACCAATCTTCAATCTACCGATAAATTATATTGAAATACCAATTATATTTGTTGATTATCAATGGCTATGGAAGGCATGACCACTTTAATATGTAAAATTTAACAATGCATAGCATAGGAAAGTGATACAAGACGAATATTTAAAATTATTTCTAAAATTATTTATATACGAATCAGTATTACTAATAATTTTTACTCAAAATACCAATTGCGTAACGCAACATATACTATTTCTAACCTACAGATTAAACAGTCTAGAATGAACAATATAAACTTTGTAAAAGTTATTAAACTGACTTATACCTTATAGTCGACTTTCATGGTTCGAGTGCAGATTTAACCATAAAGAAGATAGATAGATAGATAGGAGTTTTGAAGGGTCCAACCATCGGTCGAACAGGAACCTGGATATACGATCCTTTGTTCTAAGCCCCCTTTCCTTCGTTTATTGAAAACAAAAGAAAAGTTAAATTTTTAAATAGTTTGATAACAAAATGGGGTACTTAAAGTTAGCTTCCTATAGAAGGAGAGTTAAAGTTTGAAAACATTTAAATTAATTTGATAAAGAAACATAAAACATAAAGAAATATGAAAGTCGACTAACATTTTCTTACAAAATTTTCTACTTGTGCATGTATTTCGAGTGCTGTCACTTTCTTATTTCAGGGGGGGTCGGAAAAATTTGAAAGTTGATTTGAATAATCCGACGACTTTCATGTCTCTCGCAGGAAAGTCACTTAAAGCAGCTGAACCTGCACTCGAACCATAAAGAATCATAATAATCTCTGATGTTATCTCCTTTTCTGAAGGTCAATGTTTTATATCAAGAACCCATTTTTTAATACAATTCATTGAAGGGCGAATTCAGTTGCCGTCTATAATTTGGTCCTGTAAATTTAATTTGGTAATTGAGTTGAGATCTTAGATGAAAAGCTGAAATGTATTTTTTGGTTTCGTGATGGCACAAATATTTGTGTTACAACGAAAAATTGAACGAATTTCAAAAATTTTGAGATAGCACACAAATAATTTGTGGCAACACAAAAATTGTCAACACAAAAATTGGCACTATCTTAAACGGGGTCCAAGATATGTAAAAAGACTTAGAAGTGCAAGTTGTGGATATATATCAACAGTTACGGCACTTTTAAATCGTTCGGCGCACAAGAAATTATCGTTTTGTTGTATAGTAGAGATACGTTCTACGTGGTAATGCTAAAAACCGCAACTTTTTTGACACCAATTCTTTGTTATTTATGTAACATTACGATCTTCTCAAAAACGATTCCGTGTCTCTTCGTAACGTTAAGGCATATCGGAAAAAAATTAGTTTTACTTCGTAACCTTAAGCCATACTCGGATCGTGACAGACTTTATGAACGAATCGAATTAGATAAGTTTGTCATTTGTATTTTTTATTCAAATAATTGCTATCCGTCCTTTATAACCTCGTTACACTGATTAAAATTAAGGAAAAACAAGTTATTAATTAAATAACGTCTATTTAGTACAACGTAGATTAGATGCAAACATTGTCGAATAGAAATCCTGGCCTGATTCAATTAACAGGATATTTGAATTTTAATTAAATGTTTTCGGAAGAAAGTTTGATCGGAAGTGTATTATACGTTTCGCTTGAGCTTAACGAAATAACAAATATTCTGATTTTGTCGAAAAGTCTAAAACCCCTGTACCGTTTCTAATTCTCAACATCCGAAATATCTTCTGTATAAACTTAAAGATTTGTTTGTTTGTATTTTCAATTTAGTATATTGTTTTGTGCATACCAATTCCGCCACAAATATGTTACCCGTTTTGATTGGATATTATACATTTGTCACGTATTCGCTTAGTTCATCTTTTACTCATTGATTGGAAAATGTTTTGATTCGAAGGTTTTGCATCATCATTAACAATGTTTATCAGTGGTTAGCGTGGTAAGGCATTTTCCTATCGAGAACATTTCTCACTAATACAATTTCCTCTCCCATATTCCCTTTAATAACTCAATCATAAAGGATATAACACAGAAGCACAGTCCACCGCAACTGTAATTCATTCAATGTAAATAATCAGGAGGAATTAATAGAGTGAACATGAACATGCCTTAAGTGGCCCTCCAATTCGACTACGTTGCTTATATGTAGAGGATGGACGAAACTTATGGATAAGGTCAGGTGGTACGATGCAGTCTCTGCGAATTTAAGTTCAATCGGAGTTACTCGTTGGGAGTCGTTAGCCTCAGAGATAACAAGTAGAAGGATAGAAGTGATAGCGTTGGTTTTCTTAAAATTCGACGCATGTTGACATAACCTGTGAGTGCGTTCAGAATAAATCGGCCAAACCTATTTTACACTTTCGTAATGACCTCCCACTGTCTGTGTACTTTCAATAAATATATATGCAAGTCATCCCCCGCAGCAAGAGTTACACATTTTCATTGATCGAACCGAATTGATATTAAATCAGGAAGTCGAGTTAGTTCACTTGTGTTCCCTCGTGTTGTTTTTCTATGAATTTGATTTCATTGCTAAACTAAACGCAAGATATATTTTCATATTCTTGTGGATTCTGTTTGTTTCATTCGTTCCATTTGTTCCACATGTATTTCATCACAGCCCTATTTGCCATTTTTTCTGTTCCACAAGTACATTTGAGAGCGAACTAACTCTACGTTTCTTTTGTTGACAACATTGAAGATGTGGAACGAATAAACACAGGGACTATTTTTTGGAAAACGTTCTTTCATATTTTCCCGTATTTTCGTAAATTTTTGGGAAAATATGGTAAAACGTTTTCAAAAAAATAGTCCCTGATTAAACCTGTAGAGCGTTAACCGCATAAAAAGTTTATTTCAATTTTCGCTAGAAATATATCAAAACTTTTCTGAAAATTACGCCCTCCTCCACACCAGATTCATGTTTTAAATTTTTACCTCTAACAGAATAAAAAGTAAACGCTCAACAGTAAGACCATTGCACCATACCTTAAATTTATTGTTCATATACGGGCTAAATAAGAGGCAACAATCATTTATCGTTTCATCTGTTTTGTCATTATACTTGCAAGCACACACGCGCTTCCATTTCATGTTTGTGTGTACGTCAAAGCTTTTTGCATGTATAAACTGGGTATCTTTCTTCTATATCCTTGTGTGTTTTTGTTGATGTTGATTAAACATCAAAATATCTTGTTTATTAAAGAAATTTATGTGTGTTTGCATGATATATGGGTAGTGAAAGACACAAAATACACATCTCTGCACAAGTAATCATCTCTTCGTATCTATGATGTGAATATAATCCAAACAACATCAGAAACAGCATTATGGAATTATAGATGAAAACAAATGTTGTACAAACTGCGTAAATCTTAGCTTCTAACAACTAACATGAAATAGTGTTGTACGACGAGCTGTAGAAGCTATTGGAACAATTGAATGTTATTCGGTACGTTTAACAATCTAATAAATGAGAATGAATTTAATTTATTAATATAGATTGGTTTGTTGATCTACAATTTTGTTCACTTGTATGTTATGTACTGCATTTAAAGAGGAATAAATGAAATAGATAACATCCGATGATGTGCTGATTGTTGTTTTGGAACAATGCATTTAATATTGTAGACTTACGAAATGACTTTTCAATTAAATTTACTGATCAACTTCAAACTCCGTATTAGTACTCTGTAATTCAGATTGCATTTCGTAGAATTTCGATGCCCATCTTAATCTTTGTACGAAGGCTTCAACGCCCATTTTGTTTAACTTTACACATAGTGCTTTTGCTAAATCAAATAACCGATGTATGTAAAGTACACACCCTCATCAGAGTCCATATACCATAACTCTTGCTATTTGTTTCTAAGCTAGAGTGCTATGCTAAAACAACTCCTCCGAATTCTCCGTACAGTGCAACGCAACGGTGTCGAAGTCGTAAAAAAGAGTCATTAAAGTCCTGCGATTATCGCATCGCTTTAGAAGATTGACATCTTGTTTATGGGACATCTGATAGTAAGACGCATATAGCCAATGTCTATGAGACATATAAAGAATGTAAAGCGAAGAAAATTCTACAAAGCTGCCGAGGGTGCCGATGATGGTGCACATATTTACTGGCACCGAACTGATTCTATTTATGTGCTTGTATGGTATGAAGAGAGCACAACATACACATGTATGCCAGATTTGTCCACTTTTTTTTAAGTTGTACGGACAAGTAAGACAGCCGACGAAAGTACACTCACCTCAAAATAATTAGCAAGATATTCATGTCTCTGGTTGTTTTTCTTAAATTCCCCCAGTACCACTTCTCACAACATGTTACACACTTTCAATTTGTGGGTTTTACGCTAGTTGTCCAAATTCAAATTTTCTTTGTTCTTATGCTAAATCTGACAGTAAAACAGACGAAATAATCCACGCTACACAGTGTTTAAGGAGAGCGATTTTTGACCACTTTGTTTAAACTGGTCTCGGGGTCACACGTCAAAATGAGAGAAATCACATAAAAATTTCAACTGGGCTCAACTCTCAATCTCTTTTTTCATTGATGAATATTTGACAGCTGACCCCGAGACCAATTAAATTTAACTGGTTTTCGCTCTCATTAAACAATGTATTAGTCGTATAAATTTATACGTCAGATAGAGCTTTTTTCTCCTTTGTTACGATCTGTCAGTTTTTCTATTTTGCGATTTAGTATGGAAATGAAAACTAAAATTGAGATATCTTTGCTGTTTTAAGTGGTTTTTCATATTTTTTTTGGACCAAACTGTTTTAAAGTATGTTTGGGATCGATTGACATTAACAAAAGAATAAAATAGAAAAAAAAAATATTTTCATACAATCTGTTACAGTGAACGACATCTCAAATGTCTCACTGTCATTTTTTTTTCAGAGAATGTCATTGTGAATTTGCAATGACACAATAAAATTCTCAGAAAAATTTGACAGTGAGACATTTGAGATGTCGTTCACTGTAATGTCAATCGTTTCCAAACACATTTTGGTCCAAAAAAAATATGAAAAACAACTTAAAACAGCAAAGATATCTCAATTTTAGTTTACATTTCCATACTAAATCGCAAAATAGAAAAACTGACAGATCGTAACAAAGGAGAAAAAAGCTCTCTCTGACGTATAAATTTATACGACTAATGGCGTGGATTGAACTAGGTCTCTTTCACGTCGCTATGTCTAGTTAAAGTTCGCGTGCGCGTGTAAGCAGTAAGGCCGAGTATAAAGGGATTCATACTAACATGTGTGTGAACGTGTGACCCTAAGAAAAACAGAGAGTCGCATGAATATTGCTATTTTGAGGTGAGTGTACGTTTGAAACATTAAAAAAAGTCCACAGCTTTTAGTCCACGTTTTCTCACAAGAGAAGTCAATCATTCAACAAACCTGTACTTTAAAACCAGTGTGTGTTAACTGGAACATACTGTCGTTGAAGAAATATTACATAAATAAAAGAAATCCTCGCATAATTTTGTCAGCTGAATGTACATTCTGACTTTTATTTGCAAAGTTATTTTACCATATCTTCCTCAACAAGCCACTTACACCAACCAATCTGTGTTGAGTGTCACGAATTTTAATAAATTTGATTTCCCCAAGGCGTTATAATTCCTATTTTACACGGTAAGCAATTAAAACAAGAATTGGTGCAACTATCGTACAGTTCCCTCTGTAACAACACGCCTATGTACAAATATTGTTTTATCATAAGAACACTTACTAAAATCACTGTAAAAAAATAATAATAATTTTGAACCCATTACCCACCTGTGCAAGTCCTCATTCTCAATAATAAAGCTCTTTTACTCAATTACTTTATATTCCGAGAAGCTCTTCTCATTGCAATGGAATTGTTTTTTTGTTGTCCCAACAGAAAATTCCTATGTATAAGACGCCGTTATACATATTTATCCATAACAATAATCTTATGTGCATTTAAGAGATTTATGGAAGCAATTTTAAAATAAAAGCGAAAAATTTTCCATGGTTAATGAGTGGAAAGAAGAGTAGTAAAGGAAATTGCACTGCTGTTAGGTTTCGAGACTGGAAGCATATTTCCTAAGTTATGCGACAGGATGGGATAGTTTCAGTTTGGTGTATGTATTAAGAAACAGGATAAATGCAATTTAAAATAAGAGAGAAAAAAAGTATTCCATGAAAATGTTGATTTAAAGAAAACATTTTGTTTTAAATCTTCGTTTTTTTTACAACTCGAGTGGAGCTGTTTTTTTTTTCTTCATTCATTTTATGAAACGTTTAATATTTACTCAGTTCATTCTACTATAACTATGGAGCAATTAAATTTTGATGTTTTTCTGTACAAATCGAACAACAAACAAAACTTTGAAGAAGTTCATTTCCGTTTTTGCCACTGACAGTGGTGTGCCGGTAAAATAGTTATGCGTTTTCTTACTACATCGAAGGCTAACCACCATTCCGGCTTATAATTTATTAATATTCAATGTGCCCGAACCACTAAAAATTATTTCGATAAATACACCGTGTCGGAGCCCCGATGGAATCGACTGCTGAAACGGTATAGGCATATCTATCGCAATTTATCAACGCTAAGGTAAATGCGGCTGTAACATTCGCTGCGCCTGTACTGTACAGTGTACAACAATGAGCCACTTTTGTAAAACCCAAGGTATTACGGCACATTTTGATGACGATATAAACAATATTGAAATATTATTCCCACTGTAATTTATGCAATCATCAACCTCGTCGAACCAACCTAATGGTGCAAATTCAGTTATTAAAATCGAATGTATATGTTCATTCTATATTGGCTATACCACCAGGCAAAACAACCTTAATGAAAACCTGAAAATGTATTCTGTGTCACCAGTGTGTCAGTATAAAGAACCGCAATGAAACTATGGGTAAACCCTGTCTATGTTTATAGTGAGATAAACCCAAATTACAATGGTTTATGGATGTTCAATATACCTATATTATATACACTCTGTAGACCTATTTTGCTGTGTGCTACGAATTTACAATATAACCGGGCTAACATTGGCTACATCAAACATTTTGTTGTATATCTACGGATGGTAATTATTGGCTTCTTTGTTTTATTTAATGCGACTTATTGATCCAAGCATTATTACCATCTGATATTGAGTCCAACGAAGAAATGAATCACCTGCATACATATTTCGCTGCCATATACTAGAATGGCGAACTGCAGATTATCGTGTCTACGGCTACCATATCGAAAGTTATATATAGTGAAAGTTGTGTCATCATATCTGTTAATTCGGGAAATGTTCTGACATCTGAGATGAGCGGATTGCCCGATTTTGGAAAAACGAAAACTTCTAAATTCCTTTTTTTGAGTTTTTGGTTTCAAAAATTCAATTAGAGTCCTGTGCGATTCGAATTTTCATTAAGATTCTCTTACGTTGATACGTTGATAATTAAATGCAAATATTTTATTACTTGCCCCATGCGAAAGTTGACCATTACATAGCAGTTTGCGTTCTGCGAAAATAATCCATTGGATTGTTTTGTGATATTTAACTTTTGTATGTGGGGTGACAATAAACCAGAGTACATTGAATGCTGCTACGTCGTTAATTTCGAATTTGGACAAAATTTAGCGTGATATTCGCAACTTGCTGCAGGTAACTTTTTTTTTCGTAGTGTAGTGTTTGTATATCCGAGCGGAATGCGAGTGAGCGCGCTTTTACCACAAAACTGTTACCTCAAGCTTAAGTAATGAATTACTTTCGCAGCATCCAATGTAATCGCTTATTATCGAATTAATGTTTTCAGGTTATCGGGTTCGGGCTCGGATCGAGTTATTAAAAATAATTCGAGTTCGGGTTCTATGTGGATATGTAAATGTGAAAAGAAAATTCACGAGATGAAAATGAAATTTTTGTTGTTCGTTTGATCGATCCGACAACCTTCCGATTATGAATTGAAGGAATCTTTCGCCTTCCTATGGCTATCTAGCCTATCGTTGGAAGCCGCTGCTATAACTTCATTACTTTTTAATTTCGCCACATCGAAATCTTCAAATAAATTTCTTACTGCGATGCGATAGCCCCAACATTTCAACCTTAAACAACATCGTTTCAATATTTATTTTGAAAACACTTTTTTTCCTCCTAATAAATAAAAGAATAGAATTGACTAAAAGTTACGCTAAAGTTTATGTGTTGAGGAGGTGTCAAGGGTGTTAAGGGATAATTGGATAATGGTCGAAAATAAGGAGAAATAAAACTGAAAAGAAGAAAGTTTTTGTACCATCCACACTGATCGTATAGCGAACTGCTCATTTTCGTCGAAATATGTACGTAAAGTGTATATAGGATTATCTAAACAGGGAAAAGTTTATAAATTAAATTTACTTAACTATATGGGGGAATATAATCAACGATGAACATGAAATGAAAATGGTATTTGTTGTTCCATATATGTAAGAATTGATTCTGATTATGATAGGCATATTAACTGACAGGTAGCGTTAAGTATGATAAACGAATATTAAGGGTATTCGGAATGATTAGTTTGACAAGGTTTGATAGAAATTTTTTTCTCAGTGTGGTTCGATTTGTCATATCTTCCCGATAAATTTATCTGAAAGAGAAATTTCTTTGAAAGTTGTCGTCACAACGAGCTATTCTTTCTAACATTATAATTTTGAGACTATCAAACACGTAAACTTTCTTAAAAGTAATAACCGAAACCAACTCGACATTATTAAGCGACGATATTATATGCTTTAAGACGTTGCAAACTTCAATCATGAAACTATTTTCGCTTGCCAGGTACTGTATCACACCTTCTCAGTAATGTCACGAAGTGGAATTTGCATTTTACATGGAACAGCATCGTAACTATGGAAATTATACGGTGTTCCTTATATGACATGTTTTACTGACGACATATTTTACGTCGACAGCACAATATGTTTCAATATTGATATTCGCTTCAATTATTAATTATTTTAATCATTTCTTGCGTCGATGTATGCTAGAACATATAATAATTAAGAGCTTAAATTACAGTGAAAATGGCGGGACCACTTTCACGATCCCACTAAATCCCGCTAAAAGAGAGGCATCTCTTTTACGCACTTAAATATCACTTTGCATCAACAATGAGCAATGCTGTATGTAATATAATGGTGTCGTCGATGTGTTTGCAGTAAAGTGCAATTGAATTCTGAACCGACACAAGTCAGACATAGCATTTTAAATAAGGTTTTAAAAGGTTTTTGAAGTTTTTTATTCTGTGTGTATCTCGAATTTATTTTGTCTAACCTTAAATTGAATATTTTCTTTTGATCTTTAATGTAATGCACATTGGTACTTTCGCAATTGTAGACCACACATGAGCGGAACACAAAACGAAATACAATTGATTGGAATATATTTGTTCGACCATTCTTTTTAAAGTTCGAAAATCAAATTGATTTTTCATTGTACATTTATTTGAACGGAAATTTGTAGTATTGCGGTAACGCTTGAAGTGAGCTTCTTCGGAGTATACTGCGGCACTAAAAAAGACGGTTCTTGTGGTATAGGTGTTTTATGTTCAGACAGACCAAAAACGTCACATTTCTTACAAGATAGAGAGCCAAAGCTCAAACATTTTTCCCCAACTTTTCGTCCTAGTTGTGCCAACTTTTTTTTTCGGAATTTGACTTTTTCAGTTGTTTTTAAATCTTGTACTTCAATTTTTTTAACATGCATTTTACCACATTTTATCCAGAGCTTGTCATTATTTTTATCGTTGTTATCGATAACAGATTAATAGCAGTATGTGACAGGTTAAAAAAAATCCATTGCATGGATGGAGACAGTACATTGTCTGCATCAGAATCTTACGACGACACCACATCGGTACAAACAAAGTGACATTACATGGTTAGGGGGAGGAGATTGTTGGAGAAAACGTGACGTTTCTTACGAATTTGGGCTAAATTTTGATCCTTTTTGTGTGACGAAGGAGGAGAGGAGGAGGGTGGCAAAAAATATGAAAAAAAGCTCGACGTCATTTTCAGCTGCTCTTTTTTGTGCCACACTAGGAAATTTTCCATGATTACATTTTTATTGACAAATTGGTGTACTTTCGGTCAATTTTTTTGTTTTATCTATCCCCAAAACGCTGCAGCCATTTTATTATTTAAAAAAAAAACATTTGCACTTTTGCTACAAGTGTTTTTCAATTGAAATTCATGTTGTCCATTCAACAATTTGATGTGCAGTGCATCAGTTGATTGACAATATCAACAGTGGATAATTTCGTTGACTGATCAAAACATTTTGTTTCTGTCAGCAAGCTCCAATTTTAATTCATTGAAACTACAGTGGACGTCATTGAAATTTAGGCATGAATTCGCTTTATCTGTTTTTCGGCTGGTCGACCCATACAAGCAAAACTTCTCTTATAGCTTTATACGGTTTCACCACTATCACGTGCATGTGTGTACCTACTTCACCCGAATTAACAAATGTGAGAACCTTTTGTGTGGAGCAGCTGAAAACCAGCTGAAGCAAATTCAAGACAAAATTTCAGTCATGTCCACTGTAATAACTTTTAAGGAAATTAAAGAATTATAGGAAAATAGGTCCTGTTTATCAGTGTCTGCTGAACTGGAGTACTAATTTTGATAAATTTTATTTGTTGAAAAGCAGCCACAAAGAGAATCACATTTATATTTTATAGTCTCATGATCAGATCACAATCCCAACAATATCCCAAAAGCTAATTAAGTTTGGTTTGGGAACGGTACTGCAATAACCAGCTTCAAAACTAACCGAAAATACCTATCAGAACCGAATTTTATTGCACAAGCATTTATATCGATCAACTTAAAATGTATACATAAATTCACTTTTACCAAAACCGCACACTATTTCAATAAAACGAAATTGTTCTTTCTTCTCCTCTATTTTCCTGCAAATCACAAATAATGGTAAAAAGACGAGAATAAGACTTTTTTCTTCGATTAAGAGGTAAAGATATAAAAGATTATTCTTCATTGTCGTGGGTTTGTGTGTGGACCAAAAACTTTTGCCAAAGGCTAGCACGTAACACATACGGAAAAATGTATCATAAGGAATATATACTTTCGTATGTACGGCCACGTTCATTTCTGTAAAAAGAGATTGACATCTATAATAAATGTTCGAAATGAGTTTTCGATAAAAATGTTATTCTGTTTGATTCACCCCCCTCCGACCAATGTAGGGTATACATATATATAGACATCTGAATCTAATATTACGTCCAGAATCAAGTTTTACTTTTTCCTTTTCTTCTCATAAAGAAAATTTATATTTGAATTGAACGTACGCTTGTCAATAAATATTATCAGATTGAAAACATATTCCTTGTTTCATTTACTATTTATTGGAAATATAGTGACGAGAGAGACACACAGAGATAATTTTTGCGGTATCAAAATTATTCATTATAGCAAATTATAAATTTAATATTCATTACAAATTATTGATATATGCAAAACTAATGTTTTCGAAAATAATTCTCAATTATATAACCTACATATTATTAATTCGTAAAACAAATTGAACTTCATTTTGAATATTTACCGCATTGATAATTACTAGAACTGTAGGTAGCTGGGACCATTTTAGGTTTGATTGATTTATTAATGACAAAATATGTGTAAGGTGATCTACCTTATAAAATTACATATTATACGCGAAACAAAAACAACGCGATACAAAAAATAGCGAAAATTTGTAGATGATTGCGTTTAAGAGAAGAAATCGTCCGAATGAAAAACAAAAATCCAAGTAAATAATAAGAAAAAAAAAAATATTCACAAACAAATCATTCTTCCTTTAAACAATTAATGCATCGAAAAGAACCGAAGAATAATTATTAGTGAACAGTATAGTGTCTTTAGACACTGACAAAAAAAAAAGAAAAAGCTTCATGGCCGTACATCTAACAACGCATCGATCGATCTGGTAGTGTGAGTAGCTGAAACATGAAATGAAAAGATGAACAGGATGAAAAATGAAAGAAAGAAATGACATATTGACTGCAAGACACTAGTGGCTTATGAGCCCTAGATGAGCCTTACAAACACGTTTAAAGCCAGTTACCGAAAGTTTACTCTTCACTACAGCCGGCAGAGCGTTATACTTGGCGACACCCCGAACGAAGAGAGACCCGTTCACAACATCTCTATCATTTCGCGGCAAAATCAGGTTGCGAGTCCTACTCGACGCTCCAAAACTGAGGTTATCGTACACATAACCAGGTCGCTTCGAAATTATGACCCTATGCAAAAATGTCGATGACAAATAATCGAAATACACAAACAAGTCATTCCCTAGCAGCCGAGCAGCGTGGCCCGAAACTGACTCATAGCGACCAATGCTGTAAACAAACCGAACACAAGCATTGAACGACTTCTCGAAAACCTTCTTCGAGCTAGCAGAAAGCTGACCCAGCACTGGGCAGCAATACGTGAGATGTGGCAACAACAAGGACTTAACAAGGAGCTCACCAATTACCAATTAAACCAATTAAAATTAACGTTCGGGTTGCTCTCTCACGCCCGATATATTTTTTGGAGCTCTTTTTGACCCTAATAAAGTGTTTCATTTAGCTGTAAAAAAAATCCTGCTCTCCTTTACAAATTTTTGACAGCTATCCCTGCATGGACAACATTTTTTCTCTACACCTATCATGAGCGAAAAAAAAACACACAATAAGTATATTCAATACCACGACAGAGTAAAGTTAACCAGGCAGGAGCGCTTGTTTGACTAGGGACCTGAATAATCTAGTAGCCCTTGATATTTTGCGAATAAAATTTTTCAATTTATGTCAGTGTTCATTTGAGTTCATTTTCATCCCATGTATTAGGTCCCTTATTTGACGTTTCGAAAATGAACCGCTCCTGCCTGCTTTATTTTACGCTGCCGTGTCAATACATGTATGCAGCCATCTAATCATTAAAGAGCCTATGTATCGCGTGAAACGCAACCACAATACCGTTTCTCATCTCCCCTTACGAATCCAATGTCTATGAATTTGTTTGGGTCACAGCGAAAAATTTATCCGAATTATTCCCTTGACTGAAAGTCTTGGGTCTTACGGATGATAAACACTCTAAAATGTTTGTCACACAATGTTCACTACTATGATTGAAAATACATGAATGTATGACCAAAAACCTTAAATACAGAAAATGTTTGTCACACTTTGTTCATTCCTTGATAACACGATAACTCGAGTAATTTTCAATGGATTTCCAAAAACTTTTTTTTGTTCGACGGGGAATTACATTCCTGAGGTTAAGTTCGAAGATGGGTTATAAAGGACGGGTGATCTCTGAGATATTCTTAAAAGAATTTTTGTCTTGTCGCTTGATAACTTGAGAAATTTTCAATGGATTTCCAAAAACTTTTTTTTGTTCGACGGGGAATTATATTCCTGAGGTTAAGTTCGAAGATGGGTTTTAACGGACGGGTGCTCTCTGAGATATTCCCAAAAGAATTTTTGTCTTGTCGCTTGATAACACGATAACTTGAGAAATTTTCAATGGATTTCCAAAAACTTTTTTTTGTTCGACGGGGAATTATATTCCTGAGGTTAAGTTCGAAGATGGGTTATAACAGACGGGTGATCTCTGAGATATTCCCAAAAGAATTTTTGTCTTGTCGCTTGATAACACGATAACTTGAGTAATTTTCAATGGATTTCCAAAAACTTTTTTTTTGTTCGACGGGGAATTATATTCCTGAGGTTAAGTTCGAAGATGGGTTATAACAGACGGGTGATCTATGAGATATTCCCAAAAGAATTTTTGTCTTGTCGCTTGATAACACGATAACTTGAGTAATTTTCAATGGATTTCCAAAAACTTTTTTTTTGTTCGACGGGGAATTATATTCCTGTGGTTAAGTTCGAAGATGGGTTATAACGGACGGGTGATCTCTGAGATATTCACGAAAGAATTTTTGTCTTGTCGCTTGATAACACGATAATAGAAATTTTCGACTTTCCAAGAAAATTTTGTTTGATAAGTACTGAAATAACTCGGGTTAAGTTCGTTTATGGAAAATGCTGAAGTAATAATCTGTTATTTATTCCGAAAGGACTTTTATGTGTCATTTATTGTTGTCTATGCTAGAAAAAAAAATCAAAGAGTGTGAACTTTGCGGCCAGAGCGAAGCGAGGGCCGTAATCACACGAGTTTCATACTTTATTCATGATCAAATGAGGCCGAGTTTCAGTAGATTTACTTGCTAAAAAAAATCTCATAATTTAGAAAATTTAAACGAACGTGAGCTTTACAGCCAGAGCAAAGCGAGGCCTTCCATAATTTTTTTTTAAATCGACTAGGACTGAAATTCATGAGGCTTAGGTTAGTAAATGGAAAGTATTGGAGTGACAATCTAGACTTTATTTCGAAAAGATTTTTTTGAGTGATTTCGTGGTAGTTGTTTGTATACAAAAAATTGAACAAGTGTGGACTTTGCGGCCAGAGCGAAGCGAGGGCCGTAATCCACACGACTTCATTTTTGTTCAATACATAATCAAGAAATCTTTTCACCACCGTTTATAGCAGACAATGGGAGTTTCTGAAAAAAAAAATTGGAATATAATAAAGCGAATGCGCAATTTATAAAAAAATAAGAAGCGCGCAGATTCTCGTGAATTTAAGATTTCGTAACTTGACAGTTGTCATCTTAAAAGTTACGAATCGTATGGACATTCGCATTAAGGTGACAACTGGAATTCTTAAATTCACGAGAATCGGCGCCCAGAGTGCAGATTGTCGTATTTTCCGACAATTCCAACCGTCAAGTTACGAAAATTTATTCAGTCAGCCAAGGGACCTGACCCACCCATAAGGTCGGGCCTAGTCAAGTTAGTAAGGACAGAAATCGAAATTTGTTAGTTAGATTAAAGTTAAATACGAAAAATGATGATTGACAATGATCACTTGTATTTGGGCGTGTGGCCTGTAAGATGTTGCAGTAAATAAATAAATGTACGTTCACTTCCTCCATAAAAATACGTTAGGTATACCCCTTGTATGCCTTGTAAAGCTCGTAAGTAAAGTGAGTGAAATTAATTTCACGAAACTTCGTAAAATTCTATCTTTTTTTACAATGCTATATTACAATGCCAATACAATGCGTATGCTATATTTACGAAGTTGAGTGAAATAAATTTTCACCCACAACGCTACGCACCCGTGTACTTTGCGTGAAATTAGTTTTACGCAAGCATTCCACGAACTTTACCAACGCACTTCAAGCAAAAGGTATCATAGTCGACAGGTGCCAAATACAGTACTTTTTGTATGAAACTGTTTTTTACAGTGTTTTACAGTTGTATGACACACTGTCCAGTTTCAGTACCCTATTTAGAGTACCACTCATGCTTGAAGTTATGCGTTGACTTTACGCATGCTTTTGAATTCAACCAATCACAGCAATTTACTTATTTTACGAATCGAAAAATATTTGAGCAGATCTTGAGGTACGTAAATGTTGTAAAACGAAATGCGTATCATGAAATGTAGAAGTTGGATGAATGAGAACTTGTGTTTTGAACTTTACAAATCATAATGGTTTATCACTATTGTATACTGTCGTATACGTCATTTGTATGGGCCTAATATGAGCCTAACACTTTTATATACTTTTTCGGTGAATTTTTTTTTGCACGGTACACTACTATACAGCTAAATGGTGCTGCTTATAAAGAATTTCTTTGTCAGAACCGAAGATTAGGTAAATAGTCAGTTAAGAGCATGGCCCATTTTCCATAGAAAACGTTTTCTAAAATTGTCTGCAATTTCTAGAAAATTCTAAAAATTCTGAATTCTGAAATTTTAGAAAACTGTAGATTTCTAAAATTTCAGAATTTGTAGAAATTCGTAGAAACCAAGAAATTCTCTTAAAATTTGATTTGAGGTATTCTTTTGAAAAACAGCCTACCGAAATCGGACGCATTTTCCAGTGGACTTTTTTATATGTGCCTAGAAAGGACTTCGACCCTAGAACCCAAAACCACTTTCAAAAAAAATTCTTCGAAGCTTTTGTGACTGGTGAAAGGTGATCAAAAACCGAAAAATTGCCACTTTTCTTACCAAAATTTCTCCGGATACACGAGCCTTACAGGGTCGTGTGGGGTGTCATTAGAAAGGTAATCACATGTACTGTTGAGCCGAATAGAGACTCGTTGGTTTTAAAATTAATCCACACTGAAATATGTGCAGTTGAAGTTTTCAACCGAAAACTTGCACTTACCAATATTTAAAATAAATATAAATAAATAAAAGCTTCGAAGAATTTTTTTGAGAGTGGTTTTGGCTTTTAGGGTCGAAGTCCTTTCTAGGTACCTATAAAAAGTTCCACTAGAAAACACGCCCGATTTCGGTAGGCTGTTTTTCAAAAGAATCCCTCTTTGTAAAAATAATAAAAAATTAAAATGTTGTAAAAATTCGAGAAATTTCTAGAAAATGTTCTTGAAAATTTAAAAAAAATTCTACAAATTCTAGAAATTTCTAAAAATTTCTAGAATTCCTCAAAAATTTTTTAAAAAAAGACCTGGTTAAGAGGCATGTTTGGCTAAAATTGTAGCCTACATTTGTATGTCTCGTATTTCCTTTTTGATGTTATCTTTCATCAGAAATCATCAGAATTCTTTTGGAAAAATGTACGACAGCGTTAACGGTAACGAATTTGTTAGATTTAAATATAAATTAGTTTTATATGTAGCCGTTTGACCCAAGGTTCTGAAAGAACAGGTTAAGACAACTCAGAGTTGATCACAAAAGCGGTGACACACAAATTGCGTCAGCGGCTATGAAGTTTATATGAAAATATTTTCTTCAAGTTTATTTCTGCACTGATTTCTGCCTTAACCTGTTCTTAACCTTGACTTGACCAGCTCTGAGAAAAGTCAGCAAATTTTCATAGACTCAGAGCAGGTCAAACTGTTAGAACCAAAAGATATCAAAAGTAATAGTATATTTTTCTCGCATGACTATATACTCGTATAACAAGCTAGTAAAACTGCTTTTTACATGAATATTTAGTCAGTACAACCGACCCAGTAATCGCCCAGTAAACGAGAAAAAGACACTATAAACTAAAATCCAGTATTTAAAAGATGCCCAAATGTATGCTTTTCAGCAAATCATCGATGCATTTTAACCTGTCACAGACGGCAAGCATATTAGCAGTTTCACTATCTGAACTATTACTTCATTTGATCTATGATTATCAGAGATTGATTGAAAAATGATTTTTGTAAAAAGATAGAATAGAAAATCCAATACGAAACTCCAAAATATGGACTCTTATTCCAGCTAAGTAATCACTCTTAATCACTCGAAAGCTGTTTGAGATAACCAGAACTTAATTAATTAAAAATTTGGTTGATTATACTGTGCTCAATGAGAATCGGTTATAATTCAATAACTGCTAGAGCGTTCACACAAAAATTTCTTCGGGCCGCTTTTGTAACCTTTTGAAATTCGCTAATTTCTCGTTTTATCACGTCCAACGAAACAAACTAAAGCCTTTAAATTGGGAGAAAATGCTTCGAAATACATGACAAATCCAACCATTATAAGTTCATCTACCAGAAAATCCTTGATATTTTGTAAGAAAATCCTTGAATCAAGCGTAAATGAAAATATTTAAAGGATTTTCTTTGGAAACGAAAACCTATGCCAATGAAAGTGACGATTATCTGACCCTTTGCTCAACGGTTTAACAATTATTGTGTAAAGCGATTTTGATTCGAAAAAGATAAACCCAAAAGTGAAGGTGTCCCATTTCTTGAATACTTACACAATGCTGTCGGAGAAAAACTTCTGCACCACACACCATTGGCGTATTGTGTAACCAACAAAAGAAGCCATACGAAAATGAATATGAAAAATGGAAAACAATGTTATTATACCCTGCCTTCGAGTAAACAATTTCAAAGTCTTGAAAACACGTGAAATAACCGCAACAATGTAAAAATTAATATAAATTTTACATGCTATAAAAACCATATAAGATAAAATTTTAATAACAGCCGAAAGGAAAAGAAAATTTAATTAAGGCATGGAAAACTTCCTGAAGTCATAAAAAGGACAAGGATTAGTTGGTAATTGTTGGTTTTTTTTTGCTTCGTCTTTCTTCAAAAACTTTTTTTTTCTCCAGTTCAAATAAAGACGGATTGGTACATCAGAAAGAGCAAAAGTCGTATGGTATTGTAAACCGCTGTTCACTGGTGGTTGCCTGATTATTAATAGTAGAACAAAAGTGAATTTAAATTGGATTCTTTGCGAAAAGTTAATTAATCAAAGAAATTTACTTTTCCAATTTCTCCATTTCTACACTCGGCAAATTTCACTGATGTGCAGATTTTGCAACAGCTGGTCGTTTACCAACTGGTGTTGCTGCTATTGAGTAGAGTATTGCCCGTTCATTCACTCACACACACCAGCTGTTACAACTCCAGTCAAATACTTAACCGAACATATGTTTTCGTTAACCTGACATCATAATCATAAAAGGATGGTTGAGCACCAAGTAGTCAAATCTGACCAGCATATTTGCAAGATGAACAATTGCGAAACAATTATTGATAGTGATGTAAGGTGTTTGCTTCGAGTTATGTACAAGTGATTATTAATAAGCGATATATGTACTTCATGTGCCACAGAGAGCAGTCTAACACAATTTCGTTTATAAACGACCACAGGAACACATAACTTTGAAATATGAGTATTGAGATAATATATCAAAATCTTCCTAGCTTTGCGTTTGTCAAACCGACCAACGTGTAATAGTATTCTACATGACTATTCTAGTTTTCGTGTGTTTATTGACCTCGGCTACGCCTCGGATCAACAAAATTCACACGAAAACTCTACTTTTCATTTTTATTCCGAGTTATGTAATGGATTTTACATGCTGAGGCTGTTGATTGTAGTGCGTGAAACATGAAAAGTACGGTTTTCAGCGCATGTAGCATGTAAAGTTCATTAGTTACATTTTCATCTTTTAACAAAGTAGAGAGCAACAGAGAGTAAATAAGCCAATCAATAATAATGTAATTTGCTTTACGTGAGAGAGTTTGAACCAATCAGATGATACGTAAATATTTACAAGAGAAATTTACTGGAAAAATTATTCGCCGCAGCGCCATCATCTTAAGGATATGTCTTAAACTGTTCTTTCAGAATTTAACAAAAAAGGAAGCAATCTACTATTTCCACAAATGGACTAAATGGTCTCAGGCAATTTCTCTTAAAGGAGCAATTTATTGTCTCAAAATACCTTTCCAAGACAGATTCGTGCATAATCTGACATACAACGTCCAAGGTCTCATCAGCCTTTTTCCTTTCTTTCGCCATAGTTACCGTTTTGCGCATGTAAAAAAGGCCACATTCCCTAAATTCTCTCTCTGAAATAATGAATGAGACCAACGAAGAATAACAGCAGAACAACTTACTGGCCATTTAGAGAGTGACGTATGGGCGACAGTGTCAAAATTGACAGAATTCTTTTGTTATAATGTCAATTTATACGTCGCTCTCTAAATGGCCAGTTATATACGAAAGTGTCAGTTCTTACATGAGCACAACGTTAAGCAAATTTCTTTTAGTTGACACCGCTGATATGAAATAACTATTTGTAAAGTTGAAGGAAATAGTATACGTGGAATGAAATAAAAAATAAATACTTCCCCAAAAAAGGGTAAAATTAGACTGTCGCTTTACTGACATGTAAACAGAGTACATAATTTGCAAATTAAAAGCAAATGACAGTCAAAGTCAAAAACCGCAGCGAATAAATACGTGAAATACGACTTTCTATTGTCATCTTCTACCGAATCCATGCTCACATAGTCCGTGATTATAAATACAAGTTAAACATTATGAACAAAACAGCGAATAATTGATCCATGACTTGTTACAAGTATGAAATGACGTACGAAACTTCTACAAAGCCTTTACGAAATACCGAAAAATTATCCACCCCTACTGAAAATCAAGAAAATGTCCTCCGGAATGATTGCTTTCTGATTAAAAAAGTTTTACTAATGCGTAGGTATAACACGATGTGATTCAAAATCAATTCAGAGTGTATAAAAACTTCGTAATGGATGGGAATTTCATTCGCAAACGAATGAAATGAGAAAGTACGAAATAGGAAATTATATCCCGTGCAGCATATATGACATAAACGTTCATAATATGCATATTATATACAAATATGAATGTTATTTATGAAATAGTTTGAAATGATCTCCAAAATAGCTTTACAGAGCCGTATCATTGACAATATTGCAAGCGTGCTTCACTATTCATTAGTGAAACATCTTATCGAATAATACATTAGGTTGGTTATATTACTCGACTTATCGTTGTGTCAACTGGTGTATTTACGGCCAAAATCTTTCAGCCCACCCTGTCGATATAACAATGGAAACTAGAGCTCAAATGTAATAGATTTTTTATACATATTGTCATAAAACCACTGATGTCATCGCTCTATTTTTTGTAAACCATTCCCACTGCTCTGACCTTTCTTGGATACCAGGAGCCTTATATACCTTTTAAGTTCGAAAAAGGACTTGATGGTCAGGAGGGATGAATGACAGGTCTCACATACAAAAATGACGAGTATGTTCATAAAAAAAACGAGTGAGTTTGCATCAACTGTAAGCCAATTTTCTTTAGCTGAATATGGCCCTGTTGTAGTTGTCAGGGTAAAACTTCACGAAACAAGCGCATTCAGCTGTGAGAACAAGGGTTGTGTGCTTAACGTTTTCAGTGGAAACGTAGTACGCCGGACCATCCCTCCAGACCATCTAGTCTTTTTTCGAACTTAAAGTGAAGCGGTTTTCCACGGAAGTGGAAAGTAAAGGGATTCAACGAATGAACTGCAAGAAATCTAGCATACTGTACTGTTGCGCCGGGGTTCCTATTGCAAGAACACACTTTTTGAAAAGTGCAATATCATTGAACAGTTTGTGTTATACGTATTAACCACCCAATTATCATCATTTTGAAATTGTGTATATCGGCCAGTGAATCAATACCATACATCATACAATGTACGTACCCAATAACCTGAATAATCCGAACCAATTCACGGGCCACTCTCGATGCATATATAATAATCAATATTGGCATATCGCATAAACGAGAAATCATTTAAACATTATAAATTACAAATTTTCTCGCCATGATTTTTGAACATATATAATAAAATATCGCCTACCCACTATAGACACACATATAACACACTCACTTGCACATACACAAGCTATTCAATTCCGTACACGTCTATTCCCAGCTTCTATATAAAGTTATCACGCGCTATTCCATCAAATATTTTGTGAAGTGCCTTCATTTACAAACTGTGTAAAACGAATGCAAGCTTATTATCTCAACCATATTTAAACACCAGGAGCAATTCAATATTCATCGTCATTGTCGCCACAGCACAATAGAAAATAGTTCTACCAACCATATGTGATAGGCTGTTGAAATATTGAAATTAATATTCGTGCAGTTATAATATTAATATTTTTGGTAAATTAACAGAAATTCATGTGCAGAGATTTTCAAAACTAAAGCCAGACATTTGCAGCATGTCAACTTTTGTACATTGTCGATGGCTTCTATGGCTGGGCTATATTTTTGCATTTAATAGCACTGTGCATTCGGATATTACATATATCGCTTAGATTTTGTCTGGCTTTTGTTTCATAAAATCAGAGTGTTATATAATCACCGCGCTTATACTGCATTAAGTAATGTTCGAATCAAAACTAATTGAAATAAACCGATGATATTCAACCATATTAACCATAAACCATTTAAAATTCGGTTGAACCGTATTCCAATTTTCCACATTTGTCTTGGCAAGTTGGGCAATAAGGTCTAGCGTCAAACCCGGAAAAAAGAATACAAAATATCTCACAATTTCAATTGTAATTGTAGAATATTAGGGGTGATTTAATGACGCATTGGCTATACTGACACATTTTTGGCCAGGCCGGGAGAAAAATGTAGGGCATGTTGTGAAAAGACGATTAACATCAAATCTCTAGGACAATTGCCGCCGACTAATTTTTCGGCTCTCACATGCGGTCAAGTATTGATCTAAGTACATACAAAAGACTGATACCAAATCTATTACTTCATCAGTTTTAACATATTTCTGTTATTTCTGTTGACGCAAAAAATTACTGGCTGTCTAAATTTCCTTCTAAATGGCCATAAAAATGAAAGCTGCTACACAATTACAAGCTAGTCGAAAAATGTAAAGATCGACCATTACCACTTGTGCCTTCAGCCTAACATTATATTTCATATTCATTGGTATATTCCACTCAACACGACCTGTGAATAGTTATGTTCACATATTAGGGAGCATTCACAAATTTCGTACCTACGGGAAGGAGAACGAATTCTCGTAAGTCGTATGTTTCATAAATTTTCGATATTTTTGGCATACTATGAAATATTGAATTTCTTTACATTATTGCTGATAAACTTACCTTGCCTTCTCATCTGCATTTAGAGTTCTTATTTATCATCTTGGAATTGTTCTGCAAATCGCAGCCTTTCGAAATAAAACCATAAATATGGACGATGGTACGCGAGTCCAAGTTGTTCATGAAAGTCTTAAAACTACATTGCGAACTACCTCTCCATTTAAAATTGATGCAATGTTGAAATTCCTGGCCGCAATTTCTTCAGAGCCAAAATGTAAGTCATGAAAACATTAGTAAAACAATTTTGACAAATATTTCAGCCGCTAATTGGTGTGGTTATTTCTATTGTTCTTTTGATCCATGACCGGTATATTGTTCGCCTGCTCGGCAACTTTTTTTTAACTGCACAGTATACATTACGGCTTTTGATTACATAGTTACGAAAATATATTAAAAGATCTTCTCAGAAATAGCACTCTTCCAAAAAGAAATCGCCGGGCCGAACCCACTCGACCGATTTAACAATTTAATTATCCTTGTGCCATTATCAAACAGAGACAAAGAGAAATGATCAATCACGGCTTTGCGTTTTCTCAAGTTGGAGTGTCCACATACAGACTGCCTGCCGATTAGGCATCTGAGGACTTATATAAAAAAATTTCTCAGGTATTCGAGTTCATCGTGTTAAAAACCCTGATAGTTAACCCACGAGTCCGCTGTACTTCGTACGGGTCTAAATAACAGCACACATAAAAATTCCACTATCCCCCATTATTGAAGTATGCAAAGCGAAAGTAATTTGATCGACCATATTTCCATATTACCATTTATTTCACCGCAGCAGTACACTCAGATTGGACAATGAAACAATACCCCTAGAACATATGGGAGTTCTCTAAAGCTTATTTCAATTTTGAAACCCGAAAAAAAAGCTCAAAAACATTACTTATCGTGCATCAAATCTTGCGATGCGTGAATATCACATTAATCCAGTTGATATTCAAATTTGTATTTATGCTAACGTAACTATATAACACCACATACCTACAGCATCCGTCTCTTCAATCTTATTCACGTCCAAAATTCTAATTATATTAATTTGAATCGCTCACACAATCTCATTCATGAAAACTCAAAATTATATATTATACAGACATTTGCCTCACCTTTCTATATGATTGCTTACGATGCCATACGTACAAGTAATACAGGAGTCGTCATATTAGAGTATATTTATTAGAAAATTAAATTACCCTGGCGTATGCATGAATGTGATGTTCAAAGATATGTTTTTGGTGTTTAGGTATACGGAGGAGGACAAGTCAAGCCTTATAAATTCAAATTACTCAAGCTGTTTATCTTGCTTAAATTTATTCAATTTAACTTGAGTAAGAGATATTAACATCATCATACAAAGTTCTCTGCCTGCAAATCTTTGCTCATTTACATAAAACATTTTCCAATGCAAAGTTTTGTATGAAAAACACTTTCTCGAACGTAAATACCATTTATATGCACTTTGTCAGCGAAATTAAAAACATTATTTAATATTCAGCTTATGTAACTGGTGTTATGATTTCCCTGAGTGTTCATCATGTCCGCTGTTAGAGTGTGCAAGAAAAATCGACCATCCATAAATTTAAAAATGGTTAACCGGACTTGATTAAACATTTACGAATGCCAAAAGTTGTATGTGCACAAGAATCATTCGGAATCTGTTACTTCATTTGTTGTGAATTTATTTCGGTGTGTTTGAGTGCAATCGTAATCTAAGTATATATGAGAGAAACGAGGAAAAATCGATACGAGAGTAAATTGAGTAAACTCATTTTCCATCAAGTTTTGGTAGCATGAAATAATGTCCTATTTATCCGCTGCGTTATGTAAGATGTCATATTCCCATTAATTTTAACATACAATTTTGCTATATAAGAGAAACTTCAACAGAGAACTTTCTTTTGTCGTTGCAATTGGATGACGAGGTCTTGGGCTCGCATCAAGACGGAAATAATTTTTAATTTTTTTAAACAATTTTTTTTTTGTAAATATAAAATCATCAGGGTCTAGCAAAACCACGTTTACCTGGAGAAACCACATATTTCTAGAAAAACTGGTCGGTGTATGGATGATCCCAAGCCGCACGTTTATTCTTTCAAACACTTACTTCGGTTGTTTTATCAGATGGTAGCTGGTCGTTTCACACCAACACGAGGGGCAGGTAATCATAGAAATTCCTTTTGCTCTCAAAAGGAAATCCTTATACCGGAATTGGAGTTCGAAGGAGTTACTGTTCAGTATGTCGATAGCGTGAAAAACTTGGGTCTGACGTTAGACAGTCGCATGGGCTGGGAATGTCATGCTAGGAAAATCTCAGCCAAGGTGTTTGCTGGCCTAAGAAACATGTGGCCGAGTGCTCGATTTCTACCCGACAGGATGAGGGAGTTGTTAGTGAAGGCTCTTTTGTTACACCATCTGACGTACTGCTGCCCGGTTCTGGGTGAACTCTCTGCTGGGACTAGGAGTATCTTCGAGAGATGTTTCAATGCTTACATTCGTTTCGCTTATGGGATCGGCCGCTATGACTCTGTTGCTGGCCATCTACATAGGCTTCTTGGGAATAGTCTTTTCGTGTACTTGGACTATCTCACCTCCGCTTTCCTGCATAAGGTGGTGTGAAGGCTAAACTTTCGTTAACTGGCTTTAAACGTGCTTGTAGGGAATATATGGGCTTATGCAACCGATCGCTTCCTACGTAAATGTTTTCGTTTTTTATTAAAAAAAATTAAAAAATAAATCATCATTCACTGCATCATCTCACATATCATGTTTCAGTTGGTCCACCTACAACTGGAATTGGGTACTTAAACCGAATGGATTGCTCGAATGTAACGGCTTTCCGTGCATAAGTTTGTGATGTGTGCTTCCAGTTCTTTCTTTTTCTTTTTTCTCAATTAACTCAATGCATTCATCTAGCCTTTTTTATCCGCAATTATGTTGTATACGCGTTTGTTTGCTCGCGACTATATGTAACTTAAAAGGTCAAGTACCTTACTCATATAAAATGACAATAAAACTACTACTAATACTACTTATATTCGTTGAAAATCTTAGAAAAATTCTCTAAATTTTTGGAAAATCCTTGAAAGTCAAATAAAATCCTTGAAAATGAATTCTTGAAAATCAAGAGAAAATCCTAAAAAAATATAGCAAAAATGGTTTGAAATTGACAAAAAAAAAAACTCCTTTCGGATCTTAGGAAATCCTTTGAAAGTTATTTCTGTTAGAAATTACTTTTGCATCCGCCCAAATAACGATTATCTGCCCCGCGCACCAACACATTACCAAAACATGTATGTAAGAGTATATCTGTGACAGTGTGAATCAGCTGGTGAAACAGCTGAAGCAAATTTCGATATTAAGGAAAATTTAATAAAAATTTATAGAATTTCCCTGTTTCCTGCGAAAATGTACCGTCACATCAGACATACTCACAGTTAACTTAAATTTAAAACAAAATACGTTCTAGTTTATGGAAACGACCAGAAATTGTAGCAAAATTCAATCATCGGTCCGTCAAAACCAGTTTCCAGTATGTTTATTTTCAATTTCTATTTTCTCACTCTATGCATACACCCAAAAAATTATTTTCAGCACAGTTGAACATTTTTTTTGAAGCGGGACAAGTACAGACGTGTAACGTAGCAGTATAGACTTACAACTAAAATGCATTTATATTCAGCTGAGCAGGGCATCATTCTCATCTATCTTGTACATATTATAGCTCAAGACAATAATACGGTTCAACAGTACAATAGTACTGTTCAACTACCACGAAAAATGTACTGCAATACTGTACAAATTCAGGACAAGTTCCACTTGTTAACAGAGCAGTACAATGTACATCTTAGCTGCACTTAGTGTGGTCGGTATACATATGCGGAACATAATATTCAGATGTCTTGTATAATAGTTCTGCACAGCTAACACCCTCAGTTTTTTTCCCGTGTATTATGGCAGTGTGTTTGACACGAATGCGCTGATTATGAATATAATATTTTATTGTAATTAACGTTACGCATTTACGGCGCTTAAAAACCAGTTTCAATCCGGTTTTAGCAGATGTGAATTCTGTCAATTTCGCACGGTGAAAAGAACAAAATGCAATAATCGCATTAGCATTGTCGAAGTATTTTTTTTCTCTCGTTGAAAAACCAGTAAAATTGTTAGCTTTTATGTTTTTCATTTTTGCAGCTTAACAATTACTAGTCACCAAGTGAAATACTGCCGGAACCGGGCTAACATATTGTAAAATAATGTAATATGTACACACAATGCCAAACTTACCATTCGGAAATGTATTCGTTTAGGAACTCTAATAAATAAATCATTCTCATTTAAGGGGATGATTGTCAAATTAATCCAAATAAATTATTGTATTTGCAGGTGATGTTATCAAAATTTAAATCAACACGTATATTTACAAGCGTTTAATTCGAAACGCTATACCAGCCACCTATATATATATATATATACGTACGTATACATAAAATCCCTTTGATATATAACAATTTTTTATCTACTGCAAGTTGAAAATATTTATAATTTTCAACGACAATCTAGTTAGCAAACGTAGTTAATATGGACACGATAATTGTCGTGCCCAAATCTATGTAATACATAAGGGTATGTTAACCAAGATATCAGTATTCACGCCGTAAGTGTGCCTAAAATTTGAATTTTAAGTGAACGATTCGATGAAAAAGTGAACCGAAAAGTACATTTCAACGCTTCATTGTATGAAAATGACGCTACGTTAGAACAATGAAAGTTTAGAACAGGTATGGTCGATCGGCGAATTCTTCTTAAACGCACTCACATTCTATGTCAAAATAATATGAAAATGAGTGCGTTTAAGTTTCAAATTTTTATATCCTCCGAGCGGACAATAGACCATACCTGGTTTACACTTTCATTGCGTTAGAAAGACCTCCGCACTTTTGAATTTCGACCGCACTTACGGCGTGAATTACTAATACAATTGACAAAATCCTACAACGGTCATGTGCAGAAGGATTCTGTCTTAGTTACGGTTCATGTGGATTTGCTCGAAAATTATAAATATTTTCACTAGCAGCAGATAGAATCGTGTTGCTAACAAGTTAGTAAATTAAGGTTTTCGCACACGATGTGTTGCCGAACTTGCTTTGCTCCCATCGGCAAACTCCCCCACTTACTGACTAGTTAGCAAAATAGCTATTTTTGTTCACCATGAAAATGTTGTATATATAACTGCGACAATTTTTCTCATAATACATTTGCATTTGGTGAATGATGATGGTGAGAATAATGTCCTCTCTATCTGCATTAACTTGTGATGTGTAATTTACAGTGATTGATGAAGTTTATCGACGAATCGACAAATTTTTGGCAATATTCTTTAAACAAATTGCTGGTAAACAAAAGTGCGTAGACGATTATAAAGTGATAAATGATGTGAAATACACATAATACCTATAAATGTCGTAAGAATTTTCCTGGCTTTATTTTTAGATTTGTTTCAAACGAAAAGGATTTCCGCAAGAAAGAAAAATTCGCTGGAAATTTATGTAATGCATGAGGATTTGTGAGAATTTTTTTTTTCTCGCTCGTCTTTTCGTTGTACAAAAATTTCACATTTTAAAAATTGAATATTTATTACGGAACTGTGATTGCCGGAAATTTTGTCATTGGGTCTTTCAGTCAGAAAGAAAATTGATTGCACGTAAAGACATTTGATTGCACATAAATATCAAGTATTTTCACTTCAATTAACTCGGCATAAACAACAAAAATCAACAGACACACTGCAAACATCTTAATTAAAGCTGTGTGCCTTTCGGAATAGCATGTTTCTCTACACTTGACTTTGAACCAAACATTGAAATTTGCAGTCGCACCCGCATTTCACCTTTTAATTAAATTGTAAACCACAATTCTACACGAATGTACATTTTATGTACATACGATACGTGGTACCTGTAATAAATGAATGAAATATATGCAAGCGTATACAACATCGTTTCTGTGCACATTAAGTTCTAACATATATGTGCATTGATGTGTTGTGTATACGTTGTTTCATACCTGAACGGAATTTTGTCCAGCGTATTCGTTAACTACTCGATTAATTTTAAACTAATTACAACGCTCTGAAACAAATCACTATCGCAAATTACAAAACAAAGATTTAATTTCGCTAATTTTAGAATTGAACATCACATTCCGGTTTAAAAAAAACGATGATGTGACGAAATTACACCCCAGGTGAAAATACTTTATGGAATACAAATGTATGGCAGCACATCTCACAATTATATATAATATGCCGACAAAATGATGCCATGTTTACAACTAAATGAGCAGATTATCAACGTTTAATCAAAAACTACCTACAAATTCATTGATTTGTTCGAAACCAGTTTCTTGATACTTGAAGGCTCTGCCCCGACTTACCGAATGTGGATAGAAAAAGGCTGAAGTCAGTTTTGGCATGTTGTGACTGATTCCAATACTGTCCTGTTAAGTCAAAACATTTAATACCATTTTTGTCTTCGCGTTTTTAGAACTTTCGAGAGCTTTAAGCTTCTTTTGTACTTCACTGAAATATTTTATTTCCCCAGTGGCATGGCATCCAAAAAATATATCAAAGCTTTCGAAAGCTCTATGACACACACAAACAATGCTATACGGTGTTTTAGCTTAGCACGGCAGTATCGAGGTGTATATAAAACTAATCTAGTCCCCGGAAGTTGCAGGAAGCGGTAATAATTTGTACAGTGGCTCGTCATTAACGATGGGTACAATCCCATATTTGAAGAAATGAAAATTGAACTTTCAAAGAGTGTTCTGATTAGTAAATTAACAATATGAATAATCTGGATAGTAGGAACGTGTTAAGTCTGCATTTTTAAAGACGAGAAGTCCAAAAGAATTAAATGTTTAGCTCTTTTCGGAATTATTGTTCGCAAAGCTTTCTTGACATCGGTTAAATAAATCGGGAAGGTGATAAATAGTGTAGACCTCTGTAACTTTGATTAAGTATCTCATCCCATCGCAAGAAAACGATAAGAAATACAATTACAGCTAAATTGGCATAAAAATTATAGAAAAAGAACTTTTAGACCACTTTTGACTGTTCCTGGCTTAGATATGGCACATTTGCCACATTTCTTGGCAATACTTTTTATGAGTGCCACAACAATGTGCTCACATCTGTGAAACATCTGAATCACCTTTTTTCACATTTCCACATTTGATTGGTAGTTTTGTTGTGGCACTCATAAAAAGTATTTCCACCCACCATCGGTAACGACGAGTCACTGTAATATATATTATGCACGTATGACAAAGCGGTCGAGGCTTGCCGAAACGGCTTGTCATACGTGCATATTCTTTTTTATCGCATAAGCGAAAACGAGACAACAAGATATGCGAATGACACTTTGACAATTTACAGAAGTATAATGTTTGTTTATATACCCTAGGTGAATAATTTTTTCAGGGAATCACACCGCGTATGCGATAAAAATTATTAACGATTCCTGCAACTCCGTGGCTCTACCCGGGATTATTTTAATGAGAAAATATCAAAATTATTTTCAACAAACAATAATTTCATGCGTCAAAAATCTTCATGTGTTACAAAAAAAAAATCCTCATTAGTCCGTATGACAAGTCTGTACGACTTTCCATCTGGGATCCTATAGACAAACAAACAAAACAACATTAAACGTTACATTATAGGTATCGAATGTTCATTTCTGGCTTGTTGTTTTTCAAAAGATTGACTTGAACAATTTAGACAAAAGGATGGACGTTAACTTAAATGCTTTAATTTTTTGGCTAATCATAGAAGTGATGATTCTGAGTAATCAGCTGGAATAACAATATAAAAGAAAATCCGAAAACAAGGACATTTATTTTAGCGTAAATTCTAAGAAAATCGTATTAAAGTTAAATGGATTTTACAACTGCATATGTTTGTGGATAATGCAAATCACGTTCATAAGAGCATTTTCTATGAATTTCCGTTAGCTTTCACATTCACCATTTTCTATATTCGATTTGATTGAAATCGTGAAAGCTTCGCTTAAAGCGCTGCTCTTAAATTTACCCAAAATAGTAGGCGGCCATAATTTATGCAATCCGGGGAAGTGCATTCCCTTCAGTGATTAGTTTGTGTACATTGGTATCACTATACTCGCTATCAATAAACAATCCAACCAATTTTTGTCGTCTCACTCTCATACTGTACAGTAGGGTGTAGCGTTTTGACGAAAGTATTTTGTTTTTTAAGGCCTGCGGGTAGGTTCGATGCAGAATGGTCCACTGAACACGAAAATACCAAAAAAAATAATTTTGAAGTCCGAAGCTCCCATGCCTCTGAAAACCGACTTTTTTGGTCTCAAAGCCATAGTGAGATTAGTTCTGCCGGCTGTGTGGAAAAATATATCTTAAGTGTATATGATAATTAATCGTAGAGACCGTGGCTTCAATTTAGCATACTTTAAAATTTAAAAAAATTTGAGTCACCGTTGAACAATTACAAAAAGTGCTCCCGACCATGACTTTTTCAGAATTTTTTTTGGATTTAAAGCTTTCTAAAGTATGTGACTGGAAAGGAATATAGTCGTGTCATAGCTCATTTTAAAGGGAATTTCAAGAGCTTTCAAACGAATATAGACTCGACGTAAAGATTCACCGGGTTGCAGATTCGATGACCTTCTAGTGTGTAGAAAATGGTACGAGAAAAACCATATTTTTTTAATATGTCACAGAATTTATGCAAAAACGGTTCCAAATGGTTCTCAGTATTGCTGGCGTTAATAATGCAGAAATTCTGGGAAGACATAGCCGACTTTTGGGGTAGCTTTAAGTCGTATCTTCATGATAATCGAAAAATCATCAAACTGACCATTTGTTTTTTTTAATTTTAATTCTACATCGCTCATTTCTTCCCAGGATTGCTGCTCTTTTAACGCCAGCAATACTGAGAACAATTTGGAACCGTTTTTGCATAAATTCTGTGAAAAATTAAAAAAATATGGTTTTTCTCGTACCATTTTCTACACACTAGAAGGTCATCGAATCTGCAACCCGGTGAATCTTTACGTCGAGTCTATGTTCGTTTAAAAGCTCTTGAAATCCCTTTAAAATGAGTTATGACACGACTATATTCCCTTCCAGTCACATACTTTAGAAAGCTTAAAATCCAAAAAAATTCTGAAAAAGTCATGGTCGGGAGCACTTTTTGTAATTGTTCAACGGTGACTCAAATTTTTTTAAATTTTAAAGTATGCTAAATTGAAGCCACGGTCTCTACGACTAATTATCATATACACTGAAGATATATTTTTCCACACAGCCGGCAGAACTAATCTCACTATGGCTTTGAGACCAAAAAAGTCGGTTTTCAGAGGAGCGCATGGGAGCTTCGGACTTCAAAATTTTTTTTTTGGTATTTTCGTGTTCAGTGGACTATTCCACAAAATACTTTCGTCAAAACGCTACACCCTACTGTACAGTGTACCTTACGGTTTTTCAGTTACTTCATAAAAACAGGTAAACAGAGATTAACAAGGTTAAGGAAAAATTTTGCTATTTTTAGTATCGCAGAATTGCCTAACAGCTGTGGCAAAATCTGCTCTAACCTGTTCACAACGTTTTCAATGTATTGATGCCACTCAGCATCATAATATGCAAACTTTAGATGCTTCTGTGGCAAAAAAACGTTGTATGAATCACGGTGCAAAGTACTTTAATAGGCTCACGATGTAACATCTACATACACATCTACATATCTAGCGCCTGATAACTTTGCACTAGATGTCATAAATAACTATTACACTGAGCAAACTTTGTATAAGAGACGCAATCGGATGTTATAAAGTGTCAAATGGTAACTTATACGTCGGGCAAAAATAAAATACCTGTCGGAAGTATAGTTTTGGTTAGGTTTGCAAATTCAAGAATATTAATGCGTGAAATTTTTGTTTACATGTTCCACTTGTATAGACGAGATCCTTGTATCATTTCTATCATACACTTTATTATATGAATATTATACCAGCGTTATAACGTATGTAGTAGCCTTACCTAGAGAATTGTCGTCATTTCGTTTTTCTGTGTGTATTTTGGGTTTTAAATAAATAACCAACTAATCTATCAAAACTCAACGCCAGCACTTTTATTCGTTAAAATGTTCGTTAAAAAAAAACACTGAAAATTTTATAAATATTTTAGTTTGCACAAATTTCAATTGGTGCGTAAAATTGGTACAAATGGGAAATTATCGTCGATGATGCATTTGAACATTTGGATTCTTCCTCTACAAAGATTGCCATCGTTACAGTTCAAAACCTTTCAATCACATAGAAATGGCAACCACAGTCTTATGCACTATTATGATGAATATTTAACTCTGAATATATTTGTTTTCTCGAAAATCGATATGTTACGCACAGATCCTTAAGCAGACATGGCCTATCTTGCTACACGTCATTGTAAGAAATGCTTCAAATAACTTAAACCACTTATTTGAGAAGAATGGAATTACAATTCAATTTATTTTAAAGAAACGGGCACATGAATATAGATAATAAATTGAAAATTACACTTTGCTGCAAACAAATATCGGTATCGGATAATCTGGCACATGGTGCCAAAAGAGCACACTTTTAAACTACGTAAAAGGTGAACTCGCACACGCAAGCTTATTGCTGCAAATGCTTTTTAGCCATGTCATCGACTTAATGACTCCTTTTACAAAATTTTGGTATCGAAAGATTGTGTGTGAGTTCACCTTTTATGTAGTTGAAAAATGCGTTATTTTAGCACCATATGCCAAATTACCCCACGCCCAAATATCGTAACTGACACTTGATGTGAGCCTCGTACAGCATGTTTGGTATCGATGTAAAGCCTAGACTACAGGTTGATCACTATTGTTTTATTGTAAGCCGGCCAACCTGTGTATAAAAAAGGAGTCCAAGTTTCGCCGAGGATGGTGAAATAGTGTAGGCAGTATATCTTTTATCTGCCTAGAACAATAATCTCGATGTTATCCGTCTAGGGCAAATTTGTTTATCTCGATATATCTGTTCTCGGCAAAAAAAAAACGTATGCACCTCTGTCCTTATGTTTATTTTGGCGATTCGGATTATGTACCACGACTACGTACAATTATGTGCATAACTTCCAAATCGCCAAAAACATTTTAGTCAGAGATTTAGTCAAGAACGATAATCTCGAGCTTATACCTCTAGGGAGTTTGTGTTTATCTCGATATATCTGTTATCGACAGATAAAATATGATATGCACCTATTGCCAGACTGTTATTTTGACGTGTAGGCATTATGGCCCGAGCCTTCGGCTAGGGCAATAATGTCCTACACGTCAAAATACCAATCTTGGCAACAGGTGCATAATATATATTAAATATTCCCTCGACTTCCCTCGAAAACCTGGTCATGAAGGAGCCCTAACTGCCATAATAGTTTCTGCTGTCGAAGACACCATGGTCAACGCAAAGGTGCGAAATTTCTACAATCGATCCAATTTGCCAATACCACTACCAAACAACGTGTTAAAGCAGGCAGTGAGGTGCTAATTGCAGTTAGCAGTTTTCGCCGGGGACTCCGAAAATTTAAACTTAGGTATCCGCAATTTTTTGTATCGTAAATTTTCTTGAATTGTAAATTTTCATTGAAGTAAACGTGAAATGTGTTGCATATGATGTCTGCTTTTAATCACACCAAGAAATCATGATTTCTTATGTTCATTCTAGAAGCAGAGCTGTGCTTGAACTCTTCATTTGTTTCTAAAGTGGATTGGCAGAGGATATCGCATGTCATGTGAAAAGAAATATCTGTTCTTACCCCATAGCTACTTGACAGTATAAATAAATGATCTCATACACTAGTATACTTACATCATCTGTCCGTAGCGGCCGTAATTTTGGTAAAAAACGCATATTTTCGACTGTCGGAACTTCCAGCTAACCACTAAGTGACATTAAAAATAAAAGTAGAGCGGTTATTCACACCAAGTGCAGATTTTTAAAAATCCCTCTGTATTTGGAGATAGAATTTGAAAACCAAACTTAAACAAATAACTGCGGCTAACAATAGAGGGCTCTGTCAAAAATGTTTATTTCTTGAAATTCATTTAGCCGAGACACGAAACTTAAAAAAAAAGCTTTGTCAATCTATTAGCACTCTTCGAATATTGAAATGTTAGGATTGGATAAAATATAATCTAAAGTTTACCATTTTCGAAAATATAAAAGTTAAAGTGTAAAAACCGTAGATGCTTCTTCAACGATTCATTCAACACCTATTTGACAGCCGGCAAAAAATGTACTGCCACCCATCGTATGATGTTACAGTAAGCATAAGTGTATGGGTATGAATCGAAGGGTCACCGACTACTCTAAATTATGAGACACCATTTGCTTATTACCTCGAGTTTTTCAGTGAAAATTTACAAACTTGCCTTTCGAGCATTTTATCAACGCCATTCAGGTTATAATATTATCTTGGTCGATTAAACTATTTATAAAGAACTAGTGGAGTATTCGCTCAGGACTACTATAATTTCAAAATATTTTCTCGCGTTAAAGGTACATTTGTCCGTACAAATCTTCAAGCCTTACAAAAATATTCTTCTTTGAATTAATGCACCCAAGGCACAAACGAGAAAGATTCACGTCACAACACACCTAAAAATTCGCCCTTCCTTCCCACCATTTTCACAATTTTCTCTGTGTGTCTCTGGGCACCCATTCTCGTGGATATAACATGTTACAGACGGCTGTCATTTGCTATCGACAACGACAGCAATAATAAACGACAAGCTTCAACCAATGAGGTCTTATAAAGCAAAAAGCGTGTTCAAAACAAATGAAGTAAAAGATTTCTGAAATAAATCTTTGAAAATCTTACATCGAATGAAGTAGTAGATCTATTTTTCAAGGGTAAATGAGTTGTGGGAAAACTTCTTTGTTGTTACTCGTGAACTCAATTTTGTTTTTATTTACGAAATATTACGCCAACAATTCGCTGGCATTTTCAATGGCTAAAACAATAAACACATCAGTAGACTAACGTTACTAATGACATAACGTCTTTGGTCGTACCTTATCACAAAAATCATTAATTCTAATAGAATTTCGTCAAAATAGAAAATGGAAGTAATAGATCAGATAGTAATAGTATATTACTTCCGAGGTTCCAAGTTGTGTATTTGATAAGTGGGGTGTATGCTTTACGTGATTAGGCGTAAAACAGTTAATATGCTTGCCGTCTGTGACAGGTTAAGAATCCGTAATTTAACAGTTGTCCCCTTAAAAGGACATTGTCAACTGTCAACTGTGACAACTGTCAAGTTACGAAATCTTAAATTCATGAGAATCGGTGCCCTGACACTGATCGTGTGGGCTGCTATAGATAGACAAACAAACCAATGCAACAAATATAAGACTTTATAGTTTTTGTATCAATCTATACCATACAAATTTTCACATTTTCAACTTGTTTTTCATAAAAAAATTCTTTTTATATTTTATTCGTCCCTTTGGACCAATAATTTCATCTACAATGTCTCGTACAATGTATGACCACTGAAATTTACTGGGGGTACAAATAGGGGTTGTAGAACAAACGTTTTTCTTGGGTTGGCCTGAAGTGTAATAATAAGGCAATGAAATCTTTGCGTGGCTTTATGAGAGACTGATGTTATGAACGGCTCTATAGCATGGTTTATTTTCGAAAAATGTAGGGGAAAAGTTAAGTAGAATATAATGATTCAACATTTGTACGGTATGATTGTCGTCTGACCAAATTCATCAGTTTCATTCAGCAGAATAAACAAACAGTTAATGCTGCACCGCATCGAATTCATTGAACAGTACGTTCTATGTGGCTTTAGCTTTGTTATTTATTCATATGTGAGGGTTCTTTATCATAGACATTAGAAGTGTTTTGAAATCGTGCTGCTGTTTTAAAACATTTTTAACAAGAAGATTGAACACAAGTACAGCGAATAGGCAAAATAATTCGAATTAAAATTCATTGTTTTCTTAATACATGCTCTTATTGTTAAAATTAACCGAAATTGCTCTAGAATTGGACACCTCATTAATTCCGTTGTTTTTAGTCAGAAGAAGAAAAAAACGAAAAGACAGAATCTTTCAGCACATCTGGTTATGTAGTATATTTATATATGGTATCGACATATACAACGTACTCCAAAATAACACAGATCTTGAACTTGTGTGCAAACAAAGAAACGACATTGAATCAGCCAGAAATGGTATAACAAGTTTTTTTTTGCAATACGAACAAGAGTAAACTCTTTTGCGCATCTTAATATTCCTTCGATGCCGCAATTTTTTGTGCTATTATTCAAAATACAATAAATTATCGTTGTCAATTGATTCAGTTCCTGTTACATTAATTGTAATACCTCCAATAATCAAAATATATCAATTGTTGATATATTTTAGTTACCAAAATGAGAAAATAGTCATTTATGCAACAAGGTACTGAATGAGGTTCATTTTGCCGCTAGATGTGAAGTTATCAGATGAGCGTGACAAAAATAACCCCATCTCGTAATGTATTATACGAAGTTTTATGCAACGTTCTATGGTATGTTATCACTTGTGACAAAAGGTTTTTTTTTAATTCTTTTTGTCACTAGTGAAGAAATGTACAAAAGTACCATTGAATGCTGCATAAAAAAACATTTTGCGACGAATTTCATAAGATGAGTACACAGTTAGTGAAAAATGCATGCAATATCGACCGCCGACCTTGTAATAGTTATTTGTGTATCTGTTTTGGACGATTGTTTTTAGGCAATTTCGCGAGTTGTAGCCCGAACGAAGTGAGGGCTACATGCGAAAGTGCCTAAAATCAATTGTCCAAAACAAATACTCAAAAAAATTTTCATGTAAGGGGTCGAAAACCCGAGAAAAATCTCGAAACTCCCTCATTTTCGGCCCCGACACATGAAAATAACTATTATATGCCGCCTACTGGGGACGAAAGCTGGCTTACATATCTGTCACTTTCGGCCCGTAGCTTATAAAATATTTGACAGATAAAACATACATTTTATGTCATATTTTGCATGGGTCCATTTTTCACGTATTTTTGACGTATTAAGGCGAGTACACAGATCGTGATTGCAAAGTCAGAGTTAACATCAAGCGTGAAAATATTGACAGATAATGTATGAGATAAATGCCAAATATTTTGCAAGCATTTTTCATGTCTTTTCGAACTGTGTACTCATCTTTAAAGTTCATTTTATTCTTGACAGTAAAATTTTACCTCCCGTTTTTGAGTAATAGTCCATTACGTTGGTTGCGGCGGAAGTAATTCACTAAATGAGCCCAACGTAAAGGTGTGTATTGAAATTACAAACTGGAAACTGTTAATAAATCCATGCTCGCTAAGCGTCAACTAATGTAAACTTTCGCCCCTTGAATTGACATTTCTTCTAGTTTCGGTTCCCTTACCAAGCATGAAATTCTCGATACGTAACACGTAAAAGTACTTTCTGCCTTTGTCCTTGTTATGTAAATGACAATTTCAACGACCTGTAACGTACACACGAATCAAAGTGACACTTTTCAAAGCTTGTTGCTTATGAATTGACATTATTGTCATGTAAAGAAGTTTTTTTTTATTTAACAGTATTTTACATTATTTATAAATAAAATCATTCTGCCAAGTTCTTGGAAGGTGTAATTGTACCAGGAATTGATGCAACATTTCCACGCTGAATTGAGAGTGCTAATCGCTGGAACATAAAACTCGTCGCTCTTTTCTCATGAGTAACTTCAGCGATCTTGCTTCCAATTGCTTTTATTAGTTTAATTGCTTCTTTGCCAAACACACCGGATGTCTCTGTCTCTCTCCCAAATTAATAATTTGCTTTATAAGAGAATGATGTTTAGAAACTAAGAAGAAATGTAATAGAGTTTTTCCATATTTTAGTACATTCTGTCATAAAATTACTGCTGTCACTGCGCTTATTGTCATGTGAACCAACTTCATATGGTGACATTTGTTCTGTAATGACAAATGTGAAGTTGGTTCACATGAATATAAGTCGCAGAGAATGAAGTACTATGAAAACCTAGTTGTCCCATAGTTCATACCCATTGGGTAACCCAATGTATAGGGAAATGCTGTTTGTAAATTAAAACTCAAATGTAATAGACAATGTCTAATAGACATTCGTATAATTCTATTACATTTCGTCATAGAATTACTAATGCCAAAGCTCTATTTATCCGTGAACCGACTTCGGAGCTGTGACAATTCATGGATATTTTACCAGAATGAAGTTATATCCCCTGAAAATAGAGTACAAAGAAGGAATTACTGAATTCCTATAGGTAGTTTATTTTATCATACGTTAAAATTAAAGCAAATTTGGAAGTGGATTCTTCTTTGTGTTCTTCTTCTCTCATTGGCGGAGACTATCACGTATCGAACATTTTTACTTTAACTTTCTGTCGTTTGGGTGTAGCAACATCTACCTGGCCTAATTCGGCAAACTGATTGATCTTCCGGCCTTCAACAAATTCTATCAATTGTTTGATGTACATCACAGCACTGCTCCTAGCATGAACACTGAATTGACAAGTGATTCTAGCATTCTTGTCTTTTAAAGTTCAGTCAAAAATATTATCTGTTTTTGCTCCATATCGCTATTGAACTGAATATATGACCGAATTGGTCTTGCCCCTCCGAGAGCGATGGTTGGAAGAAGAATGTAATTTTGACGTTTCACATTTTGATGTGTGCGCGATTTATGTTGTGTTGATATTTTCGTAAACGTTTTTCATTCATTTTGCGGAAAATATCCTGAATCGAAAAAAAATATGGAAACGATTCTGGAACAACAACGCCGGTATCACGAGGAACGTGAACGTCTCGTTAAATTAATGGTCGACGAGTATGTCACGAAGAAGCCATCGGAGAAAGACAAAATTTATTCGGATCATCGGCTCAAAGCTTTGCTGGAACTGCACATGAATTCGACAACAGCGTTGAAGGAACTGTACGAGGACAAAGATGGTGAACGGAAAAATGAAGTCGCTGCGTTGTCCGGTCCAAACGAATTCAGCGAATTTTATTCACGTCTGAAGCAGATCAAGGAATTCTACAAAAAGCATCCGAATGAGATAAGCGTTCCGTTGTCGGTGGAATTCGAAGAAATGACAAAGGTGTACTCCAACACCGATGAAATATCAATGCTGGTCGAGTTCACGGACGAAGAGGGTTGTGGACGGTATCTCGATTTGCACGAGTGCTATGAGAAATACTTGAATATTCGTGGTGTCGAGAAGGTCGATTACATTACTTACCTGATGACATTCGACCATGTGTTCGATATTCCCAAGGAACGTAAGAATATGGAGTACAAGAAGTACGTGACCGCTTTGATCGAATATTTGAGCGATTACATTACTCGAATCAAGCCGTTGTTGGATTTAGAAGCTGAAGTGGAACAAGTCAACAAAGAGTTCAAGCAGCAATGGGGCAACGGATCGTTTCCTGGCTGGCCGAAAGATCAAGAAAGTGCGCTAGCAAATACCGGTGCACATTTAGATTTGTCGGCATTTTCGAGTTGGGAAGAATTGGCTTCGTTGGGCTTGGATCGTTTGAAATCAGCTCTAGTTGCATTGGGCATCAAATGTGGCGGTACACTTGAAGAACGGGCGCAGAGGTTATTTTCAACGAAAGGTCAACGAACTATCGATCCATCATTGTTGGCCAAACGTGATGTGAACAAGATCACAGCCCGTGAAAATGCTCGTAACAAAGAAATCGCGTATCTTGAAGCGCAGTTGTATCGATTCGCCGAATTGGTGTCGGAGCAAAGAGGTGCAACCAAGGAGAACGTTCAGCGAAAACAGGCTCGTACTGAAGGTGAACGGGAAGACAGCGATGCTGAAGCAAGTGAATCGGATAATGAAGAAGATGACAACGATGACGTTCCATACAATCCGAAGAATTTACCACTCGGCTGGGACGGTAAACCCATTCCGTATTGGTTGTACAAATTGCATGGGTTGAACATCAGTTACAGCTGCGAAATCTGTGGCAATTTCACTTACAAAGGCCCGAAGGCGTTTCAGCGTCATTTCGCTGAATGGAGACATGCCCATGGAATGCGTTGCTTAGGCATCCCGAATACGGCTCATTTTGCGAATGTAACACAGATCGAAGACGCGATTACCTTGTGGGAGAAGTTGAAGACGCAAAAACAAGGCGAACGTTGGATACCGGAAGCAGAAGAAGAATTTGAGGATTCACTGGGTAATGTGGTTAATAAGAAAACTTACGAAGATCTTAAAAGGCAAGGTTTATTGTAAAATGGACAGAGCAGCAGTTCCGACCAATAAAAAGTTTTTTTTTTTAACTGATAACCCGAAATTTATATTGAATTCAGTATTCCAAGGATCGATTGGACGGTCTGGCGTTCGGATCCTTCAGAAGTGTGTCCCTGTGTTCAATCGTGTCTACTAAGGTCAGCCACGGAAACTTTCAATCTAATATAACAAAGAGACTTCATTTGCATATCTTGTGCATCGAATCTGCACTGTGCTTTCGTATTTGTGGCTATTGCCTTATTTGCCTGTTCAAGATTTGCAATCAATTGATTGGTCGTAGCTAAAAGTTGTGCTCATTACAATAAAAACAAAGAAAACTATCGCCAGCGTTACTTCTTTGTTTATTATTATTAATTTCCAACCCTACCATTCTGTTCCACTCACACAAATGTTCGCAAAAATATTCAAATTGGTACACCAACACATTGCCGATTTACAGCTGGTCGACAGTCGATTTAAAATAAAAACAACGCATTTAGTCGGGGGCTCTAATGTGGTATGCTTTGGGTAAGGTTTGGTTTACATGTCCAAGCATTTAAAGGCTCTATAAGAATACCGCAAGTTTATATGTTGCGTGGTTGGATTACGCTAAATTTAGTGACGCGTAGGATAGTGATGGAAATTCCAGAAAAATTAATTTCAACACTAGATTGTTAGTGAAGCTATGAGTGGCACAAGGTCTTACTTACTCAGCTTGTCTGTCTGGCCGCCTGTCTCTGGGACAGTAACATAATTAATTTGCTGCGTTTTGGTATAAAATTGTTACTTACAATTGATGGTGTGGTCCCATCAGTGATATACGCAACGTTATAATACAAGCACTTATGACAGCTCCAAATAAATCTTATTTTATCTGTGAAAGGTTGTTCTCACATTTTTAATCAATTGAGCAGAATTCCTGCTTTTGCGAATTTTCTGAAGAAAAATCGATATACAAACCCTGCCTAAACTATTTCCTTACTCAACACTGTCTTCAATGGCAGTGCATACGTATGCGAGTCTTTAATGGATGGCAAGAACGTATGAGTGTGAGTTTCGCGGTGAAGGTTTCTGTCGTTTCAATGTATCCTCTACTAATGAATAAAATGTTTGTTGTTTCATTCGATTACAGACATTCGTTGGTAGTGCTGAATTAAAAGAAAAAACCATAGAAAAACTTACGTCGTAAAACAGAATATTCGAGCAAGTTTTAGATTTTTCTCTTGTTAAACATAAAGTGTAAATTGGTACAGTGTGTATTTTGTCAACGGTGCTAGAGGCTGCTTGAAAATATTATAATTTTAATAGATATCGAAATTAATTTTTCTGTACCTTGGAAGTGTCGAGATTCGATGTGAACGAACGGTAGGTCTTCGTTTCCTTTGTTTATCAATTATATCAATGTTGTTGTTGATATCATAGCTTTCTATTGTGTAAAAATTCGGATAATAAACTAAACGTTTTCCCATGATATAACAACAGCTGATTTCACAAAATTACAAACGTAATTATGTAGTCTCTCAGCCATTGCTAGACTCTAATACAAAAAAAACTCTTTCACGTCTATATGCTTATTAATGCGTAGCATCGAAAGTCTCTAATTTTGCAACGCCGTAACAATAATTAATCATCGCAACAACAATTACGAAATATTAATTGAGAGTGAAAAAAACGTTGACTCTACTCTGCTCATCGTATTTCACTTGCAATTCCTATTTTTATTTACTTCTTACAATTTCGGTTGACCTATATTCTGACCTATATATAAACATGCTGCCGTTAGATACTCACACTGGGTGTAAATCAGATTTGTCGAAAGATTCAAATTGACGACGTTATAATGATGCAACCAAAACTTCTACTGAAAAATTCGAACGAAAAACCGATTTTAATGGAGCTGCTGCTGAAGTTGATGATCAAACAGTTCATGAATAAAAGTTTATTGGCTTTTGGAATGGAAAGTAATAAATTATCATCGAGCATATTGACAATGTTGACCAACACTTTATTTACTGACAAAGATGATTTTTGCGTCTTTGCTCGTCTGCAACGCAGTTAAATACTATAATTTCTCAATCAATAAAATCCTCCTGATGAATCACGATTTTTTGTGATTTTGGAATTCCGGGAATTTACGAACCTATTCTCGAGGACTTTTAAGTCGTTCTAGAGAATGAAACATTCACATCGAAATTTTACATTGTCAACAATAATATCTAACAGAAGGACCGTTTCAGCGACCATAGGTGATTGAATTGAACTTTTCCATTTAAACCAACACATACTTAAATTCTAAAAATCTTACTGGGTATACCCTGTGTGCGTTGCGTGAATATAAAGAACAGATTTTGCATCACTGATGTTTACATTCTGTGAGGTGGGACGAAAATAGAAACGTAAACAAACATTATGGTGCAATAATCACATCGATGTGAAATCTTTTAATGGCTAGGCTCATATTGCATTACATGACAATTATGAATCAGTACCGGACTGGCTCGAAAAAGCCCATCGGGGGCTCCATGCAACTCAATTTAAAAAGGCCCACAAATTAAAAATTCTCATACAAAAATCCAAAAGGCCCATCGGGAATCCCCCGAATTCACCGTATGGCCAGTCCGGGCCTGATTTATGAATTGATGTTCATCCGATTTTTCGATTAATTTTTGAATGAGAGATTTTCTCCTCAGGACGACAGGCATAAAAATACCAAGTCACTGAATCTTTTAGTTATCGTCATCATATTCAACAATTTTGTGGAAAATGATTTCTTCAGCAATCTTTTTGTTGCATAAGGCGGTATAAGTTACAACTCCTCAATGTAACATATGTAACATATGTAACACGACAAGACAAGCTCACTAAAAGTCATGCGGAATTTATGGCATTAATAAGCTTAGTACAGTTTTCATTCCCGATTCTGGACTAGTAATTCATTTTCTTGTAGGACATCTGTAAAGATTTGTAAGTTCAAAGTTTTATGGAAGTTCCATTGGTGGGGAGCGAGACAAACATACAATATATCTACCTCGCTCACACCAATGGAACTTCCGTAAGATTTTGAGCTAACAAATCTCAATTTACAGACGTCCTACAAGAAAATGAATCACTAGTCCAGAATCAGGAATGAAAACTGTACGAAGCTTATTAATGCCATAAAATCCGCATCGCTTTCAGTGAACTTGTCGTGTAGCCGAAGGTCTAAAAACTCTAGGATAACCTTGACAGAATAATTATTGAAAGGCCTGGTACAGGGCCTGTTTTTGGAGTATTAATTCGGAAAAACTCCGCAAAAAATCCAAAAAAATGTTGAAAAAATTGCTGCAAAAAATTCAGATTTTTTTTTTTTGATTTTTCCAAGCTTTGATTGCTTTGATTTTTCAGAATTATTCAGAATTAAAATTTCCGATAATAAGTTCTTCGAATGAGTCCTGTAATATTTGAATTAAACGGTCACCACATAGCAGATAATTCTGCGCTTCCCATAACACTGCTCAGTTTTCCCAGACCTGTCACCGAAATGAAATAGAAACAGAGCTGTGTCGCTTCCCTTTCCCAATGTCAGGAAACGTTAGTGCAATGCCTTTCTTCCCACACTTGTGATAACGAAACTTTGCACAGGACTTTTAGGTCAAATCATAGGGCAGTTCAGCTTGAGCACTGACTTCCATTTTTTCTCGAAATTAATGAATTTTCTCTTTATTTTCAGTAACATTGGCAAAGTTCTCACGAAGTGTCAAACAGAAAAATTTAAAGTGAAATTCGTTCCGTCAAAATTTCAAGTGTACGACTAAATCTGGGAAAATGCCTGCTAATTCGTATTCAAGGTCAGTCCCATGATAATTGGCATTTTTTTTTCAAACTTTTATTTGACTTACATTTTGTGTCAACAGAATGGATTCGTCAGGATCCGGATCCGAGTCGGACAGAGCTAATGAAAGCATTTTAGCTTCGTCTCCAAATACGTCATCTCAACATTCTGGCAGCGACGTCGAAGGTTCCGATAAGTGAGTACCGCAGTAATTACATTTCTATGCCCTGTTCGGTTACCATTTTCCATTTTAGGCAACCACGATTTGTTCTTCCATCGACTGACGGAAGTCCATCAAAAGTGGTCACGTTCGACGAAGTGCAACATGCCATCAAAAGCGTTGAGAATATGTCTCTCGCACACGAACTGGCTGTGAATCCAGAATTTCGATTAAAGTCTTTCGAGCCGACACCAAATAGCCTCGAAGCAAGGATAAAGGAAATGGCGCATAAGGCCTTCTGGGATGTGCTGCGTGAAAATATTGAACAAGATCCACCTTGTTTCAATCTTGCCATCAATTTATTGTCGGACATAAAAGCCGGATTCTCACACATCATTTCCAAAAACAATCAGAGAGCTATGGATCGGATAAATGAAATTCTGGATGAGGATGTAATTAAGCAACAGGTCACGCAGGGCGTGTTGGACTTCAAAGTAAGAAACATTGTTTGATAAATTTCTCAATTTCATATCAGTGCTCACTTGGGCTAACGTTTCTCTACAAACGTTACAGGGCTATGCAACTTTCATCATAGACATCATGGCTAAATCCTGTGCTCCCGTACGGGACGAACAAGTGGCCAAATTGCGTGAAATAGATGACATCGTGGATACGTTTCGCGGCATTTTGGAAACAATGTCGGTCATGAAATTAGACATGGCAAACTGTTTATTGGACTCCATTCGCAAGGATGTCATCGCTCATTCGGTGACCTATGAACGAGAAAAATTCCAGGAATTCCTGAAACTGTACACATGTAAGTTGGTTGTATTCACAGCTTGTGTAGTGCGACACCTGCAAAGTCCATAATTTGTCGTTCTTTTCGGCTAGATGGATTTCCCATCACAGAAAATTGGCTGCACAAGTATAAACCAGCTGACACTACAAATCAACGCTGGGAATTCAACGCTATAATTGAGGCCTATGTCGGTCTGTTGGAATGGGACCAAGATGACAAATTTCCAGAAACACTGTCACTAGATGAAGTTCGCATTACGGGTATTAAAGTCAAGGCGCTAAAGCTGTGCGTATGTGCATCGGCGGTTGTTATCGCCAGCAATATTCCACTCATCGGACAAAATGCTGAGAATAAAGCTGGTCTGGCGAAAGAAGTCGCAATCATATTGGAAAATGTCAAGAACGATGAGTAAGTGAGAGAGATGCCTAACTTATCGATGGGCAAAAATTCATTCGACGAATTTCCTCTTTTCAGGGATTTACAAGAAATTATCGAAAATGTTTGGCTCCAAATCAAAACGTACGTTTCGAGTCGATTGCTGGCTAGCAACGCTGTCATGGACGATTTGACGGAGCAATCGTTCAAGAGTCAAATTTTATTGCTGGCGAATAAAGACTCATCCATTCGATCGCTAATGTGTGAGTAAACTTTTGAGAACACTAATGCTTCTATACGGCCATACACCTTATACAGTTCGTCGGAGAAAAAAAAAACGGATAATTAATTTTGATCCAGTAGCTTCAGTTGATGCTGTTCTAGATATCGAAACGTTATTGCCGTGTAGCTTTTCCCGATTGTTGCCAAAAATAGAATTTCTGTTCGACTATAACGTCATAAAGATGATAAAACCTGAAACGATGCTAATACCACTGGCATTTCATTGCACACTAACAGTTAAATGTACAGAACAAGCACTAACATTCTTCTATTACATTGTGTATTACAGTTGAAAGTAGACGGTTTTTGGCAGGGTAATTTCAGCTATTTTTCATATTTTAACGCGAGGTCTACACCTACGCAAGTAATTTTTAAGTTGCTTTAAAGGGAATTGCCTCCTTGATTTCACGCTAGAAAAATGGCTTTCATATTGCAATTTTGAGTCAATAACGTGCGGTGAATCCGTAACTTCTTTTGTTTAATTAATCACCTGATGTTCAATTACAAAGTTACGAGCACACCCATCATGGTCAGACTTACATTCACCGGAAATTAACGTTGTATTCGTCTTTACAGGGAAGCGATTGATAACCTATTTCCGTATGGTAACAGTAAATAAGAATACACTTCCTGCGCCGCCTGGATTCCTAGATTTTGTGGACGCTCTGGAAATATGTACTGCATTTAAACGAGTCGTTCTCTATAACTTTTCCGTATTTGGCGATTTCTACCATGAAGTATTGAATAAAGATGCTCCGATTCCGATGTCCGTACAGCCACCGGCTGCACCGACTGCTACATCGATAGAAGAAGTTGATTAAAACATTTTTTTTCTTTCATTTTATTTTTAAATTGATTTTTCAGTGTGATAATGGAACTATTTTTTTTTTCGTTTTTGAGTTTTTGATTTCTTGGTACTTTTGAGAGAATTGAAAACGATCGATTTTTGTGATGCATAATATCATTGTACGATGATTTTTTTTTAGATTAAGTGAAAGAACAGGAGTGAACTATTTATGTATACATTTTAGAAGTAGAAAGAGAGAGTGAGACAGAGATAGAGAAAATAAATTAAATTTCAAGAATTTTATTTCAAATGAATTTTGTCAACTCCGATTCCGACTTCACTATACCCAGCGAGCGATGTATTTCAATCGCCATGCATCCTAGACTACGCTAGGCCAACCAGGTAAGTGGTAAAGGACAATCACATAAGAAGCTGACCCCATCAATTGGCGTATATATGATCAAGTTATACATTCAAAAGATCCCCGTACGGAAGATTCAACATATTTCGTTTAAAATTCCTCACCCAATCTCCTTCGAGATTCATCTTATATTTGAGAAATTTATAACTGTGTGGCTGATATGCGTCCACCTGTTGAGATATTAGTGGTTTACAATCTCGAAATAATATTAGTCGCCTTTGCTGATAGTTTTTCAGAAAATATGACGCGTTTCAGCACCGGAAAGCTAATTGCCGTCTAATGATGTGGACTGCCAATTTCTTTCATGCAATTTGACCAAATATCTTCCGTACATTCCATAACAAAATTTGCCAGTGCGGTTCAGGGTGCAGGAATCACAAGAGAAATCGATTTCAATTTGATTCGAGCTTCTTATTTCTTTTATTTTCGTTTCGCTCACTCAAATGAATTTTGTCAACTTACCGCAAATTTTCTGTTGGCACCCCCATATGTGAACGTATTTATGTAAGTACTAACAATGGTGTATGGAAAAATCCACAGAACCGTTCAAATTTTACTGTCGGTGTTGAGTTGGTTAACCTCTTCTTTCGAATTACAGTGGAAGTCCATTTGTTCGATTTAATCCGATACGATTAACGAACCACTCCAAGCTTCACAATGACCTATACAGAAAAGATCTGTCTATATTGATCTATCGGTCAATCTGTTCTTGTTTTGGCAGCTGATACCGACGTGCATTTCCTTAGAGACTTACCACTGAAAACTTGAAGATTCCAGTGACCGAAGAAGAAGTAAAGATTCTGGAATAGCACTGCACATAGCTTTAAGCTGGCAATCACAGTTCTACGTTTACATGGCAGTTCATTCAAACAATGAAATTTCCGTATCTTTTAATGCAGATGCTAGGTGCTAGGCGCTATGTTCAGATCTGTCTAGTGTTTTTTTCCAGCAAAATGAATGTTAACACTAATGATGTGTGGGATCTGATGACAAAATTAGATCATATGTGATAAGAGGATCGATATTTAAAAAAAAAGAAAACTTTTTCAGTCAGCAAGCGTACCGTATCAGTTGCGTCTTTGTTCCAAATAAATTCCATCGAAAATCTTTTACTTCATCAGTTTCAACACATAATATAAAAGACCGATCTAATCAGAAATTCTTTTCGTCGTAGCTATTGGTGACAGATGGTATAGTCGCATCGATTCCGAATTGTGATAGTTTAGTCTCGCACGCCTCTAAGTGGTGAATCTCTCACAATCATGACGCGACACCTCCGAATTTGTTGTTTTGTCTCTAGCCAGTAAAATGATTTTCCATACTAGGAGCAGATAACATAGACAATCCTTTTGCACTCAAATGAAAATCCGGTTTTACAGTGCATTGCAAGCACGAGTGCTACCAACGCACTTCTAGCAAAAGTGCTTCGAGTGACAGCTGCCAAATAGAGTACTATTTTGTATGAAAAATGTTTACAGATTTTTTGGCAGTGTCAAAATTTGTTCGGTACACTGACCCGTTTCAGTACTCTATTTAGAGTACCACTCATGTTTGAAGTGCGTTTTGTGTTTAAAAAAATCGACAAATTCATTGAATTTCTCAAAAAATCCTTTAAATTTTAAGAACATTGTGTGGAAAACACATGAGAATCCTTAAAGATAAAGTAAAAATTCTTGAAAATCCTTTCGAATCCTAGAAAATTCTTTGGCACTCAAAACATAAGTTTAAAATTTCAAATATTACTTTACTTGACCGCTGTCCACACCTGTTCATATGGACCATTTTTGTTCCGAACGAAAATGTTTGACATTGCAGAAGACCTGCCATGCCATGTCCAACCAGCATGTGTATAGTTAGTAGTAAACAATAAATGACATAGAAATGGGTCCGCCTAAATTGACCAAACACAAGAAAGTTGATGGCAAATCAACAAATAAATCGAAAAAGAAATTTAAACAATTTCGAGTGCAACCAAAGAAAGGTGTCAAGGAGGATGACGAAATAAAAGAGCTTAAATCCAGATATGAATCGATCGACGTTGGGAACATAACCCTATTCAAGGATCTACCGCTGTCACTAAAAACAGTTGCCGGATTGAAGAACGGACGCTACTTTAAACCGACTGAAATTCAACGTCAAGCGATTGGTTATGCCTTAAAAGGTCGCGACGTTTTAGGTGCAGCGGTCACTGGAAGTGGTAAGATTCGAAACTGTCATGCGTGTACTTTCTCGGCTAAAATTTCAATTTTTTCCCTTTCATCGTGCAGGCAAGACGCTGGCGTTTTTGATTCCGGTGATGGAGAACCTATTTTTGAAGAAATGGTCACGAACTGATGGCATTGGCGCGATTATCATATCACCGACAAGGGAATTGGCTTATCAAATATTCGAAACGCTGAAAAAGGTCGGCGTGCAACATGACTTTTCAGCCGGTCTGATCATCGGTGGAAAAAATTTGAAATTCGAGCGATCCCGCATGGATCAGTGTAACATAATCATCTGTACGCCGGGTCGATTACTGCAGCACATGGACGAGAATCCGTTGTTTAATTGTTCGTCGATGCAGGTCTTAGTCTTGGACGAAGCAGATCGATGCCTGGACATGGGATTCGAAGAGACAATGAACGGTATAATTGAGAATCTTCCACCGGAGCGACAAACGTTGCTGTTTTCAGCCACCCAAACGAAATCGGTCAAAGATCTGGCTCGTCTTAGTCTATCGGATCCGGTATATGTGGCACCAATAGAACAAGCAGCCCACAGCACACCCGATACGCTTCAACAGAATTACGTTGTCGTCGAATTGGAGGAGAAAATTACGATGCTCTGGTCGTTTATCAAAAACCATTTGAAGCAGAAGTGCATTGTGTTCTTGTCCAGTTGCAAACAGGTCAAATACATCTACGAAATATTCTGTAAACTACGACCCGGGACAAGTCTCATCGCACTCTATGGTACATTGCATCAAGATCGACGCATGGCAATTTACAATGAGTTTTGTCGTAAGTCGAACGTTGTCCTGTTCGCCACCGATGTGGCTTCAAGAGGACTAGATTTTCCTATTGTCAATTGGGTAGTTCAATTGGACTGTCCGGAAGATGCAACAGCTTACATTCATCGTGCTGGACGTACGGCCAGACATAAAGCGAAAGGCGAAAATTTATTGGTTCTTCTACCCAGTGAAGAGGAGGCAATGGTGGAAGAGCTGAAGTCGCGTAAGATACCAATCAATAAGATTGCCATCGATCCGAAGAAAATGTTTACGCCAAGAGCTAAAATGGAAGCATTTCTGGCGGCCAATCAAGAACTAAAAGAATCGGCACAACGGGCCTTTGTCGCTTACATCAAATCTGTGGTTCTAATGAAAAACAAGAAAATTTTCAATGTCGAAAAACTGAACACCGACGAGTTTGCTAGATCGTTGGGTTTGGTTGTTGTTCCGCGGATACGATTTTTGGCTAGATTGCAGAAACATCGTCAAAAGAATCGTGAGAAACAGTTAGCTCAGAATGGCAAACTTGATGCAAAAGGTGAAACTAGTGACAGTGAAGACGACGATGATGATGATGACGAGGAGGGAGAGGATGATGACGCCGATAATGCAAGCAAATCAACAGTAGCTGGGAAAGACGAAATTTTAAATTTCAACGTTCAATCATCCGACGATGATGAAGACGATGATGACGACGATTTTCTGACCATCAAAAGGAAAGACCACGAAATACAGATCGAACAGCTGCCCGAAGTTCCTCCGATTGAGGAAGTGAAATCAAAATCGAAAGTCAAAACTTTGACTAAGGCGGCTCTAGCGAAACGAATCGTCAAAAAGAAAATTCTATCGAACACAAAGGTTCAATACGATGACGATGGTAGCGTTATCGTTGACACGGCAAAAGAACTGCAATCGGAACTCGCTAAGGAATACGAAAATGCTGAAGAAGGTGGCATCGACATTCAAAAGGCGAAGGATCTGATGCGCGAAGAAGACAAATTTGACAAGGTCCGGTTCCGACAGATGGTGAAGGCCCGACATAAAGAGGCGAAACGAAAAGCTCGTGCCGAAGAAAATCAACCGAAGGATGACTTCGGCAGTGACGACGAATCCGATGGTCCGGACCTGTCTTGGCTACCCGATTACAAACCACGAGAGTCGGACAGTGACAGCAATGCGGGACATAGAGAGGTGGTGAACTCATCGGACGAGTCAGATGATGAAGAGCCAGTGCACAGGCCGCCAAAACGTTTGCTGACGAGAAAAGATGAAAGTGGAAGCGAAGCTAGCGAATCGGATGATGAGCCTCCGCCCCTGAAGAAAACGAAGAATCTGACAGCAAAATTGTCAGTCGATGAAGCTGAACAACTTGCGATGCAGCTTCTTGGAAGTAGATAAATGTAACCGAACGCGCTCTGTACAAAAAACCAACGCTTTATTCAACAATAAAAATGTGTAAACTTTACGCAACAATTCATTGGGTTATTTCTTGATCTCCTCCAAACCGAGCCAATCTCTGGGCTTTCTCAAAACTTCCATCAGTTTTCCTTCCGGACTGTCGACAGATGGTTCGTGCATGTACTCCCAGCGCTATAATAAATTAAATTGCAGCTAAATACAGGCCCACACCATTCACCATTCACCATCGACAATTACGGTAATCGGAACTATCAATTGAGTGGTGGTTACACACTTACCGCTAACAGAGGCAATGACATCAAAATACTTTCGAATCGTGCTCCGGGAGTATAGAGACCGAATTTCGTTCCTCGATCATAAATCAGATTAAATTCGACATAACGGCCGCGTCTGAGCAATTGCCATTCACGTTGCTTGGTGCCATACGTGTCGTTTTTGTGCTTTCGCACCAATGGTACGTATGACGGAATGACTGCATTTGCACATGACGAAATGAAATCGAAGGCTTCATTTTGCGACGGTGTGTCAATGTCGTCGAAGAAAATTCCGCCAACGCCACGACACTCGCCTCGATGTGTGATTTTGAAATATTCGTCGCACCATTTCTTGAACTTGCCGTAGTAGGTTTCGTCGTGCTCGTCGCATGCTGCTTTTAATGACTTGTGGAAATGGATGGCATCGTCTACGGTAGAAACGGTGTTTAGGAGCAAGGCGTTTAAAGAGCCAAAGGAAAGGGGACAATCTCTGGAGATTCCAGAACTGAAGTGGAATCTCTATAGAGGCCGGTCGGACCAGTCTAAGTGCTTCGTAAATAGTTACCTTCATTCAGATAATATGGTGTAAGATCGGTTCCACCGCCAAACCACCACTGCTTCTCTCCCTTATTGTCAACCACTTCAAAATATCGATAGTTGAAGTGAATTGTTGGCACCATCGGATTTCTCGGATGAATAACAGCACTGACACCGGCCGCAAAAAATTGTAACGTCCCTTCAGCGAAATTCTTTCCTCTCGATCGCATTTGTTGAATAGCACCCGGTGGCAATACACCCGACACAACAGATATATTCACACCAGCTTTTTCAAAAACATCGCCGTCTTGCAGGACGCACGTAATGCCACCGCCTCCCTCTTTTCGCTGCCATCGATCGATTTCGAATTTTCTCTCGAAATTTTCCTCATTTTCCAGTGCACGTACGAAATCTGCTTGAATTTTCATTACAAACAGTTCCATGCGAGTTTTCATGTCCGATTCATTGGCAAGAATGTGATTGACATCGGTAATTGGTTCGGCCAGGTAAAGAGACGAATTGAATTTCTTGGCTGCGGATACAGATGGTAACGACATGTACGTGGTGATTCCGGTGCCAATGATAAACGTTCCAGCTAGTCTACAATCATGAAATCATTAAAGTTAGTCGAATTTTGACTTGTCATGTTACTGGTCTTAATGCACGATTATTGATAAGACGTTCGTATAGCCTTCACTTTATGCAAATTTTAAATATATTTTTTACGTAATTATTGTAACGGGAAGTTATACCTCATTCGAGCCTTTCTGGTTGTCGGACCAATGCTAATAAATTCTATTATTTTAACGCTTCGTCTCAAAAGTTTCAACATTTTTGGATACTCAGCTTAGATAGCATTTACTACACACCAAACAATGAATTCACCGGTGTTGAGGTGTATTATATACTATATTTTGATGTGTATTCAGAACTGTCACCACACTGTCAATCTAATTTTTGACAGCTTCAATAAATAGATGTGTTCACTATCATAATTGAAGGGACATTCTTGTTCTCGTTTTGAATTAATCATAGAGTTATCATATATGGAATGCATAATCTTCGAATGACGATAGAATGAATATATTGAGTGAGACTTAATGATTATTAGATGTTTATCGACAACAGTTTGTCAATGGATGAGTTGAAGGCAATTTCAATGAAATGTATTGAATTACAGATCACGAATATGACAATAGATTGACAAAAAATTTCTGTTCTGACTAGTCGGAGTTAATGTCCCGAAGGAAAGTACTATCATCCAATAGTTAATGCAACAAATTTCTAAGAAAGTATACGCAAGGCCGAACTGGCTACCCAAAATCCATTCAAGTGTTGAATGAGGAAAATTTGAGAAAGCCCCGCATAGAATTTATGTGCTTTCAGTCTAAAAAAAATCATCCGTTTAGAAGAAAAATTCATCCGTCTACAACAAATGTTCATCCGTTTACGTAAACTCCGCCTACATTCTATTGTTTGAACACATCTGTCAAGTACACGGATGAACTAAACGGACGACTCTGCATTGGGCTTTATACTCGAAAGGTGACATGGTGGCGCTGAAAATATTGCAAATAGAACGTTCTTAACGGACATAGCTTAGTAAAAGAATTAAAAACGAATATGGTACTTCGCAGGACTGTCAACTTCTACGACACTTGGTTGATTTACAAGAAAATCCAACTTGGCGAAAATTATTTGTTGACAGAAGCTGACAGCTCGCAAAGTGTTATACAGACTGTTATGATCAGAGCGAGAAAACCGAAGACTAGTTATTGTAACTTGCCTTGAGGTACTTGTCAAAGTATTTGCTTCTCTTTCAGCGTGGTACGTTGAGACCGAGAGGACAAAACACCAGTTTATTTTAACTTGCCTTGGGGTACTTGTCTGTACTTATAACAGTAGAAGAAATAATTTAAACAATTTACATCTGACAAACATGGTTGGTTAAAAAGTAAACGATAGTAACTGTTGACTCAAAGACCTAACAGGTAGCCTAGGCATTCTTTTAGAAACGGCTAATCAGTATTAATCGACAGAAACGACAATAATGAGCTACGTTTAACTTGTTCGTATTGTAGTAAAATGAATGTTAAAACAATTGAAGTAAGAGAATTTGCAATTTTTTTCAATTTCAACTCAATGAGCAAATTTGATGAAATTGAAAAACTTATTTTATGAACTTAAGAAAAACGAAATTGTAATTGGCGAACCCAATTATCATCAAAAAATAAAAAAAAATAAAAAAATCTGAACCAATTTAGATTGCGGATTGATGATATCATTGCTTTGCATTATTAACGAAACTTAACAAAGAAATAATTGTCATTTGAATGGAATGTCCGTTGATAATTCTCTAAATGACTATTTGAAAGTAGTTTGTCTGGACTTGTTTCTTGTGGAACACGCGCAGTACAAAGAACCGCCCCTTTCACTATCATGTTTGTATGAGAGCTAGAGGAGCTAGAGGAGATTTATGAAATCATATACCGTTTACCGTATGGTATACGTTGGTTTCTCCAACTGGTAAATAATTTGAAATTGTCTTTGAACGTACCAAGACCGACAAGTGTAATCATACAAACTTTTGAAACGAATATTATTGTAACGAAAAGATTGAACTGATGCTTGAAACTGAATGATGAAACATTTGTTATTCACTTTTTAAGTATTGTTTGCCTATTCAAAATGAGGCGCTATGTTTCATAATACCACTCTACCCATTATCGCATATGATGATACGTGCGGTGCATAACCACTGGTTGTTGTGTTTGGATACCATTCCAAAAAAAGTGAACACACTCGATGTTTATGTTTTCAAAAGGGAATATTACGAATAGATGGAAATAATTAAACAAAAATGGATCTTCAAAAGCAAAGCGATGAAATGAAACAGAGTCAGTTGAAGTCTCAATTCAGAAAATTTTAAATTCTCAAAATTGTTTCTTGTTTACATGTCAAACAGCACCAAGACCACTCAAAAAAAAACCTCAGAATTGACATTATGCGCACCCACATTACGTATGTCGTGGCTTAATATTATCATTGTTTCGTTGTGTCAGTATTGATTGTCAAATATTTCCGCAATGCATAAATGAACTATTAAAAATCAGTGTTAAATTAACAAATAAATTGGTGTCATATCGTGTAAATTGTTGTACGCACTGTGTAAAGTGTCAAATTATCAAAATCCATTACATTGATATCGCGTAAGCAACAAAACAGTGAATTTTCGTTGGTCACACAGTTTGCTATTTGTACGGGTGATTGTGCGCAATAAACAACTGTTCCTCTCCACCAAATTTGCTTTCCTTTGGTACAATTTTGGGATAGATGTTTTCATTTGTGGTGGTGTGCAGTTTCGTACTACTAAGAAGTCGCAAAATATTTTCATTGTCAGCCCTTATTCAGCTCACCAAAGTGTAAAACGTTAACGGCAAACAGAGACAGCGCAATAAAATATTGTTACATAGGCCCCCCATAACACACATATGACGGTGGAGCTCGTATAGCAGAACAACCCTATACACAACGCTGCTGAATATATAGTTGTTATCGATATTTTTGCACAAAAAATTTAGTAGATCTGAAAGCTGAATCACAATCCCAACGACATTCTAGTTCACGACGTCGTGGAACTCAAATCGTAGCCCTCGTTTGGCTCTCAAACATCAACCTCATCAGAACCAAGAGTTAAATAACACTTGGTTTGAAACAAACATAGAAAAAGAACTTAAACAAAATTTTGTTAAAAAAAATATTTTTTATTTGTTGTGTGGAAGAAGAACAGAATATATTCAGTAGAGTTTCGATTTGAGTGAATTAGTTTGTCACCAATCAACAGTAAATATTAATAAAAACTCAGAACAGCAGTTTTCTTTCTTATATTTTTGTGAATTTAACAAACATTGCCAATTCTCGAACAACAAAACAATCAGTTCCAGTTTTGTGTGTTGTTTTCTTTTAGTTTTCGCATTTTCTTTGATTTTGGTTGATTTTTTTTGTTGTTGTTGAAATCGAAAAGTTGTTTTTTTTTCGTTGGACAAAGTGGGCAAACACTGACAACATTGAAATTTTTTTAAATGCATAGAAGCAATTGCAATAATATGACCTCTGCTAGCGAAAAACTTGTTATTTAATAATTGTTTTGTCCCGAAAAATAATAATAATAATAAAAAAGTAAAATTCACATCCTAAATATATTTACCATAAACCTCGCAAGCCAAGTGTTGTTTTCGTAATTTTATTTTCCATATTTTTCACTTTTTTAATTGGGAAATTGTGTTTGAGAAAAATCGATTTTTTTGGGTGAAAACAAAACGAAAGAAGTAACAACCAACACGACCCAGAAAAATACACAACAAACCAGCAAAACGCATAAATCATGAAAAAGTTTACGTTCAAAGGCGTCCTCGACGGATTTCGTTCAACCGTTCAGCCACAAACTAAGCCTGAACAAGAAATTCAGGAAACATTGCGACCCGAACATTTTCAACTTCGTAAGGTGAGTGCAACTTTTTGGTCTCTTTTTTCGTTTAGAATTACATTTTTTTTTGTTGAAATAAAATTGAAAATGTTTTACGACAGACAATTTAATGTTTTTGTTCGATTTATTTTATATTTTCCATTTTGATATTTTCGACTTACTAAAGCATTTTTATCGTACACTCATATGATATTATACACACACACGAAAAAAAAACACAACACAACATATAAACCTAACTCAGTGGTGAACTAATAACCTAATTTTAGTTTTGTTCGCAAAGTAAAAACCACTATGCATTATGCATATACTCAGTCATATATAACACGTTTATATTGTACAAAGACTTTGGTGTTCTGTTCAGCGTTTTTTTTTCGGTTTGAAACAATATATGCAATATATGCCAGGTACGTGGTATAATGTATATATTGTTGTACGTTACTCCATTGTATGGAGTAATAAAACCCCTCTGTATTAAAAAGCAAATTTTCAAATTTCACTAAAAGTTTTCGGTGGTGCATGGTTGGTCGGTGGGGACTCTGCTGAAACTGTGAATCACTAAACGAGGAAAATAAAACATTAAATGGGAAGAAGAAAGTGCAGCTGATGTTTTTGATAATTGAATTAAAATATTCACCCGAAAACATTAGTTTTTGAACTAGATTTAGAAAAGCTAAAAAAAATGTTTTCTTTTTTACCACATTTGGAAATTCGATTGGAAATTTCAGAATTATTACAGAGGAGAGAAAATAGAAATAGCAAAGCAACACACAACTGTTTCTTATCATCGAACAATTTTATGAATAATTTTTTGTATTTTTTTCGCTGCCGCGATATGCTTCACTTGGTATTATTACGTTTTGTTGTTGTTTCTTTTTATCAGTAGAGTGTGAAAAAAAAATCACATTTGCATTCCGATATCGGACATTTGAAGACTTGACTGACGGTTTTCATTATTTCCATTCGAATGTGATACGAATTAATTCCCAAATATCTTCAACTAAAACTGATATCTACAAGTCTTACGAAATCAATTTTTTTTAAAAAGAAATTTTCCGGTCACCCGGTCGGTAATTGCAGCATATTATGAAAATAGTACTCACCGGGCTTGTTGTGCTGTCGGAATTTATCTGAGTAATAATTTGGCATCCAATGAATTTTTCAGAATATCTTTTACCATGTCCTTGTTCAGGAAAGATTAGATTAGAAAAGAAATGAAGGAACTGGCGGCTGGCGGCGTCGTTCGTGGAAATCAATTTTTCCTGTTTAATTTAACTGAATTTTAATTTGATTGAATTTTAATTCGAATAAATTTTCGATTGAATTCAATTTTAATTTAATTCATTAGTTTGCGTCATTCTCGGAAAATGGACGGGACCAGTCCCATTATCTTTCAGCAAATTATTTCGCTCATTTTCTCATAGTTCGATTGATTTTTTTTCTCCATCTTCCAATTATCAATGTGCAATCCGTACCGTACGGGTTATGGTGATTTATTAATGAACTTTTCGAAATATCGGGAAATAAAACAAATTTACGGAAACGAGGTGGAGGTATATGAAGTGAAAGATCTATGGTGAATTTATCGCATCACTAAAAAGGATGGTAAATATTCGACCGATAATTTAAACCATAATGGAAGTTATATTCTCTGAGTTCTACCGTTATATCGCTATTGGTCGAAATGGTGAAGTGATTTACAAACAATTGTGAAAGGAAAATTTTCCATCACTGGAAAATGTTTTCCCATTTCGAAAATGTTAAATATTCAGCGTAAATTCGTTTAACATTTAATTGTACTGTATCAGTAGTTTGATCGTCAAATTTTTTTGATTTTTGGTTTTAAACTGTTCTGGAAATTCTTGATAGTTGCTGATTTACAAGGAAAATCTGAAATTATTTTTGGAAAAATCCTGCCCCATTTGTCGGTTTATCATTCTCAGTTATCATCCACCATAATTTTTATTATAAAATAGATATTTTCCCACATTTATTGTGACAAAGAACATACACCCACAATTCACTATTAGAATCTACTTTTGTGACTTTCGTCAAGTTTATCAGTTTGTTTTTATTCCAAATAACGTTTTCCTCTCTTTGAATGATGCGAGAAGTATTACAGATTCAGTCGTGGAGAAAATTGTTTTGTGCTACGAACTGTTGGATTCATTACGTTTTCTTCTTTTGATCTTACATTCATACGAAAGGATTTCAAGCTTTAGTTGCCGGTAATTTTAGTTTATTTAGCAGCTTTTTAAGAATTACAATGCGTCACAAGACGGAAAACTCCGACATTCGAGAAAGCATTGCAGTTTCAGCAGGGCATATATTTGGAAATGTTATTTCTAAAAATTCCCAAAAGTTCTTAGAATTCTTATGTCATAATTTTTAGGATTTAGTTTCATCTTTCTCCTAACTTTCAGAAAGTGTTGCATATTAACGGAGTGACGGAGGTCTTCATTGTTAAAATCTATATTTTTGTGGGTCCCATCGGTCCCACACATTTTTTTAAGTGAGCATATTCGTTACAAAGCTTTTTCCGTGGTCGGCGAATGAAGTTGCTTTTACTTTTGGCGTCTCGTCTCGAGCGAATCGACGATCGCTTTTCATTTTTTTTTTTTACAAAATTACACTTTTAGGTTCGAAGTAAAATTTTCCGGAAAACTAAACATTTGCATGCAAAACTGCCCATGAAATGCATTTCAATACACACGGTCATAGTGTTAGAAAAAAAATCGTAAAATTATACCATGCTCAAACGATAAAAATTTCGTTGTGATCACAAAGCACACATTTTTCCTTTGTAATAATACAATCTAAAAATCTTTCACATAAACAACGTTGGGCCGTGAACACAACAAGTTCATATCTGATGTTTTCGTACGATTAGTTACTACAGCAAATGTTAGGGGCCGTTCATAAATTACGTAACGCAAGAGGGGGGAGGGGGGGGTATGAGGCAAGCGTTACGGTTCTAACAAAATTGGGTCAAACTTGACCCTTTTAGCGTTACAGACCCGGGGGGGGGGGTCTGAAAAATGTTGATTTTTGCGTTACGTAATTTATGAACGGCCCCTTATAATTAATGTGCCATGTGGATACGAAACGAAGTAATTAATTTTTATTCGTCTGAATAATATCAATGAATTAAGGGCTCTTTAAAGCATTTAGACGTTACATACGTGTATGGTATGTATTCTATGGAGAACAAGTTCCATGCGAGTAATTAAAAACGGTTAATTATCTAAAAACTAAGATTGTAATTGTGTTTTGATGTAATTACAAGATATGTGATGGCAATAATAAATCAATCAAAGTGGCTTTAAATGGTGACCATAAGAAATAAAGTTCACTTGCTGTTGATGGATGCTAAGCTAGAGGCAAAAGTAGTTGAAACTCATTGCCGTTTGTCGGATGATCTTATCATTCGCTTCGAGATCGCTTCAAGAAGATGAAGAAATTTTCAATCAGAGTCTGATTATCAGACACGTAATGTGTTATTCTGCAGAATCTGTAGAATGCTACATTAACCGGCGCTCGCTGCTTATTGTTGTCATTCCTGTAACAGATGACAAGCCGATCTTATCATTCGCTTCGAGATCGCTTCAAGAAGATGAAGAAATTTTCAATCAGAGTCTGATTATCAGACACGTAATGTGTTATTCTGCAGAATCTGTAGAATGCTACATTAACCGGCGCTCGCTGCTTATTGTTGTCATTCCTGTAACAGATGACAAGCCGTTTGTAGACGTCAAGCAAGAAAATTGAGAAATTATGAAGAATCAAAACTTTCCAATGCGAAGTTTGTTTTATTTCTGATGGCCATATAGGGCTGTCGGGCGTCAACCGATCGCCTGCTTCAATTTTTTAATTCAATTTTTTTTTTGCATACTTCGCTTGGTTGGCTTTTCAGTAGGCACTGCTGGTGGCCTAGTCAAAATATCCTGGTAACCAAAGATTTCGGCCAAAATATCCTGGCAAATATCCCACTGATTTCTTCAACATAGGTGGAACGTGAATCTATTTCACGGTAACAACGAAAAAAAACTTTCAAGGTCTAAGATTGCAGGATAGCACATTATCTGCATGTTCCAATGTATTGTGGAAAAAAAAAATTCAAACAGAAACTTACTTTCAAATAAATCTTTTATGCTTGCTAGCCTATACGTGATCCTTTTCTTTTCGCCACAAAAGTGAATCCATTCCATAATGATGTCCGTTCATTAATTTATTATTATAAAAGTAATCTGTTCATCACACATAGGCACTATTAATATTTCTATTCATCGTCATAATTATGGACCAGGGCATGTATCACATGCTTCTATTGCTTTGCACCAAAAATTGTGTGTGTGGTGTGTCCTTCAAAATTTATTGCCAACACCATAAATTCAAATAAAAACCCTCAATAGCTGGATTATGCACAAAATGGAGATTCCATTACAGTACACAAACACCATAACAACTCGGCAAACATAATTTACGCAACTAAAATTTCATTTACAAAGCTTTCGGTGCCTTCAACATAATCAATTTCCCATTTCATTGTGTATTGTATTATGGCTTGGTACATAGGTATGTACAGTGTGTACTATATAATGATATGTATGGATAATATAACGAAAAATATTGGCTGGTAGAAGACACACAGCGGAGAACGACAAAACCAGAAAGCGCGCGACGCGGTCGTCCCCCGGTCCCGCGTTTGCATTTAGCGATAAGAATTATTGATGCTATTATTATTCATTAGTTTGTTTTAATTAACAGTAAAATGGTATTTTTGCTTTGGATGATTTTTGGATGGCTCTGGCATCCACACACACACACACTTATTAATTTCTTTATGGCGCTAGATTATCATTAGACTTAATTGTCTATTAAATATTGATTTTTTTTTTCTCGAGAGCAGAGGCAAATTCATAGAACCGGATAGATAAGAGTAGTAGAATATTACGTTACACGGGACACTGAAACAAGACACAAATGTTGGAACGGTAGAACGGAAAAACTTAATTACTTGGAATGGAATTATATTTTCTTAAATTACTTAACGCCAAAATAAAATCCGTGTTTTATTTTCGATGTGACGAAAAACGCTAGTCAAAAAAAGAGAGAAGAAAATTTACGATAACATCACCGAGAGAGGAAAAAAAAAACGTCTACGTCTACGTTCTTAAGTCCTGTCATTAAAATTTTTATTGAGCTTCTCCAGTTTTATTCCACCATTCATCTATATTCCCGAAAAGTGTCGTTTTATGTGTTTTATTGTTTAGCACAAAGCTTCGGCTTTTTCTTCTTCTTCTTTTTCTTTTAAACAAAATATCAGCTATACATGAAACATGACCCATTCTTCCATTCCAAAGTTACGTTAGAACATTATATTTTTATGCAGGGGCTCCCTGCTACGTTAGTGGATATTACATCATAAAAAACATTATTTTACCACATACAATTTATTGAAATTTTAATTAAACTTTGTCCCTTTCAGAAAATATTTACCACACGAGCAGTTAAAAATGTTGAGAATTCTTTTGAGATTGTTCGTCCGCCTATGTCTGTAAATATTTTATTCAGAATATTTAGTCTGTGGAATTTTCCGAGATTAATTACTGTCTGACAATTTGAAATACTTGTGATATGATGGATACCTTGCATTCCCTTTAAACATATATATTTATAATAAGCGATTCGCTCATCCAGAGAACGCTGTACCCCTACAAATAACAACGAATGCAACCTAAATGTTGAGTTTAAGTACTGTTTAAGAACAGGTACGAAAATTGCCGGTTGGAAAATGGGTTTTATATCGTCAATATGGTGGTTTCTGAAGCATTCATTCATTTGCAAGCAATAAAGTGCAATTATTGTCAAGTGAAAGAGTTGTTTATGATGGCTCGTTTATTAGTGATGCGATTACATGCATCTGAAGAGGTTGAAATTTTTTTTCATTTTCTTTCTTCATACAAATCTGTACTGTTCGCTTCGCTGCTTCAGCTGTCTGTGCAACAGTGCGGAAAATGCGAAATTTTCAGCACTTATGCAACGACGAAGCAATACGCTGACCATTGAAATCGTAAATAGCATTTGAATCACCAACCTTGCGTTCAAAGCAGTGCCTATTGTTGGAAAATTTACTTGCTAAAACGTCAAACCTTCAAAACTTAGAAGGCATCATCTTGAAAAAAAAAAAAATGATTTCGTGAATTTTCTCTTCTGGACCCCATCGAACAGGCTGGTTCCAGATTCCAAATACTGGGACTATAACCTTTTTGCTTTTCAAATATTTCTAAGACAAGCTGCCCGGCCCGAAGTCTAGACAATTTTTTTGATGATCCTGCATTTGAATCTACAATACCATGAGTTCATCTATAGTACACAAAGTCTGATTCTAGTTCCTGAACTGCAAATTCTAGTTTAGGTCGCACGTTTTAAACAGAAAACTGTAACGCAAAGTAGGGTAACAACCAACCATATACCTACATCCATCACCACAACCCGTCGTCATGTAACTAGGGAAACAAGTTTATTTCAATATGTCATCGGTTACGACTTACGTGACTCAACTATTTAACACAATCAAATACTGCTGTAGCCAAATAATCACCATATGACCAATACAACACTTATCTTGTCTTTTCTTGATTATAATATACGATTCAAAAGTCCCATTCCTTCGCGTTTCGTTACACAAAGCAATAATACAAAATAAAATCAATACATGGTCGACGTAGAACTTTCTTTAGTTCCAATATGATTTGGTATATACTACAAACTAAGGCATTAAACAACATAGTTTTCTAGCTTGTTGATTGTTCATTTTGATAGTGTCCCACACAATTTGTTGGTACACAACTCATCAATTTGTTATTTACACAGTCCATGTCCGAGCCCATACTTATAAAATCGAGCAATACGATAAGGAAAACATTATTGAAGTTTTGTTTTAAATAGAACTTTTTTTCAGTTGATACCTTCTCTAAGCAAATTTATTGATTTTGTTTGTTTTACGTGGTACGTTACCTGTATAGGTAACCGTTATTGGTATTCTAAAGTAAACCAACTCAAGTCGTTATACCGAAAAGCATTAGGCTCTGAGTCATAGACTGAGGTTAATGAAGAAAGCCGGTAAATATTTAGTATTGATATTGATCATGTTTCCCATCTGACATCTGTATCTGACATTCCCATCCATTGAAAAAGTTACCAACTAGTGAATTTTTCAAGGAAATTTTCCTCCTATCGTTTGATGCAAAAATTTTACCTCATTAGCTCTAACATTAGTGAACACAGATCAGTACATTGAGCCTTCAAAACTCTGAAACTCTTTTCGTGTCGAAGTTTTTTTTTTATAGAGAAATTACAACAAGTCAGAGCCTCATCTACCAACATTACCCATCAATTCTTAACGAAATATCTTGAGATAAAAAAAAGATTTTTCAACAACCAACACCAATATCACACAGTTCAAGAGACTTGAGTTGTACTCGAACAAGGGCGTGTGCTTTTTTTTTCTTACCAGTTTCATTACGACCAATTATATGCAAGAGCTCTACATTCCTTGTTAGAGTTGTTATCTTCTGATTAATCTTTTTCTGTGATTGCTTTCTGAGAAAGACGGACGGCTAAATTTCCATGGTAAAATGTTCAGCCTGCAAAAAAACCTTTTCCAATTAATTTAAGAAGTGTCATATTTTTAAGCTCTAAAGATCAATTAATGATAACTTAATGTTTCGAGGGTGTAAATATTGTTCTAATTGCATCTTATCTTTTTTTCCCCATTCATCTGTTCATCTTTTTCTCATTTCCCTTTAATTACAATTGCCAACACCATGAGTACTGTGACTGCTTATCTGTAATCATAAGAGCATAAAGCTTATGGTAAACTCAGCGTTAGATTTACATATAAATACCTGATGATACACACACACACACACACACAGTACACGACTTACATTCTCATAAATACCAAATAATAAGTATGATTCCTTGTTGAGAAATCCATTAATTATTTATAAATTTTTGCTTGTGCATAATGAAAACGATATATTATCTTGTTATAAAAGAAGACTGTCTGTTGACAGGATCGGATAAAGGATTGGATATGTATATATCATCGGGTGTATATCTAATGAATAAATGGATGAATAAGCATTATAATAAAACATATTATAGGTATAAATACAACGGGATTATAATTTATTAATTTATTTACGTTGACGAATGTGTTAAAATATTATGTGCAGAACTTTATTTGCAGACTTTGGCGTAATTGACGTTCATTCGTTTATTTCCGCTTTTCTTCAGTAGAAAATCAACCGGTAAATGTTCACTTCACCGGCTAAAATAGATTCTTCGAAGCAAATAAAGAAAACAGTTATCGGTTGTGGCACTTCCTATAAAATGTTTTCATACCAATCTACCAATTATTTTTTTTGACGGTTTCTTATTACGTCCCAAGTTTGTCACTTTTATATGAATCGTTTTTTTGATTTTCTGAAAGTTATAGTTTTCGGCAACAACGTTCGTTTTCTTGTTACAAAACGTTTTCGTCAATACTTCGGCATCTTTGGTATACAATTCATCATTTATGCATTTTAAAGTGTCATACTCGTGCAGTGTGTACTACCAGCTACTATTGGACAGATTCCGCTAATAGCGGTCTGTTGCGTTAAAATTTTTAAGACTGAAAACTCTATTTTCAAGAATTTTCACGCTATATCGTCTCCAACAAATATTATTCGTTCACCATAGAAACTTAGGCGTCCGCTGAGAGACGATTTTACAGAAAATTTACCATCAGCGAACCGCCGAGTTATGTGGGAGGACAACCAAAACTTTCGGGGATGGAAAGAGCCGAAAAAACTGTGGAACAAATCCGTTATTGGCGGAGAAAAAATTTTGATAGCGGAGAATTGCGGAGGCTCTAAAGTTCTAATTCAAAAAAATAAGCCCTTAAAACGTCGCATCAACCAAAAAACGACGAAAAACTGTCGATTGATTAATTCAATCCGGAAAGCTTACACGAAACTTTTTACTGAAAATCATATGGCAACTATTCCTAGTCGCTAGGTCTAGGTGGAACATACCATAAAACATTTATACATATCGTCATGAATGGCTTATTGTGTAGCTATCTTTTCCTTCGATTTTTTTTTTGGTAAACACAGTCTTGATTCACCGCAATAAAGTATACGCTTGCTTTGGAGTAAATATTATTGGATAAACATTTATTGTACCGAAAATTAAATATTAAAAAAGCCAGATGTGTCAGTTACGGAAATATAAATATAAAAAAAAACATGTCGATGATAACAAACAACATTTTTTTTATATTCTCTCTCTATAATATGAAACTGGATCCAAGTCAATAATGTTCTTTTGTAACGATACAAAATTAGGTTTTGTGTTTAATTTGTTTTTCAAATTTTTATTCTAATATTTGCTTATCCCATTGATTAAAAGAAAAGAAGAAGAAAAACGATGTTGCTGTTTTATCCGTAGTAATATTAACAAAATTGGATTGTTACTCTTCCCGACAAAATGCTCATCATTCACGTAAATGTCTGAACAAATTCCAGCGCACACGTTTCACGTGTCATCCGTGATTACACACTTGTTTGTTGACGATTTCGACAGTATATAGGTTGCTAAATATTGATTGCACAGGTTAGCATTTTGTCATGATTATCTTATTGATAGATTCCGGTTGGAATTTGATCTCTTCAGGGAAAAAAAAAAACTTTATCTAAGGTTTTGTTATCGCAATTACAACATAATATGGAAAATGGGATGTAAGGGGATATAAATAGCGATTGTGTTCGAAGGTCGTTCGATGTTTTTCGTCATTATTGTAAGATATTAAGTTCCTAACATTTCTCGTTAATTTTCCATATCAATGCTTTGGGAATTTAAACAAAATTCCCACTCCATTCACTAACTTCAAATATGCTTTTTCATGGGAAGAAAAAGATTGATACCATTTAATAAACCGAACTGGTGAAGTTAGTTAGTTACGTTTATTGGTTCTAGTAAGTGATTACATAGATTACAATTAGGCCTCATGTTGGGCCTCTTTTGTGTCCAATTACAATTATATAATAAGAAGGTATAAGTCTCATAAAAATTAAATTTTTCCGCCTCAAAACTGGATATTTAGTCTGTTGAAGAAGCTGAAGACTTTTTCGAGTTCAATGTTTTACCGAACTCGTGAAACTGGAAACAGTGACGAAACGTTCCTACTCACAGAGAAAAAAAAAGTTATTTACGCAACAAGTTGCGAAATTGGGTTGTTTATCCCACTAGGTGTGGTTTTACCAAAGGAGCGAAGCGAGTGGTAAAAAAATGCTTCACTTACCCCCAAAAACAGGCAGAAATTTGATATATATCCATTCACCGACGAAAAGTGAAACTTTCTTTGGTATTTTTATGCAACAATTATGCGTCTAAAGTCTGACAATTTTGCACAAAGTAATGCTGAGTTGTATGAAAAGTCTTCTTTTTTTGGCATGTGGACATTGTTTACATCAGAATTGTACTTTAACTACGCTAGAAACGTTCAATTTACACAGGACGCTTAGTGTGGGCAAAGCTAGCATGATATACGGTGAACGGTCACGTTGCAGATTGGTATTGTCCTGTATTTTTACGTGAGAGTACGTGATCATATTATTTACAAGTGATATGTATATTGTACTGTTGTAACCGCTGTAAGTACGTTTCTGTTGTACAAAACTTTAGTCAATTCGGACAGTTGATATTGTCCCGTTTGCAATCCGTTTTAGGTTTTTTTTCCGGATTTTCTCCCTGTGTATCCCGGTGCGTGTATTAAATTCTATGTTTCTGATTTGACAGCTCTAGATTTAAATGTTTTAACTGAAAAGTGTCTTGATTTTAAGCATAACACGTGTATTTTCGACATTTATAGATTACATTTCAGCAGTTAGACTAAATTCAAATAAGGAAGTATCGAAATGGGAACACGCTCAAAAAAATGAAAGAAATAGATGAATGAAACAAAAAACCGTCACGTTTCATCTACCGATCTGATATTATTTGTACATTTGGCAGACTGTACGGTTAATTGTAAAAAATTTTAAAATTATTTTTTTTTTTAGTTTTTGGCTTCAACAAACTGATAAAATATTTGCATTTCATTATTTTACACCTTAAAATATCAAATTAAAAATTAATGAAAACAAAACAAAGAACGAACGAAAAAAAACATTTTTTCCCCATTTCAAATTTAAAATTCAAATTATAATTATTGCCATTTAATTTCCGATGTTATCGCATTATTTTTGCATGTACTTAACATGAACATGTCTGACTGTATGGTATAAATATCTAGACTATAAAACCAATAAAATACTTGGTTACTAAATGTATATCAACTACACGCATCACAATAACTAAAAATTTATTGGATATTATGGTAAAATGATTCAAATGAGTTTTAAAAATAAATTAATTGCGGAATCATCAACGTTATACATACTTCAAATTTTTATTATGAATTTACTTGTTTATCGTTGATGTATCGGAAATGGAATTTTTAACTTTTTGCCATGGAAATTTTGCTTTCAACATTATTACAGCTCTGCTGCATTGATAGTAGGCTATTCTTGAAATAATTACGGTAAATTGAGCTAATATGCCGTGGTAGTGGTGAATTTGATTGGTTGGTTTCTCGTTGGTGAACGAGGTGGTCCATGTTACGTGAACATCCAACCAAACAATGAGTTTCCTCATGTTGCTCCAGTGCGGTTCGGACACTCATATTTATGTGGTATATGTTTAAAACCAATCGGTTTACGCAAGCAATCCGTTGCGGGTTTCATCATAAATTCGGTATGGCACAGCCAATTAATTTGAGTGAGCCGATAGTCTTAACAAATTATAAACGCTACAGAAACTTTCTAAATGATTAATAGAATGAGATATTGTCTGTTTGACACTATGTGTTGCCAACGGCTAATCGCCATTCGACAGGTTGATATAGATTTTTACATATTTGTCAATTATGCATTTTGTTTTGCACTGCAATGAGGATGCCATACATGGGACTGTGTATATTTTATAGCCTCACGTTGACGCTTCCACCTCCATGTATAGTGCAAATACTAACCGATCTCACCACACTCTATTGTGTGATTCCACCCTAGGTAGAACTGGTTTCATTTGATTTTGAGTTATTGAGTCTGACTATCAAACTCTTTATCTCGGCTAGCTGCACCAATTTTGGTGAATTGGAAATGCTGATTTTATAACCCTATTGATGTACGAATGTCAGACAAATTTCCTGGCACAGATTACAACCGTGTACGTCGGTTGGACTAATCCGATGCAGCTGTCGGACATCTGCATTCAAGTACATTTTAATGAATTCTAATTCACCGAAGTGTTTGTATGGGTTGATTAAATTCCACAAAAATTCAATAATTCAATTATACGGACCGATCTTGCACAACCGTTCTTCTTTTATTAGATGCACGAACCAACGACTACGTAATTAAAAATCCAAAAGTGTTGATTTAATGGTGTCACACCAGATATATAACACATATGTTACGTTAATCATGTTAAAAGGTCAATTTTTAAATCAAATAAAATTGTCCAATTTAGTTGAGTTGAATTTTGAATTGAAATCAAGATGTGATTGCGTTACACTGCTTACACTGAATTGAAACAAACATCTCGTAAAATATATAGGTAAATAGCATAGCGTCGATATTATGGGTGCAGATTGAATCATACCGTGTGATTTGATATCGATGTAGTGTGTGTATGTTTGTATGAGTGGTCAAACGCCCACCATGTTATTAATATTACAAATGCGCTGCTGATACATGCTTGAAATTCGTAACAAAGGCAACGGAAGCAAGCATGGCTTTTAAAGTTTTATTAGCCAACTGACGTATATAAGTTAAAAGTGGTTATCTTCGCGTACAGAAAAATAAAAGGAAAAAAAGTTTTTTTTTTTTTGCCTCAACTTAGAAAACTTTGTGCTTAGGGAAAATGTTTTCTTTTCAATTTTTATTATTTTCCATAAGTTTTATCAGCTCAAGGCGAGGCTCGAGGTTTTGATTTTATTTAAAAAATTTGTAATTCCTTGGTCGAAACATGCACAATTTATACTATCGTCGGTCGTGGGTAAATATTATTTCAGCGACCAGTAACCAGTAAACTCGTTTAAGCCCATGAAATAGTTCGGTAACAACGACCAACTATTAAGGTATTGTGTTTCCTATGTATCGGATACAATATCAAAATATCACAAATTCGACCATTTCATTTCGAATACAGTTCTATACTCTTTGCATCCTACAAGCAAACAATATATTTAAAAAAGTAAACAGCCAAGTTAACGTGATAAAGTGACGGCAATTTTCTATTTTGAACAAACAAACTAATGGTTTCCATTCAAAACTTAGAATTGTCGTCGCGGTAGACGAAGTGGATGGAGTACTGGATCCGTTTATAGCAGACGATGAAAACCACACTATTTCTCGCGATTGTAAAAACCACTAAAACTGGAATTGGTTGAGTGTGTTTTTCTCGAATTTTTCAAATTTCGCAATCGGAAAACGGTAGAATTGTTTTATATATACTGAACTGAAAAATCTTATACCAGAAACGGGTTATAGTTGAAATGAACGGAGCGAGAAAGAAAAAAAAACTAAAATAAAAACACGAGAACATAAAACGGAAAATAAAATTTAACAAAAATTTTACAAATGCTCCACTGCTGTTTTAGATGTTGAAGCATTATATTTTATCTTCGTTATATTTTGTCGCTAAGCTTAAAGCTTCAACTGAAATTGAATTCTATTTTTTTTTTATTTCTGTTAGTAAAAAAGGGACATAAAACATGTTCTGATGAAGTTTTACTGTGCTCTGCTATACGCTCGCATTTACGCTGCGGAGATGATGTATATATATTACATCATTCCGTCATTTTTCGCTTGCCATTCTTCACCATCAGGCATACGAGACTTTCAAAGATATTTTCAATCGAAACGAATTTATCGATAATTGATTATCAAAAATCCTTATCAATGATTTGATCATAATTTTCTTTAAGATAGTTGATGTTGACGTTAAATGTAGTTAAATTACCGAGAAATTTTGGAGATCCGATAAATATTACTATCGATGTATCGTCAACATAATTATCGATTATCGATGGTTAAGCATTAAAAATTGGTACACTTGCCGAATGACAATCTACACAGATACAAATTTGGGATCAAAATTTTTGGTCCGTGTGGGCGGTTAGGGATTCAAGAATGAATTTTATTTACCGAACCAAAAACTCACATGTACTTGTGTGAGTGTTTGAACATTTTGTTCTTCGTTCGATCTTGCACAATACCAGCTATGTCACGTAACTTACGTGTTTTTGTTGGTAGGAACGAGTTTTAATCCCACGAAGGTCTTGGCTCTGTTACAACGATTCGAAATAATATCCGACGGGACACAATGGCTCATGAAAATTCTCCCATTTTTAATTGTACCAGTTTGAAATGTATTGAACGTAATTTCTGAGAGATTACATTTTAATTCTAAAAAACATTCGATCGCGTACTGTTTATCTCTAAAAGATTTAAATCTCGGTCCACATTTCTTTCGGTGTTATTTTATATGCTTAACCAATCAAGCAGGGCCGGATTAAGATTTTGGGCGCCGCTGGGCTATTTTGTTTCCAGCGCTAAATACAGATACATCGTTAAAATTTCCAGCGCCAATTTTCGCCAGTTTGATCCAGCTCAAGGGGGAAGCCCCTATAGCCCATCGTGTTAATACGGCTCTGCGAATCAAGTGTTATCGACAGACAGCCAGATGTGTTAGAACCAAATGAAGTGAAAGATTTTGCATGAAACGATCAGTTGACAGTAACAGATTTAATGATTTTAAAACCATGATACACCCGCCGCCGCTTCAATAAGAACCTACACAATCCAATAACCATTAGGTTTCAATTTCGATCTCACAAACCGACGAGAAAATCTATGCATTTCAAATATAAAATCTCTCCATCTCTCTCTAAATTATTTATATTAACATGGCCCAGAGCATAGTTTCCTATTTTCTCACTTTGCTGAAATAATAATGAAAGTTGCAAAAGGCTGAATGACATCAAATGCCAATTTGAATCATCCATTCGATCTAGAAGTGTGTGTATACATTTTCTATATATTTTGTGAGTTTTGTGATAGAAAATACAGAAACGTTTCACTGTCAGGCCATGGTATCTTGTCGGTGTACACACATCTATATATTTATGTATCGGTACACGGAAAGATAAATTTGAGTGAAATGGTAGAATGAGGTCGACGTCGAAGGATTGTCGTTTTGGATGTGCTTTTGCATTTAAATTTGTTGTAATGTAGCCTCGAAGTGTGTTGTGTTAGCGCTAAAAACCAACATCTAGCTACAAAGCGTTGACTCGACAAAAGTTCTCGTAAATAAATTTAAAGACACTGCAATGGAAATGGGAACAAAATATGCTACCAAATGTCTATTAATTATAGTTCTTGTTTTTGAACATATTTTTTTACCGTATCATCTTGTAGCTTTTAAGTAAGTCATCTTGAATGGCATCAAAGAAAGGAAAATGCCGTCAGCATACAGATAAAAGGAAACGAAGTTCATCTCTTCTTCTTCTTTTTTTTTGTTCGCAATAAAACTTTAGTCTAATGACACAATATTGTCAAACATGCACAGTAAGATTTCATAGCAGAAAATCAATTTTCCAACGAAGAAGATCGTGGGGCTTGTTATTCTATCGAAAGAATGATGAATCATCGTATATGGCAGAGCAGCAACAATGAAAATTTCATTACATTCTTCAATATCGATATTTATGAAAACTCGAACAACAAAGCATATTTTCCCATCCAATGAATAAAACGGTATAGCGGAAATAAATTCGCATACACCTCGCACGATATGAGGATGATTCCTAAAATGCTAAATAGTGAAAAAAGATTCACGAAAGAACTCAATTATGTGTATCATACTATACATCAATTTCACCTTTTAAAATGAAAATACCGATCTATAAAGAAGCAGCGAAAAGTTTTAATCAAAATTATTGTGAGCTTCCTCACATTTTGTAAAATAACCCGCCAGTGTCTGGTTAAAAATGTTTTTGGGTAAAACTTCAGCTTCTGGATTAATCAACTTTCAGTGGTAACATTGAATAATTCAAGTGGGAATTTTTGGTTATTTGATGGTGATAGCATAGGCGTAAAACTGACGTAGTGACTAAAAAAACTTTTAAACTAAAAACGTTGGAAAGAACCGTGGAACTATGTGAAATATTTTTGGCTGAGACATTCTTTAAATCTCTGTTTTAACAGGAAGCCATGATGCGCCCTGTAGATGACAACCAGATGTACATTTTTGAACATTTAAACCAAACATGAGCCACCATGGAATGTTTCGGTCCAAAATATGTCACTAAGTTCTATGAGTCTTTCCTAAATTGGAAGCATGGTGGTAGACTCAACGTAGTTCCAATTCGAGGCCATCTCAAGGTTACCGAAGTAGAACCGTGGAATTCACCATATAGCAGTGCATGTGTTCCAATGCCGATGTTCCTTTACACTTTAGAGACACTAAACATTAACAGCGCGCAAAGTTTCCGAAAAAAGCGAAAATCGTTTGCATGAAAATACTTCTCATGAATATCCTGCTATTTGCTTACTCATGTTTGTACATTAAAAATGGCTTACACATATACACCTATTACGATGCTGGTGGTGTGAATCACTTTATGTACAATAGAAACCATGTTATATCATTTTTAGCCCGAAAAGCTAATTTATCCCTCACATCATTCATTACGCTTAAACAATAATGGTGATGATTAGTGAAATTATTTGTTTTCTTGTTTGATGGAAAACATTTTGTTTTGCAATTTGTAAACATATGCGTTTGATATTCATTTTACTGGGCTATTACTTTTGTTTTTATTTTCGTTTCCTTCGTAACGTTTATGAATTGCGTTAATTTGTTTCCAGTCAATCGTAATTTTACTCCACAGTACACACAATTTACATCGGTACAACATGCGTACAATTTGTTGGTAATTTAGTACTAGGGTTTACGGTTTTACTTTTAGTGTTTATTGGAATTTGAATTTTCATTCATAGGTATAACACTTCAGTGTACAAAATGGTCTGAACCAGCGATTTTAAGCAATTGCCTAACATCAATTGAGTGTTTCAGATCATTGTAGTTAGAGGTGTGCGCCGATCTGAAAATAATCGGCGGCGGTGCGCCGACTGGTAAGGGATCGGCGGTGGCGCGCCGAGAGAAATTTATAGTCGGCGGCGGTGCGCCGATCGGCGCGCCGATAAATTTACAAAAAATCTAAATTTTCGAAAATAATGCAAAAACATTTGAAAAAGCGTGCGCAATCCTTTTTACGAACACTGAATTCTTACTATCTTGCGATCTGAAGTATCAACAACTTATACAAGGGGAATCAACCGAGACATATCTCACCATTTATATTTTAAATGTACAATCACTGACCTTTTATTTTAAAAACATCTGATTTAATGAATCCACGAATGATTAGTGAGTTTGCGTAAATGACATATAAGCGAGAAGGCTGCAAAGCGCAACCAGTAAAAAACGATCTTTTCAAAAACAAGTATTTACAATAAATAAAAATCATCAACTCTGTTACGCCCCAAAGTCCCCAAAATGCAACTACCGTTTCTCCGTTGAATTGCAATAGAAATCTTTTGTATTTGGTAATCCATGGAGCGTTGTTCGCCAGAAGCTTTTCTCATTAATGAACAAAATTTCTTAATTAATGTACTTGTTTCGGGACCCATGCAACCTAGTGATTCAAAAGCAATAGGTGTAAATAAAATTTTTTCTTTTAAACGTATGTAATGATTATGCTTGAATCTTTCAGCATCATCTGCAATTGATCCAGATTTTTTGGATGATTGATTTATCTAATTTATCTAATGGTTACATCGCACAAAATCCCGTCCGGTCTTTTACCGTCATCTCTAGAAATGCCCGGAGGTTGTAACAGATTGAGCATGAGAAAAGATTTTATTAACTTCATCATGTCCTGGAATCCATCGTCCGCTTTTTTGCAAGATAAACCGTGTAAGCCATCCTTCATAACCTATAAGCTATAAGTCAACTTACAAGTTGGAAATTTTAAGTCACATCATCATACTAGATGTTCTGCAGGTTTGTTATTCCCAACTTATAATTTATATGTCATTTACGCAAACTCTTTACTATTATCTTTCGATTTATGCAATAACCGTTCCCGTTGTCTTTAGTCTATCTTCTATGTAGGAGTGAGTTCGTAGTAGAAGGTTTTCGCAAATAAGAGATTTAGATAAACTTAAATTTATAAGTAATAAGTGTATTAGCTGAGCAGCATAAAGAAACCTGACTTATAAATTAAGAGAGATAAACATTTGCTCAAACCTTGTACTCAAGCACACACTTTTGTATAGATATTTCAATTTAACTTTATATTACCGCCCATTAAAATGGTTGAAAGCAGTACACGTACAAAATTTCGGCGCGACGAAAATACAATCGGCGGCGGCGGCGGCGTGAGCTATTATTTTTCGGCGGCGGCGCGCTGAAAATTTAGCAAAAAATCGGCGGCGCGCCGGCGTAAAATCGGCGGTGCACACCTCTAATTGTAGTACAATTATGGTCCACATCCTTAACTGTACGAAAACTGTGCTAACTTCATGTTAGAACAATCTGTACCAACAGCCTCAACTGTTCGAAAACTGTGCTAACTGTTCGAACTGAAATACTTTATTGGAACAATTTGTACCCGTTTCTTCTGTTCGAACTGGGACAATCTGTAGAAACATTTTCTAACATAAACGATTGTTGTCTAAATTTTGATTTCTCGAACAATTACAAAATCAGTTTGAAGGACATTGGAACAGCGCTGGTAAAAAAAATCAAAAATGTACTAATCAGCAACATAAAATATGTTCTAAGTTATTGTGTCCTGACTTCAAAATCTTCAATGTAATGATTTAAAAGAAAGAAAAAAAGCTCTCGTCGTATTTTATGTCATCTTATGTTTATAATACAAGGATGGAAAATTGCTGTCAAATTTATGGTAAAAGGCAGGATAAAACATATTTTCAAAAAAGTTTTTATCCTCGAGGGGGTAATTATGGAAATTATATTCATATCGTGTGTTTCGTTCGCTTGTACATTACTCCTGCACATCTGAAAAGATAAGCTGTTGTTGATTCCATTTACTTTTATTAATGCAAATGACATCTACAAAGATATAAATTTTGCTAGACGAATTTTCTGAATTCGGTTTTTTTAGGGATAGGTCGGAACATTGACTTAGGTCACAATAAATGAATATTTTGTTTATTTTTCGTAATCTTGGATATTTTGGGTATTTTTTTAATCATTTTCCTTTTAATCATTCGGCTTTTCGTTATCGGTATCTTTTTCACGTTGTGTGTTGTATCTCATTTGCACCGACCTTTTCTTTGAAGAAATTTATTTATTTATTCGAAATTAAGGCATATCTTTGGATCAATAACTTTGGCGCTTGCAATGCCGTTGTACAGGAAAGTGGACGAAAATACCTTACGTTTACGTACGCCTTTAGCTGAATTTGGTCATGGTTTCGAAAATAAAAACCTTGCTTCTCTTTGCCACATTATGACTCATGCGATCCTTGTTCCGAGCTTCTTTTATATTCAAAATTTAACCTTAATGAGTGCAGACTGCTGAAAATGTAAACGAACACCGAACCGACGACAGTGAGTTGGAATATGAATATTTAAATGCAGAAACGGGACATGTCACATTAGGGAATTTTAGGAAAAATTAAATTTCATTGATTTTGCTCCGTTTCAAACAGACAGTGAAGTTTTCTGATACTATGAAACCAAAAATACCGTTGGTGAATGAAATTTAATTTTTCTGATAGTTCGGTAATGTGATCCGGTACATTCTGCATTTAACTATTCATGTGTAGTGCTGATTTTGGAACTTCATTTAATAAATTTGTGTATTAAAAGAAAGTATCAGGCCACCAGTTCGCCATCGAAAGCGCTCATAAATTTAATTTACTAACTTCAACCTAGGAAAATAAGTTTTTCTTTCTTTGACTTCAACTTAAAAATTAAATTTACCTGTCTAAAACAATAATTTCCCACTGATCCATCTAGAGCATTTTTGTTTATCTCGGCACATAAAAAAGTGTATGCACCTCTTGCCAAAATTGTAATCTTGACGTCTGGTCATTACGGCTCTCGCCTTTGGCTCGACCAGCAATGCCACACGTCTCGATAACAATTTTGGCAACAAGTACATAATCTTATACTCCCGGCACAGTGTTTCAAGTATCCGAAAAAAAAACGGCGTGAGAAGAATCTCAAGGAAAAATCAACCGTTTTTCGGGATTCTTTTTTTGTTGTGTAAGGAATGCACGGGAGTATAAGATAGGGTACAAAGAAGTTCGATACCTCTCACGTCACGGTGCTGGCACTGGCCCAAAGTCAAAAAATATTTCGAAAATACGAAAAACGTTCCCATTTGTCAGTCAGATTTTTAAGCAGGTCATAATTATAATTATAATTAGTGTCAATCGAAAGGTAATTGCAGTAGCTTTCAAAAAAGTCCCATCTTGCTATGCCTCGACATCCCTGTGAACGTTTATGGCCGTTCAAAGTCAGAGGAGAGATGAACCGAAAAAAATTTATTTTAAAAATGTCTTTCCGTCACGGTTTTGGAAATTACAAAATGAAATGCAAGAAAGTAACAAATGCATCCGAAAAAAAATTAAAAAGACCAGTAAAATTCCGAGAAAATTAAAAACAGATAGAAGAGCAATTAGAGCGGGGAATATTTTTGTAAGGCGTGTTTGTAAACATGATTGTTAATTTAGAACCGCTCTCCGATTAAATATTCGATAATAGTGTTGATGGCAAAGCTGGTAAGCGCTTGATCCTTCGCATAGAGAAATATGAACGAAATTTGCATTCAAAAGCTAATTTAGCAAAGAATTCTCATCAATATTTGTCATCGCCACAAAGTGCATAGCACACACACACACACACACACACAAACACACTCTTATACACAGACAATGTAATACCGTTACAAAATCTATCGAAAATTGAACATTCACCAATGTGAAGTTTGCAAATAAAATACCGAAAATTCCTCTAATTTATTTTGATTGTATGGCTTCATAACATGTCTAATAATAATTTGAATTTTTGCTGAAACCAAGAATGCAATATGTTCTCCAGAAACGGAAATATTATGTGTATACGTTAACATATTTGAATCCCAACGCAAATTCTCGAATATATACCGAACGCCAACTATGCATCGCAATTTAATGCACTGGAAATATTTTCGGTTTTCTTTTTAAATGCAAAAAAAAATTATTAATTAATTTCCTACATAGAGTATGGAAATTTAACAATTTTTTCACTCCATCCCCCCGATATAACACTCATGTATGCAGGGAAATATTTTGGGTTAATCAACATTTTTTTAAATGTTAAAATATGATTTGTTAAAATATAGGTGCATATTTCACGTTAACGAGTGTGGGCGCCGGGTTCCCAATTACGGTTCAAGAATTTTTCATCAATAATATCGACTGAAATATTCGTATATTCAAATGCCGATATCGAAATGAAATTCCGATCCACAGTACATCTCGATTAATTTAATAAAAATCACTCAAGTGATTTCATTAATTATTCGAAACAATTTTGATTAATCACGCACCATAACCATCAGTGAATGCGAACTCATATATTGTATACTTATGTGAGTACCACAACATTATTATGTTGAACCAAATCTCTAATTTGTTTATAAGCTGAAAGCGGATTGTCACATTTGCTTAGGTAGCATCCCATCTTAATGCATTGTATTGCGTCCGTATTAAACAGGATTTTTAGACTTTTCGAGGCTATGGAGATCTACACATAAGGCTTATAGGTTTAACTAACTAATATGAATTTTCCTTAGGGCTTAACCTTTATTTCAAGCCTATGCGTTCGAATAATATATTAGATTACAAGAGGTCATTCGATATTTCTGTGGCAACATGTTTTGATATAGACATTATACGGTTTTGTTTATGCTGTACATATACCATACACACAGCACACACATTCTTCATACCTATAATCATTGGTTAGCTTGTTCGGTAATGCCCCGTTTCCACATGGAATCTTGTAAATTTGTACATTTGATATGGGCCACAGATTGGATTTAACATTTCTTTTCGGATTTTTTTTTTCTTTTTGTGTGTCTTCCATTTTCGGTTACTCCATTCGCCATCGAAAGTCTTCATCTCAGGTTTTGTTTTATTTCACATATGGATATGTTTCTCCCGTACGGAAAATGTATCAGACAAATCGACATAGGTTGACATTATGGGTACGGAAATGAGTTTTATTTCGGTGACCACATTTGATTAATGCCTTTTTATGGTGAGTGTGGTATTGGTCGAGTAATTTTCATTTTAGATTTGTGGTTTATCGATTCTTATGCTCAGTTTGTGAAGTGAAATACAATCATGGTAGAGGTATCACATTTTAGCTCCCGCTCACCACTCAGCCGAATCGTAATTCTTTTTAATTTGTCTTCAGAATTGAAATGAAAATGTGAACGTGACGTTAATAACGTCTGATGTACGGATGAACAATGTATCATCTGTCTCGTAGATTATTTAAATTTAGAAATTTTGAATATATATCAACGAAACACTTTGCAATGAATCTTATCCATTAATTTGAATTTTATTTTGCATCTTTCAGGTAAGTTCATATCAACGCATCTGGCTTTGGTGACGTAAGTAAAAGCCACAGTAATTGCACATATACATAGCACGTTGAGTTACAATAAATTCCGTTTTCCACGAACATAATGTAAACCGAAAATCGAAATATGTTACAGCTGACATTCATCACAATCAAATGGTAATAGGTGAAGCGTAAAGTTCTCTCTACCTCCAATATATGATTGTTGATGACATAAACAGTGCAGTAAATTCCATAGACTTCACTTTATATGCAGACATATTATAAACGGAATAGTTAAATGAAATGAACGTGATCCAGAGTGCATACGTATCGCATTTACGATTCGAAATCGTTTGTTCTAATATAGTTTACAGTAGAGTTACTATTGAATTTACTGCTAATTTGAAATTTGAAATTTAATAGCTTCCATTTTACGTGGAACATGTATGTTTGATGCAGTTTATTGCTTAGCTACAATTGCAACTCAACGTAATTTGCTCTTAATTCATTGATTCGGTTGATGGAAGCATTTAAATTACTCCAATTTTAGTATTCTTATTGTCAATGGTGGTGATGATGTGACATCGTTGATTTCTCTACAAGACGTTGATATAAGGACATACAAAATCCTTTCGATGCAACGATACTGCTGGAATCTGAACACTTTCTTCAGTGAAATTTTATTTTAAAACAGAAAAATTGTATCGTACTTGCCGTCCATGCATCCATCAAAACCGCAAATAGCCGAAACTACACTTTATCCAACCAAAATTTCACCAACTCATCCAATTTAACCTCAGTATAATACTGGAAAATGCTTGATAAAATTGTGAATTGGCGGATTTGTATAAGCGATTTCATTAAAGAAAAAAACTTTTTTCTCGCTGATTTAACCAACATTTTTTTGGATATAACTCGAAGGTCCCGCGGTAATTAAAACAAAGACACACATAAAATTCAAATGATAATAAATATTTCCCCCTTACCGTTTGGATACTATTTCCAATGCAAAATTTTGTTGCTTCAGACGATTTTAGGAACAACGCCTGTATTTACGTGTTCTGCTATTTAAATTGTGCACGGAACAGAATTTATCAAAGAACGATGCCTGGCTTGTTTCAGTTATGAATCTTAAATAGATGTTTTTGAGGTAAACTGAAATCTGGACGAAAAGTTTTTATAATGAGAATATTTCACGGTTTAGTGTATACGTTTCGCGTATATTTACACAAAAGGTTTATTCACGTAGCAATGCAACGGGTTGTATTGTCGACAATTTTAGTTTTTTTTTTTGTAGAATTTTTGTTTTCTACTTTTAGTTTAAACATTTTTCCGTATAAGTGTAGGGTGTAGACGATTTTACAAGCTTTTCCCCCAAAATGTATGGGGTGTCTTCTTATCCTTATGGACAGCTTAAATATTGTTTATCATTGACTTTCATTCGAATAAATTCATTCGTTCGAATAAATTGTTCTACGACATCAATGTACACGAGCGAAGCCATCTATCTGACAGATAGTATCTGTCAATCAATTCACAATTCAAAAATTAAGTTTCCCGATGGTTACTTCTTCGCCTTAAATTATCGCTTAAGATTAGAAAGAAAAGGTTTTTTTCGCTGCATTTGCTGCGAATTTCACTAACAGTCTAGATCGATGACGACCAGTAAGTAAAAAATGTTCAGAAATAGGTTGTGGTGGCTTCACTCGCCCTAAAACACAACAAACGACCTACCAGGAAACATCTCACTGGAAAGGAAATTTTCAAAATCTGGGCAAAGCACACGCATCTGATATAAGCACTTTGAAGGAACTGTGGTGCAATTTCGTCGATCGGATTATAGGTGTATACAGCACCAAAGTTTAGAATCAAATATTTAATTTTAAAAGCAAATCTTTCTCAAAAACACACTGTTCCGCTTGTACTGCATATCTAATATTTAAAAATATTTTATTTCTTTAATGGTTCTGTGTAGGGAAATATATAAATTTTAACAGCTCCGCTTTTCGGTTCACATGAAATTTTTATGGAAAATTCTTTCATATTTTTCTGAATATTAAAAGTGTATATATATATATTGTGTGTACACTAGCTTCCACACGCTCGGTACAACACATCCAGTTTTCTGAAAATAATTTATGAAAAATAGAAAATTGCATTTTTGCGCCAGGAATGTAAATTGAATCAGTTTATGTTTAAAATATCAAAATAGTTCTTGGCGGCTATGAGAATTGAATTTATAAATCATTTTATTTGATACATTGTGTTGGAATATTCACCATTTCGACGACGAAAAAAAAGATCAATTCCGATAGTTTAAAAATCATCGTTTTTTTGCAATAATAATTTTATGTATCATGGCTTTACGATGCATCTATATGTGCTATTGCTGTGAAAACTGACAGGATTATTTGTTGAAGCGAACTAACTAGAAATTATTTTGAAAATATTTTTTAAATCGAATCAGACCGTGAAGTGTGAGAAAACGGATTGCAGTAAAAATAATAATAATGAAACGACGAGACGATACAACAATATTATTGATACATAAGTATTTCGAAGCTACGCCATAAAATCAACCTAAATTCTCTTGAAATACGTAGCTGAATATGAAAAGGTATAACAAATGAATTTGGATTTTTTTTTTGTAAAAGTCCTTTCTAAATATATTGAAGTAAAAATTTCACGGGTCCACTTTAGCACTCACCGCATACTCAGTATGTGCATGTTCAGTCGAATTTCGCAACTTGTCTGCATCAAATTCGCGTCATTGATATAGTATCTATTTTCGTAACAATGCTTTTCATTTGGATCTTCGATACAGATCATTAATCACTCATTTATAGTTACCATTTTATCGCTAATGTATGCGTAATTATATTTAGTTCTAAAAACAGTAGAAAAGCCTTAATCGTCAATCTAAAAAAGAAAAAGTAAAAAAGAAAATAAGTCACAGACGTAATAGCGGGTTCTCTTTGCTTAGTATTTTATAGCTCTTTTCATACGAAGCAAAAATGGCTAATGTTTGTGCATGTATAGCACTAAATTGAATGTTCTTATTACTTTCAATCACGATATCTGTTGTTATAGGTTAGTGAAAGCCACGTTTTATGATTGTGATATACGCGACATTATTCGGAAAATGTCACTGTGTTCAGACTTGAGTTCATATATATCAGGGTTTTTTGTTGTATCCTTTTCAGTTTCAGTTTTGCTATCATTAGACTGAAAAGCTATGCTTTTTTTTACCATATAATGGGTCTGGAACTGTATGCCATACATGAATAACATGCGTTGATTTTGGGTGATAAAAATTCTTCAGAGAAAAACCCAGTATCTAGTTACACTCAGTCATTTTTACAAATGCGCACAGCTACAAAGACCATAAAATTTGTATCAGCTCCACAAAACTAATAATTTATCTAAACTTGCAGACATATTGAAGTGGGAATTGTGGTTTAAAATTGTTTCCAAATAAATTTCGCCGAACAATTGAAAATCTAGATTTTAGCGTTTCATTGAGGGTTGAGTTTTTGACTAAAAAGTCGGACTATTAAAATCTATCGTTTCACTTGTTAAATGACATTTTTGTTGAAACATTTCAAGCCAGAACAACTCTTAAATCACTTTTCTCTTTCTAGTAGTCGCTATTAGTGATGTCCACAGTTAGAAAGGACACATCAGAATGAAAATGTTTTCAATCTCGGTTTAAAAGAAAAATGAAAAATGCATTAGTTGACGGGGTAAAAACACCTTCAGTCTTACATCTACCAATTTGTGGCGGCACACATATCAATTTACCTGATGCAAAATTGATTACACTAAAAAAAAACTATTACGTCTGCAGTCACTAAAGCCTAATTAAACACAAAAAAATGGCCTGGCTGAACAATATTAATTTTATGTTCTACAAAATGTAACCACACTGTCCCCATTCACCCAAAGCAACGAATCAATCATTTTTCGTCGAGAAAATCGACATTTTACATAAATTTGATTGTAATTATCAACCGACATAACTCTTAAACAGCACTTTAATTTAAATGTGAAATACACAACAGAATGCATGTGTAAGTTATACACGACAAATATCCGACCGATCTCATATTCATGAAAATTCAACGACATTATGTCACCACAAAAACCTAATTTTCATTGACGTAGATCTGGTACAGTATTACATATGTACAAATGTACACGTATCAGTGATATAAGTTGTGTTAAGGACTCTCTCGCTCTGTGTAACGAAGAGGAATAGTCATTTTATGTAGCCGGAATAAATGGTCAAGTGTACATATATATATATGGTAACCACATTATCTAAAACTCTGCTATGGTTTTGTCGTGTGTAATCGAAACTTAATTAAAGTGCCATTACAACAAAATTACTTAAACACAAAATACAGAATGTTTCTGGAATCGATGACACTTAATCGAGTTTTATGGCTATACATACCATCTATTTTCCAAAACCGAAAAACGGGCTAATCTGAATATTTATGGTCGATCAAGATCTACACTCGTCTACCTTGGTATACTTAAATGGTATATATCACCATTATATGGGCATTGTTGGAATGGAAGCATTCAAGGGTATTACACGGAGACAACATGGAAAAGCGAGAGGATAAAATATTTCGACGAAAATGTCAGTGATATTTCGTGTTAAAGACATAACTCACTGAGGATAATAAATAAAGGCAGCAAAACCATTAACCATTCAAGAGAGTTTAATATTAATGGCAGCAATAATTTTTTTTGACCGCATTTTCCGTTTATGTATATACGTATGTATTTCTAAACCCTGTGAGCGCCGTGGCTCATTTCATTATCTTTTTTCGCCAAATATCCAATGTTGAACAGTTGGTACGAAGTAAAGAGTCAAATTTATCCTCTGCATCATCCCAAGTTTTGATTTATGATTGTAATATTTGGCCACTCATTTTCGAATTATTTCATTCATTTTTAAAATTCCATTACATTTAAACATACCCCAAATGGCGTGAACTAATTATTTGGCCGAATGTTGTTGCTTTTTTTTAGCCACATATAAATTACGAGAGAGAGAGAGTGAATACACTGGATAGTAATGTGACGGTCTTATTAATACGTAAATGTTTATATTATAATCTGACACGATGTTAAGTAATTAACTGGGTGTAATATAGCCAGGAATGTATGAAACGAAACCATCGACGATAATCCACGTATTTACATAGAATGAATGTAGTATCAGATCGGGCTATTTATGCCGTAGCTTTTAAAGTATCACCGACTGAGCTTTAAGCCCACCTTCGCCAACGAAAACTTAGAACAAACAAATTGTCTTGTCAAAGCGAAGAACGAAATACGGGTTTGCACAGACGATGGGCCTGCATATCAGCATAATGTTTTTGTATATCAAACTACAAGCCTGTAAATGAATGACCCATGTGTGGTCACATTCAAAATCCCTTTGGCTATTATGCAGTTTAAATAGAAATATACACACACGCCATTGTACTCATAAAGTATAAAATTCATACGGGCATTTATTACACAGTCCCACAACGGAGTTACCGAGGGTGTTTTGTAAAGCATATGCATACAAAACATAATATTGTAAGATATCGTCTTTTGTGCACGTTTGCATATATTTAATGAAAATGCTTTTAGTTAAACAACACGTGTTTGAACAGCTTACACAAAATGTTCATGCTTTCCTATTACGTTTATAATGAACAAATTAATATATCTGCTTACACCGTAACGAGATCTCTAAACTTTGCGAAATCAAACTCCTGACATACACCTAACCATGAAGTAGAAGTGTACAAACAAACCATGTCTTTAGATCTTTAACCCAAATGATTGAACAGAAGTAAAATGCTTTACGAGACGTCGCATTTTAAAAGAGTGCCATTAATTTATGCAAATCAAACGAAATGTCTTCCACACTTTTCTATCATATCATCGAATGCATTTTGTTGGCAAACCTTCGACACGATACAATATGTGTGTACGTACGTATGCATCGCATCTGTTAATGTATATTTGCTACATATGTGGAAATTATTTGTGTCACTTGACATAGATGTATCGAAGGATTTATACAGCAACAAACAGGAATGTGTTCCCTGCATTTTGCTGATATTATGGTCGCACTAATTGGCAGAGCACACAACACTCGGAATTTTAATTATATTTTCTCTTAGCAACGTCATGCATGACAAGGATTCGGAAATTACAATGGATGGAGCGCTTAAAAAACCATTAATAGAATTTTATAGGAGAGTGGACACTGGACAGTGTAGCTTATAAAATGAAAATTGGAATGAAAATTTTTTGTTGGTCAATTTCTGTACGGCTTCCGACAGGGCAGATATGGTGGAAATTGTGTAATTTGAAGATACATTTTTCGAGAAAAAAAAGGTTTTTTTGCTCCTTTTCATGTTCACGTTTATGTTCACGTCAACAACAGTTTGTAGATTATTTTGCTTCAATGAAAAAAGTGTACGTACGTACTGGAGAGTGTTTTCTTCAGCGTTCAGTACAAGTATCTCATACACTTCATTACTAGTAGCCGCAGCTAGATTTTTTTCGCCAGCTTATCACAAATATTGATCAAGTATTTCATATTCGGGCGGGAATCCAGCTACTGGTTTACCTCGAAGCTATCCGTTTACTCGCTACAACACAGACACACCGTGTACGATAAATATTGTATTTTACATTGGCTATTGATCTGCTACTGTTCGGCGAAATGGATATCTGTTCACCAAGGGCAGAAAATAGGAAGTTCCAACAATATCGAAAGGTTACGGTCAGAGTGAAAGGCCGCAATTCGCTCAAGTTAGATTTTCATATTTTTACCCAAGGTGAACACATCCATTAGTCATCCGTGTGTGGCGTGAGTAACCGTTTTAATCCACGAAACAAATACATCAATTTGTTTCTCTATTTTTCAAACGGAGTGACAGTTGCAAAGAGAAAAAACTCTTGTTCACCCCATGGAAACAAGAGTTGAGACAACAAAAAATTTCTCATCTGAACTGTCATTAGAGAGAGCGTCAACAAAACGCCTTCTTCTCACCGCATTTGAGTGGAGAAAATAGCGTTATTCACGCCGCACGGATGAAAAACTGTTTTCGTTTTGTCTGATTTGATTATTCCAATAATATTTTCGTTCGGTATTTTTGTCTATACACAAAAATTTGTTGTCCTCAAATTTAGTGGAACAAAACCCTACAAAACCATTGCAGTGTGTAATTCGTATTATATAGGATAGTAGTGAACAATTACGGGGAAATTTAAATGTATTTTTCTGACCGCTCATTTCCTACACTACAGAACACTATCTACAACTATATACTGTTCATCTGAATTACAAATTGTGTGTGTTTTTCTCACCAAAAAAAAATAATCTATCAGATGGTTTAATGACTAATTCAATTTATCCTGAACATGACAGTCATCCGATAAAATGCGATACAATCAAAACATTGAACAAAATACAAAATTTATAGCAAACAAACCACCAAAAAATACTACAGCCGGTACATCGTTTAAATTTGAATTTTATTTTTGCAACTAAACATTACACTTTACTTCAGCATCAACAACAAAAACCGGCCTGAATCCATAATTACAAATCCATTTTGGAAAATAATAATTAAAACAACATTAATGTCGGTACATGGGGCGACGAAGGCTTTTTCACTCGACATTCCAATCCCGACAGACAACTGAGAGTTTGATGCGTTTCCATTAAAAGTTGAAACCAGGCTTCATCAGTATGTGTCTCTCAAGCAATGAAATTGTAAGAAAAATCTTCTTCCTCAAAAATAAATTTAAAAAAAAAACTCAAGAAGCCTCTGTTACAACGAGCCCATTTCCTGGAGACATGTCCTGTACATTGTAAAATCTATAACTGTGAGTATAGTTTCAGCATTTTAGAAACGAATAACTTTTAAAACTTCGTTCCACTAGCCAACGGGAAGATAGGCAATATCAACAAATTTGCGGCCGCCAGATTTTTGTTATAGCTCACATCTTGTCGATTCTGTAAATGATGTCCGACTATATATTGACGATATGAAATTATTCGATTGTAACATGAGTCTGACATGCCCTTAATTGCGTAAAAATAAATCGATTTCGTATTAATCGTATTCACTTTGTGATTGATGGATGTAATGTGTTCAATGGCTGAGAATAACAATTGAATGAGAGACGAAAAAAAAATCTCCCGTTTCCATTTAATGATTTAATTGTTGTCACCCTCTTGCGCTATACATACCTGTGAATTACACGGAAACATATTTTCTGCCATCACATTCTCATTAAAACGACTGAAATTATGCCATTTTGTCGTTATGATCAACGGGCCGATTCACGGTGTGAACTGAAGCTTTTGTTTTTAGGCAACGAATTGAAAAGCTTATTGAACTTTTTCCGCTGGTGTAATCATTGCTTTGATACGGTATGAATGGGAAGGTTAGTGTGATAAATTAATGGCAAAAATATTATAATGTTGGAAGTGGTGATGGTAAACAGTCTGAAAATAAATTCGTTTTCTACTGAATCGAATATCGAATAGTTCCGTGTGGTTTCGAAGTAATTACTGGCGTTAAATGGTGGATGAAATGATTTGATTGAACCATGGTTGCTATTAGGTTATGTATGCAGCAGGCTCTATAGGTTGATCAAAACGATAGAAAATAAAACGGAAAATATGTTCATGCAAAAAGCTGTCTTAAATGAGAAACTCAAATTTTGAATTTTACCATTAGTGTAATCAATGTTGCGTTTAGTTTTTCCATTAAATTTCTTTTTTATCTTTCCGCTGACTTTTCTTTTCTATAGTACAAACCAGACATTCTATACCCATCCCCAGTAGCCTTTCATATCACCTTTACCATTTTAAACAAATATTTTCCATCCAAAATCGATGGTATCTTATTACTACAAAGTTCATGGATATAAAACGAAGCAGTTATAATCAGTGTACAGGGTTTACATTTAAGGTACTAAGCTAATAGGTTATACTGCATACGTATATAATGTGGAGAACACCATTTGTTCGCTGAACCTTGATAATAGCTTAATCTTATGTAAACCAATAGAAAGTGTACATATAATTCCATTCTATGGTAAATATAGGAAATATATATTTATACGTACACGTACAGCTCGATTGAATTATACAGCCAGCGCAGAGAAGATATATATATATATATATATATATATATATATAACGCAAAAACCATCCTATTGCCGATTTTATGTGTATGTGTATTATGCATGAGACAATGGAGAAAAATTTGATAATAAATTCAAGATCAATGTTAATATAAAAAAAAAATATCTTTACCTAATATGTGGGGTGCGACATAAAAGGGTGATAAAGTTGATTTTATTGATTTCCTAATTTTCTTCTCGTTAGAAGCGATAAATTGTGGTTTTGTTTTTTTTTGTCACAATATTTATCGCAGCGCCGTTTTCTGTCGTACGGTGACAATGTACTCTCGACTATGTGTACCTTGCTTCAGTTCACTTAATTTACATAATAACTTTTGTTTGCGCATACGTTAACGTTTACCAGTACAAAAATTATATTTAATGTGTCCTTCGTTCTCGCAACGTTTGTTAATAAAATGTAAAAAATAATATTTATGTAACCGCCGAAAGTTAGCTTATGTTTATTGATTTCTGTATGTAATGGGGTATAGCACAAGACCTATCTGCATTTTATTAAAAATACTGTTGTTTCCAGTCGAATATTGGTAAAACTTTACAGATATCTTTATTCCGTAAAAAGGTAACAACTACAACAAAAACAGTGTTCGATGTTTTCCTTGTTTTATCGTACCATTCGATCGAAGCAAAAATGTACAGCTTTGCGGGGGAAAATTAAACCGTTTTGTGTACATTCAACTTACTCTGTCGTATATACAGTTGTTGCAAAATAGAGAGAAAAAAAAACATTAAAAAGTTCATACGATAGAAATGAATGGAAAAAAGGTATTCATTGCTTCATTGGGAATTGATAAGAAATTTCGAGTGCCGTATACAATTCGCTTTCCACGTATAGATTGTTGGTTGTTACGTTCTTCGAAAATATAAATTCAAATTCAAAACGAGATTCACATATTCAAATGTTTCACAATAAATGAGAAAACTGTTTTTTTTATATTTTTTTTGCCTTGCTGGTTCTGGCGTTGTTGGTGACTTGATGTGTCATGAATGTGTTAGTTAGAATATTTTTTGTCGATTCTGAGTGGAGGTATTTGACACAGATTTTTTTTTGTCTACGAGCTGGGAGTAGAAAGATTTCAAGTCGTGGACCAAGGGCCACCATTCGGCCTATTGTGCTCGCTCACGATCATTTAAATTTGATTGCAATTCAGATATTCCAGTATGTGTCTTGGATGATTGCTCCAAACCGAGTTGTGGTTCGGGCGTTCGGCTCTTCATAAACTCTGGACCAGAGTGGAGAGCCGAAATATTTTTTTAAGTCGGCTAAAGCCTCGGCTTAAGGCCCGTCATTGGGAAATGACAGGACAGTTTCCCGAAAATGTATGGAAAATTTTATCACAAAAATTCACCGAAAAGATTCAAAGAAACTCACCCATGATAGTTTCCATTGTATTCGTGCACCGTCTCTTCATGTCCCCAAGGCATATTTAAACACTAAAACACTTTACTCGATGCAAAAACAAAATTTTGTTTTTTGTTTTGTCGCGATAAAACACAGAAAATATTTCGACACAACTGTGACACTACGCTATTATAAGGACTAGAATGAATGTTTGCTGTGTTCACTTCGGCGGTAAAATATTTTCATTCAAAAAAGTGTCCGACCCTTCAACGATGGTAGACATTTATTAAAATTGTAACCTCTCCCACTTCTTTAGTAAGCTAACAAGACTTCGCTGAGTCTAAGCCACCTCTTCGAACAAAAATATCGGCTGAGGTCGAATAATTCTCCGCTGAGCTTTAACAAACCTTTGCTGAGCTCTAATAATTCTCCGCTGAGCTTTGACAAACCTCTAATGAGCTCTAATAATTCTCCGTTAGGCTTCAGTAAGAGTCCGTCAGACCTTAGCACGTTGTAGTAAGGCAATGAAGCTAAGCGAACACTCAATAAGCATCAGCGGATACCTAATAATTGTTGCTATGATTTGATAGCTCCACTTAGCTTCGGCAGATCTCCGCTGAGTGTCCGATTCACTCCATTAAGCCTTCCTGCAACTTGCTTAGTCCTAACGGACACTTTTTGTAGCCTAGCGGAGAATTATTATAGCTCAGCGGAGGTTTGTTAAAGCTCAGCGAAGAATTATTAGAGCTCAGCGGAGAATTATTAGAACTCAGCCGATAATTTTATTCAAAGATGCGGCATAATTAGACTTCGCGAAGTCTTCTTTGCTTACTAAAGAGGAACGAACGTTTATTTACGCTCAGCGCAGTCTTACGAGAGGCTAAATTTTTAATAAATGCTCTCCCATCGTTGAAAGAATGTCCGCTGAGCTCTCATAAAGCTTTAAAAAATGGTCGATGAGAATTATTAAATGTATACGCTACCCTTTGTCAACCGTTTGATATTGTTTTTAAATGTCCGACACTTTTTTGAATGAAAATATTTTACCGCCGAAGTGAACACAGCAAACATTGATTCTAGTACTTATAGTAGCGGAGTGTCACAGTTGTGTCGAAATATTTTCTGTGTTTTTGTCGCGACAAAACAAAAAAAAAACTTTTTGTTTTTGCATCGAGTAAAAAGTGTTTTAGTGTTCAAATATGCCTTGGCGACCTAAAGAGACTATGCCCGAATACAATGGAAAGCATAAGAGGTAAGTTTCTTTGAATTTTTTCGGTGAATTTTTGTGATAAAATTTTACATACATTTTCGGGAAACTGTCCTGTCATTTCCCAATGACGGGCCTTAAGGTTTTTAAGAAAAACTCGAAAAAATGGCCTCAGTTGAGCTATAACTTTTAATTTTGTACTCAGCCGTTTGCCGAAACCTACAAAATATGATTTCTCTGATTAATATCTAATGGATTGCTAAAGACACTAAAGCGCTACAACGTCATCTACACCCCAAGCCGAGGCTTTAGCCGACTTAAAAAAATAATTCGGCTCTCCACTCTGCTCTGGACAGTGCAACAGGAAGTGCTCAGCCGAGAGAAAAATATTCATTGAAAATCCTATGTCAGTCAAAATAAAATCCTTTAAAATTTTACGAAAGAAAATTCTCAAATCCATAGAAAATCCGCAAAATCATATAAAATCCTTTAAAGGGCTCCAACGAAATTTACAGATGTCTGCCACTAGTGCTCAGCTGTTTCAATCTCTTCGCATTTAGCGCAACTAGCGTTATCCACAATATCTCTAGTAAATACGTCATTTAACAGTGTGCCGTGAGGATGTCGCTCAGATGCCTAATGGTACGCTTGAGAGACAGAAACTACTTGGTATGGCTCTTTTTTGTCAATATGGAATTTAATTTTTGGTCTGTCTTGCAGAGTTGAGCAGACGCTAGTGATTGGCGTGAATGGCGTGTTTCTCGTATTGTTAAACATTTAAATTATCTCATCAAGATTGCAACATAAAATTTCCTTCCAATTTTGAGTAGAGATGAAGCAAATTTAGAATACGATTTTTTTTGCTCATCATTTACATAAATGCATTGGAGTACTTTAATTTCGCGTAAAGCAATTCAACATTTTCCATTGAAACAGTGAAAGGGTAAAAAAATACACGAGAACAAACGACTGAGCTTAAATAATATTTTGCCTTTTTTCCCAGCGAGCATGGTAAATGTTTTAAGAGAGTCTAATGATGGGCCGGGTTTTTTTTTTTGTTGTTAAATGTTTGCGTAACTGTATGAACTGATATGAACACTATGTATTCACTTCACAGTCCCATCATGTATGTAAAATGTTTTGTGGTGGCTAAAGCCCTGTGAAAACTTTTGAAAAAGTTACGTAATATTTTCCTAGAGTGGGCATTTTACATAATATATGAGGAATATTGGATTTTACAATGTTTAGGGAAGAAGACCGAATATAGCTTCTATACACATGATGAGTTGTGTTTATGTGTGTATAGGACGGATGTTTAAATATTATACATGTAAAAAAAAGTGTTGAGGATACACTCAACATTAAAAAAGGAGATCGAGTAAGACCCAAAAGTATATTAAAATTTGAAAAGTTTTAGGCTATAATTTAATATTTAATTTTAATAGGGGATGTTTATGGGTTTTTCGTTTTATGAAATCGCTGTTAAGTTTCCCTTTCGTTTACATTATTATATATGGAGGTGTACGAACTGAGTCGGCAACCGAAAAAAAAGATTGGAAAATACAATTTACATTAATGAAAGACAATGTTATTTGTGCAGAATATTTTTAGCATTAGGATGAATGACCCTTGAAATTATGACTTAGAACTTAAATAACAATACGTGATTAAAGTCGTTCTTACAAGTACGGGATATTTTAATTGTTGCTTCAATTTAAATAATTTGAAAGGAAATGTAAATCAACGGTATAACTGATTCCTAATCCTTTTGGGGATGAAAATTAATACAGTTCAGTTAATAACGGACGATATGGCTCAGTGGTTACGTACTAGTCTTACACCAAATTGATCCGGATTCAAATCCCGTGGCAGGCAATTCCACATGGAATTTTTCTAAAAATCATATCGCATGGGTAACGTCTTAAAGTCCACTCAAGCTTCATAAGGGTAGTTGCAGTGTGTTTGGTGGCTGTTTGGTGGATGTACACACTGAATGTATGTACATAAGTACGATGAAATTGTGTGTGTCTAGCCTACATTTAGGTGAGATATCAATTAAGCACCTAACTTTCCTCAGAAAGTTTTTGCATACTCCGAAGCGAGGCTCGGAAGTTACGTTAAGCCGCTGGTCTGCACTTGTTATTGGCCGAACAAATCAAAGCAAATCAAATACTTTTGTCCATTTTGTAATGAAAAAATGGGGAATAACGTACCGGACAGATAATCTTTTTCCTACTAATTTTGACATCAAATTGAAGCTAATAATTCAATCGACAATGAAAAAAACACAGCCATGTCAATGAAACTCCTATAAAATCCATCTTGTTGAATCATCGGAATTCAACACTCTCTTCAAATGCAATGATGAACTAGACACATGTGGTCGGTAGACTTATGAACTTGCCCGTTCGATTTCCCACAGCCAGATGGACATGATCCTAAAAAACTCTATGCCTGAAACAGAAATTGTTAATTAATTTAAAATCGGTTCTTAACCGTTTGTGCAATGGCGCTTTAAACAATCACATTCTCCACTACTTATTAGCCGTAGGATATGTCCTTTTTTCAGTAACAATTTTTTACGTACAAATCACCTGAGGGATGTAGCAGCAGCACACATTACTTAAGCAATACACACTCTATCTATACTAAAAAGTTATACTTTTTATTACCACAAATGAACAAAGTATAAGTTCCACAGGGCGTAACCGTCTAATGTATCTGGATGTATATAATGTATATGCCATAAACATAGAACGGTTCTACAATATTATGTTGTTTAGTCAAAGATACGGAAGAGACGACCAACTTTTTTCCAGTCTCAACCATATTATCCAGTTTACATGCAAATGCTTTTTTACTGTTGTTGTAAATATACAAGACCTTCTTTTCAGCCAACGATATTTTATATTTTCATTTTTTATTTATTCCTTCAACATAATTTATCCTGAAACTTTTTTATGTTGAAAAATGCTTTATCATTATTATGTGTATAGAATTTCAACGACGATATTCTCGGTCCGCGTGTACAATGCCTTTAGAATGGGTATTGCACAATTATTTATTATCGATATGCATAAATAAGGCGTAATCGCTTTGTTCGCCTCGAATCTTTCAATAAAGTGTGACACCGACGACGTGTGTCAATGGGTGGGTGATTTACTCAATGTTTATTTCTCTCTTCATTAATTCTATGAAAATATTAGTGACAATTATAATTATTGTGACTAACGCCCGTCTTTTCTTCGTCGGACCGAACACACATAATACTAACTAATTCTCACCATCTGAAATCCAAGCTCAGACAGTTTTTATGAGAATGGAAGAAGAAAGATTTATGGATTTATATTTATCGAATCTATTCACGTGTAAATCCGGCAGCTATGACATGCATTTTACAAATTAAATTTTTTTTTTTTAAAGAAAAATGTTCCATAAATAACCCATGACTGTGCAAGATCTTAGACTACGTAACGGCTGGTAATTGGATAAGATACACTTGAGAGTGATGTATTTATAATTCAAATTCAGTATTATGTCGAGCTTTAATAACATTGGAACAGCTAAACTACAAGCTACGATCTTTTCATTATGTGAAGAGCTTCGCATTCAAACGAGACGTAATCTAAGTGCTATTAGAGCTGATGTTAAAATCAAGCCTCCATTTCTGACTAATATTTATGAATGCCGTACCGAAAACATAATAAGAGGAAAAATGCGGTATAACAATTCGATGGGACGATAAATTCGCTGTCGGTCTCATAAAAGAAAACAATCTGATAAAAGCCAATTTTCCACCAAATTCAAATAGTAACAACAAGAAGGAAATAAACGAAAATAATTTTCATTTAAATCATAAAAAGAGACACTTCGACGCTGCCAGAGAGCATCAAAAGAAATTGCCAAAATTGGTAACTTTATTGAAAATTTATATTGAAATAACTTTTCTTTAGCAGATACGTTGACAATTTTGCAGTTATCAAAGTCGAGTGATTTTTTATTCATGGTTATTATTTACCTGTACCTAACCCCAATAGTAGCAGCTTAGACTGAAAAAAAAGAAAGCTAACTCTTACTACACACCGGATCGTATATCGTTTCATTGTGATGGATTTTGGAAATGATTTATAAATATTTGAGCCATATTGTGGAATTTGTGAAGTACTTTCGTTAAACGAGCAAATTTTTTGGCATAAAATATGGTGATTTTTCTCGTAGAGTTGTTATTGTCGGTGGGTGCCTTTTTCGGTTTGTTTATTGACGTGTTGCATATTGTTTCTTAGATGCGTTTTCTGTGTGGCTGGTAAATTATAGCGTAATGTACAAAGATTTTTTGTTACTGACAGGACTTAATAGCCTCAACAATGGACCGAGAACCCGATTTTTTTTTTTATATTTTTGTTCGACATAAAAACTGATTCTAGGCAGAAAATTATTCTACGACATGCGTCGAAAATGAACCTTTGTTTTATAAATGAATAATACCTCCAACGGATGCAGGCATTTTTTTTTTGTCAGATGTAAAAAAGTAGTAACGTTTTGATCACTACAGTAGAACAATTTTTATTCAGATTTAAATTCTTAAATCGATGAAAAATAGAAAAATCGAAGATTTTTATTTTTGAAGTAATAGATTTTGAGGAGTGAATAAAGTAAACCGTACATTTTAGAGGCATGCTTTAGAACAATTTTTTGCTCAAAATGAAGAGTTGCATCTGTTATAAAAGTATAAACAAAAAACAAATTTATTGCTCATCCAAAACATTAACTAATTTCCATTAAAATTGAGCTTTTTGCTCCAAAATGATGGTTCATAACAGTGCGCAATAACTTGTCTTATTCAACGTGATATAAGGAAACAGTTTTCCGGCACTCGATGGAAACGTATCCATTCATATGATATCCAATGGATGTGAAAAGTTGAGAATTTTGTCCGTGAAATGCAAAAAAAAAAAGATAACTCAAGGAATTTTACTAGCTTTTATTGGACTTACAAGTACATATAAAGCATAAAATTTACTGTTTTTTATTTCAATAACAATGAAAGTTTTGCAAATTAAATTTCTTTCACAAAGGATAGTTTTGTACATTGTTTTCTTACATTATTGTTTATTAAATTCTTTGTTACATTTACCTGTTCGTTCTGTAGAGAATCAGTTTCATGTTCCATAAAATATTTCATTATTTGAATCGTTCAAATAACAAACAAGCATCCAGTTTAATGGGAGGAAAGCATTCAAAATGTAGAGAGATCATTTAGCAGAATTAAGATTTTTTCTTCTTCTTCATACCGAGTCCTTATTGCTGTTTTTTCTTCTTCTTTATGTATAAAAAGAGGAAAATCTACAATAACTTATTCTTTGATGCATCCCATTATCATCCGTACATATATTTTCAGTTGAAAACTTATTTACATTCAGTTCAACTGTAAAAGAAGTTATGTTTCAAAGAAACGAGACTTTTCGGTCGATTTTGTATTATATATGTACGTCTATTAGTCGGCAAGATGTGTAGGGTACCATTTAAAAGCGAACAAATCCATTTTGAAGTCATATGAACGAAAAACTTTTGAAAAACTTTTTACATTTCTCGCTCTTACTTTATTTAAAAAATAAAAAAAATCTAAAGAAAACATTTAGCTTATGCTGGGAATATATTCTGCGGTTTAGTTATCATTAATATAACACTGAATTCAATGAAAAATGTGGAGGGTTTCGGTTGCATTTATTAGCGCAAAATCTTCTTCGTTTAATTTCATTTTTTGAGAGTTAGAATATAAATGAAAAAATCAAATCATTTATAACAGTTTATTTACATAACAAGAGGGAAGTGATAACGAGGATGAGGCATTGTTGCCCTTGTCCAATGTGAGAAAGCGTTTTGTCGGAGCTAATAAACTTTTAATGCTAACCAATATAAGCAATTGATGTGCTGCTTCAGCATGAAACAGAACATATTGACAGTACATCACGGCAGGCCCGAACTGATCATATGAGGTGACTTGGAAATTAACAAGTACCCTCTCAGTAATTTTATTGAATTTACTGTATCGTCGCCTTTGACAACTTTTTCTTCACTCTAGGCGCCTTTTCCTAAATTTTACGGACGCGCCTTTTGGTATGTCAGTGCGGACCTGCATCATGGCACAAAATGTACTGTTTTCGACCAATTTTGTACTATTTTCGCTGATATACTTAGTAAGTGTCTAGGAATAGGAGTATATAGGAGTCGCTGTCTTTGTCTTTGGTACCTGGCTGTACGTTACATTTTTAACGTTGCGGTTCTTGCAACGGATCATCAAAGTCAGTGTGTTCTAGTGTAATTTGAAATGAAAAATTGGTGCACGGGTGAAAGACGAACCCACAATCTTCACCTTACCGTGGTGATGCTCTTACCACTTGAGCTACCGGGCACACTTTTTATTTCAATCTTTGTCGTTTCATAATTGTCAATGGTGTAGTGATGTATTTCAACGGTCATTTGATACTCCAATAGTCGAAGTTTTTATTCACAATCTTTGTCTTTGGTACCTGGCTGTACGTTACCTTTTTAACGTTGCGGTTCTTGCAATGGATCATCAAAGTACCAAATGATTCAGTGTAATGTGTTGTAGTGTGCTCGTGGACATGTAATTTGATGCACGTATGTCGTACATGTATTAGCACTTTGAGAAAGAATGCATTAGCTCGTTTTCCCTAAAATATAGTGTGAAAGTGAGATGCGACAGTAGTTGCTTTTGAGTCCTTGGCATGCAAACCAAATTATTCATTTTTCCACTTTCTACGCAATTAACAAGTGAATCGAATTGTATCATTTATTGGAAAATAAAACAAATTAATGAAGAACTTAAACAGTTTTGGTTTTAACAACTTGGTAAAAATGATATTTTCACATTTTCCAATTAAATTTGCCCCAATTTCGAGACACTACTCAATGTACGTAGACACTATCAACCGATCAATAGTTTCGAAAACTAACATTACCATTAAATTTGCACAATGTGAATTATTATCTTATTATAATTTACAGGACTTATAGTTTTTCAACCGAAACTGAATTGCGGGAAATAGTTTTATTTTTGACAGATTTCGTGCTAAAGATACGAACATGAATGTGAAATAAGTGTGGGTTTGGGGTGAAATTATGTGACACAGCGAAATTATTAATGTGATTTCGAAAACATATCTTTATTTGACCGAATTTGCATTAAGTGTACTCTGCAGAATTTCTTCTTTTTTTTGTAATGCTAAGCTAAAAACGAAATCTATATCTGTTTGCGAACAAACTTTTACATAATTTTCTACGTTGCGAAAAGTTAAAACTGCAAAATGTTGCTTGCTTTAATATAACAGCGCACAATGCTCTATTAGCAAAAGTTATTTTTACAGAGAAATCAGAAGACGACAAAAAAGAACTTCTTCGAAGTGAAGTCCATCAGACACGAAATACAATGCAAAAACATCACCGAATTTAATTTTAAATTAGCGATACGATTTAATTTATTCATTATACCATTGTTCCGCAAGAGCTTAGGTTTTTTTTTTCATTTTTTGGTATAATAACAGAAAGTTGTGTGACGGTAGAAACATTAAATTAATTTCTATATTGCTATGAAAAATTGAAATGGAAGTGTAGTTCGGTAGATGGGACTTGTTATTGATGATCTTAAATAAATTTTATTGCTTCGTATTAAGGACTTTGGTAAAGTAATTTAGTGAAATTGTTAAAGTTTTGGCATATTTCAATGGGGGTTGGATGTGTGAGTTTAAGGTCTTGGTGTTAATTTTTTACATTTATTTGAAATCATGACACCATCTGTCGTCTATATCTACTTTTCGTTCTCGCATTTTCATCATTTCATTTTATTTTCTTCTTTCGTTTTTCGGTAATGAATGGTTGTCGAAGTTATTTCATCGTCAAATTATAGTGTTCGTTTCCCTTTAATTCATGTTTTTGAAATGTAAAAGTGGAAATAAAATTCACCAAAACGATTCTTAACGCAGGAATGTTACAAAAAATATCCAATAATTTGATAAATCAAATTAAATTTGAAGTGAATCAAGTGAGTCGCTGAAACCTGTCGCAATCTGATCGACTAGCATATCATAGATTTTATAATGTGACACGATGATTATGTCAAAGAAGAATTTTCCTTTGATGTATTTTTTCCTTCGCTCTCTCTCTCTCTCTCTCTGTCACTCTCTATCTCTCCCGTGTATAGTAAATAACACGTTACGGGGTACTACATAAGGCTCATTGATAATTAATGGATTTTTAATTTTAAAATATCCACCGAAACGTGTATTGTGTCTTGTTTTCAACAACATCCGAATAAAAAAAAGGTACTTGCTGTGGCGCCATATGACTCCCATGGTTGTTGTTAAAACGTTGGAACAGGTTTTTTGACTGGTGTTTATTAACAAAGTTTGAAAACTTCGTCTTTTAATTGACATCGTTTCCGCATGTACCGATATATAACGATTCCGATGATGAAAGGATGAAAAAGACTTTGTGTATAAGTTGTGTGTAAGGGTGTTCTTTTCGTAATCTATACTCAAAAGGAATATCGTTTGAATTGCTTGACGTTACAATGGCTTAATCATCGAGAAGATCCGATTAAAAATTCCGGAAAAAAAATTTAATGAACGCACGGTTCCATGTTTCAACAAAAGTTCCTTCTTTGACTATATGCTTTGTGGGAAGCTGACAACTAAAGTTTACGTTTCAGTGACAGGATGAGGGCAAAATACGATGGTAATTTATGCATAATTCCATACTTTTATTGACTTACCGTTTAAAAAAACGTTGGCTTGAAGAATGAGTAGTTAAATATGTTCAAGATAGTTGTTCAACAAGTAGCAAGTTTCTTGAAGAATATGTCGCTTTTCATTATAGCTTTCGTGCTTATTTTAACGGAAAGCCAGCAATAATGAAATCGTATACGGGAAGGCTTTGAAGAGTTTGTTTTTGTTCGTTAACGCAATCTGTAAAATTAAAAACTTGATACTCGCTTCAACTTCTTAAAAAAAAAATATTGTTTAACAACAAGAACATATACGTTTTGACGTCTCAGACTAAAACTGAAAGTTTAACGAAGGAAAAACTCTTTTATTTTCAATTACAAGCCCGACAAATTTTCTATTACGTCAACATAGTAAAGATATGCAAGACTGAATAGACGGCAGCTCACGGAAGAACTTTTTTTTGTTGTTTTAAATGCTGCAGTTGCGGATGAAAAAAAAAATTGTACTGAAGGGTTAACCTTTCATCTTCATCACCTAAAGGTAATACCGTCCCTCTTTCATAACTTACAATAATATGAGTTTTATGATGCGTTGTAAGCAATTCACGTTGAAACGTTTTGACGCTTTCAAGTGTTTTTAATGAAATTACAAGTTTCATTGCTGCTGAACTATTAGAAAATTTAGCTGGGTAATTGATGAATCTGTCAACGTCCAATTCGTTTTTTTCACTCCGTGTATGAGTCATAGAGGTGCTGTCATTTTATTATTGTTGGCAGTAGATCAAACTGACGCGTCACTGTTGCGAATAATGATAATAATTTGGTACCGTTATAAGAGAGACCGGATGACGACGAAAATTGGTTGTATGGTGTAATTCGATTTCCGTAAAAGTTCTTCTCCACATTTAATCACCAATGTTTTAATTACAAGATTATTAAATTTGCGTTGATAATGAATATATATGTGTCGACACCAACCTCCGGTGTATATACATACATAGTGAACGGGTGAACTGCACTGTCTAAGACAGAATTTTCTTCAGTTATTAAAATGTGAAAGATTTTGTTACTTGCACAGAAAGTTTGGTAGATTATTGTGTGAATGTTTTCGAAATTGGGAAAATTAGATATGACGTTGTTTTGAAAATACTCGCTAATATGCATGGCACACGGCGAAAATTGTGTATGCATATGACGAAAGTTTACCTCGAAAATGTTAAGAAAGTTCAATTTCATTTATTAATAGTGAGATAGTAATAATGTTGCGTTTAACAAGGAGGTTTCGTTATAGTTGACAACTTTTGATAAAATTCGTTAAGCTATTTTGTCACACAAGGCACCTCTTCGATGGTAATTGAGTTTACGTTTTAGCTCTGTACCAAGAAACGTTCTTCCGTTCCTTGTCGGTTTTAATTTTCTATGAACATATTTTCGAAAAGACAATTCACTTCCTAGATAACGATTGCTGAAGGATTATGTCTTAAAATTGTTTATAGGTGTCCAATGGACAACGTCAACGTCGGCTGAGATACGGAAGTCAACATCCGACTTTCTTATTTCTTTTCATTTTTTCACCGTTTCCAGCGTTTATTTTATTGCTATCAAGGTTGCGCCATCATAACTTGGTGGCTTTTATGATCATAATCATAAAACTTAAAAATGAAAAACTTCAACTAATTTATGGCAAAACTTTCTATTAAAAATGGTATACCGTATTCTAGTTGAAAACTTCGACTTGTTCGAGTGAGCAATCGTGGACTTTCTTTCTTTTCTCTAGTCTGAGCAGTTCTATCTATTCAATAGTGAGTTTAACAAAACGAATTTCCTTATTCAATTTAATGTTTAGGTCGCTGTGAGGTGGAGATGTACTTCGATTTATTAAAGTTTTGGAAATGTTTTAGTTAAATCACTAGTTAAGCAATTCGGATCTTTTTTGGGATTTACGAGACGGAAACAGTGTTCCGTTGTATTTAATAATGGTTTCGAAATAAGATCTGGCTAGGAACACAAAGTCTTTATATAATTTTAGCTGTCCAAGATCGACATATATGGTTAAGACTGGGACGGTAACTCGGTCGTTTAATTTAGCAAAGCTTCTATGCGATTCAATGCTGGCTCGGAACAGATCAATTAATGAACTTCTTGTGAAAGAGCGCGACAACAGTGGATGCCAATTACCTGGTTGTTAGTCAGCGTGGGTGAATAGCGTTGCGGATCTGTAGGCTAAAACAAAAATCATATTTTATGAGGCTATAGCTAAAAGCACGAGAATTTAAGGTAGTACATGAGGTTTCAAACAGTCTCACAGATGGTTTTAGCGACATTGGAGACGTAAAACGCCACTGATGCCGACTAAAAACCGTGCCCATTATCCATGTCATTTATATCCACTATCGTGTCGATTCACAAGATGATTGAATTTATTGTCGAATATCTGAAAATTGACCCGTTCCTCCATAAAGCCTTACCGTGCACGAATGTTGAATACCGATTATATCCGTCCTTTATGTAACGAATTGTATATAAATAAGATCGACCGAAAAGAAGCAGCTACTTTCATCGATTTTCGACTGGAAAACTGTCATAACTTTATTTTTATTTTTCCACAATATAACAGACACCAAAATTTCCATATCTTTTATGTTACGTGAATAGATTATCAAAAAATACCAAATCAACAACAATAATAATAAAAAACCGTTCACGAATTCATCGTTTCGTTTCATCCATCCAACTTTAAATGCAGAATTTTTCTACAACTCAATACCGACACACCACACAACCTCTAGCAAACTGAAAATAGTACCATATTTCCCCATAGGTAAAGTACGATCCAAATATATATATGTGTTTGGATGTAATGTACATTGTACAAAAATTGTACACAGCCAATTCATATCCGTACACAATTTGTATGGAATTTATTTTCTAACCGAAGAAGTCACTCATAACTTATAAAAAGAAATAACTTTCGGGATATTGGATTTTGTTATGAGAGAAATAAAACCGGAATTATTTGCACTGAAATGTTGCGAAAAGTATTGGAATTTTCGATTAAATGATCTTGAAGAAATTGAATCTAATTTGAAGATTAAGTTATTTTCACCAGCTAAATTTTTGTATTAATTCGAATGTTCTCATCCGATGAGCCTCTTAACGCTAAAATACGGTTGCTAACAACCGACGAAACAGAACGAAAACCAAGTAAATAATTGAACACCACACAAGAACAAGACTCTAAATACTATGTATTCTTTCGCTTTTATTCACAACAATTAGGGACCAATGTCACGCACTGGCGTTTGTGCGTTTTTTTTCTCTTTCGAACTTTTTTCTTCCTTTTTCTTAATCGATATTTTGATTTAAGACTTTAATTCGTGACTAAAAATAATTAGAATTTCTCGTATATTGTGATCAAACAGAATAGACTCCGTAATTTATGGTTAATATTATGAGAAACAAAGTAGAGCTTTTCCATCTTAGTGGGTAAAATATAACAGTAGTTTTTGTCTGAAATGCCGATCTACCTTTAAAAATTAATAAAGGCAACGAGACGAGTCATCGTCAAAATTATGCTGAGAGTAGCATAATTCTGTGAATACAGAAAACATACTAGAAATGAACAGAAATGATGTTAACTAAGTACCGTGTAGGTGAAAGTAATATTCGTAAAAGCAATTAAGTTACGTCTTTCATCTTTGCTATGATTTCTAAGAATTGTAATTTCAGAAATTCTTTAGATGTCAACAGCATTTCGATGAAACAAGTCAAGCATGTAAATATCAAATGTAAAGGCACATGAAAAGTAGAATCCTTTTTCTGAGTAACTTGTTTTCATCAACATCAAAATATAAACTACCGGTTTGGCAGACATGAGCTTGAGCAGAAATGGCTTTTTTGTTCGAAATCTGCCCCGACCCGTAATCCTCTCGAGTTCAGATTATATATTATATAATATAATTAATGAAATCACCGTTATAATTTTCCGATATTGGTCGACAGTGTAAAGGGAAAAATTGGTAAATCCGGAAATTCCGTCGCTGGAACATATTTTCCCATATTTAAACTGACCTGAAATACCTGAAACCAGAAATTCGACAGCATGAAAATATATCAAAATTCGAACCGAACTGTGTCCAACATGAAAAGTCTTTGTTGATTTTGTTGAAAAAAGAAAAAGAAATAAAAGTCTTTGTAATTCCGTGAGAGGTTCAAACAATTTGAACTCATTTTCCCATGTGAATATTCAAGCACTATATACTCTACTAATAGCTTTACCACGGCTTATTTTCGGACATTTTTGCTTAATTTATTAAGATAGGAAATGGTCATAACTGTTATGCTCTATAAAGTAACATTTCCTTCCTCAACGAAAGACCAGTTGTGGTATATTGTGTAATAAATAACATGGAAATGGCCAGGAATGTATTGTCGAGTTTGATATGTGAAAAAGTTGATAAAATACTGGAGAAATAAAGTTTTCATTGTTGATACACACACATATAGCACTACGAAAATGTAAATTGCAATCAATATTGTTTTCTCTTGCTCCCGAGATGGTCAAGCATTTTATTCTCCATTATAACAGCAATGTTCAATTATCATTGTCATTTGTTACGTTTGACGGGCTAGTATCTAAAACCATCAATTAGATTTAGTATAGTTTCGAAGGACATTCATATTTCAATTGAATGGGTATGAGTGAGTATGGATGTATCGTCCGATAGTTCTTACATAATACGTTTCGAATATCCAGAATTTATGAAACTTTAATGTTAAAATCGACATCGCAAAGAATGTTATCAGTGACGTATGTTCGTTCTGAAAATTCCACTTAAACATTTTCTCCATTCTGAATGTGCTATTGTATTATTACTATGTGGGAAGTAGCATTAAATCCGATATTTGCATATGGTATAAACCAATGATACGCGAATCGAAAAGAGAATTTCCTGTCATTCAGCAATACAATAGAAAATATTCGGATAACATTCACGATATTCACTCTACTTAAAAAAGAGCTGTACCGATTAAATAATGACTTTTGAATTACTCGGTGTGCAGTTCAAGTAGGTTTTTCGGTTTGCTGTCGGATCACCTTTTTCAACTCAATGGTACGTAAAACGCCATTTATTGGACATTTAAATACTTAGTTCTATACTCGCTTTTCATCTACGGATTATATGATGTAAGTGGCTAGGTACATTTTCTTTCAATTGTATTTGCTTTTATTATCAACAGACCATAGGACAAATGTGAAAAATTATTCGGTTTGTGAACCGACTCGTAACGGAATTTAAAAAATAAATTTTTCAATTTCGTTCTTTAAAAAATATGAGACAAAACAAAAGCTACTCAGTCTCAGGCTTCCATTAGTGGCTTGTCTTCCGTTAGTGGCTTGGCTTCCGTTAGTGACTTGGCTTCCAATAGTTTCAGATCGTCCATACGACGACGTCTAACATCTTTATTTGAAGCAACTGAGGTCTCTCTAATCCCTAATTGTAAAGAGGTCGAGATCCCAAATAATATTGAAGATAGGTCAGACATATCTAATCTGCTTCATTTCAATTTCAGTCAAACTAATATTCTCTAGTGAAACTGTCTCTCAAATACTGGTGAATCTGCATCCCGCTAGTTTGTAGTCTTAAAGACGGCTTGTGAATAGCAAATTAAGAAGATGGAAGCCATTTAGAGTTTGTTTTACAACTTTGTCGTTCTCCGTTTGATTGGACGCATTGTCCAATGACCTTTATGTCCTGCAATATTCGGTAACACTTGGAGAAGCCATTAGTAAGAAATAAACAGTCTACTGTATTGTCTACATGCAAGCAGCAAATACCACAGAAGGTAGCATGGAAAAGTGCAAAATTTAGAATTGAAAAATTTCCTTTTTGCTTTCAATTTGGGGTAATCCAATTGATTGACTGAATCTCCGAAAAACTACGTCTTTGAGAGGTAGCTGAGATATTTTATCTATTTGCGTTTGAAAAACCGAGTCGAGTCGAAATTGAATTAATTTCTGAATGGAGGACTTCGTACCAATTTCACACAAAGTCAATTGACAAGAGCAATTCTCTTGTTGTTGGTAAGAAACGTACAACAAATTAAAATAATTAAATTGGATTCTTAGAAACACCTACACCACAATATGTCCTCCGAGCCATTTCTTTGAAAGCGCTCAGAATGATGAATAATTGTAACTTTTTGTGTATAGAGTTGAAGTGCCATAGACTTTGCTGCTGCTTTGTTTTGCAAAAATACTTATCCTCCGAAACGTTTTTCGGATCAAGCAGCAACATCATAAGACATAGAAATGTGCCGCAGTAAATTGAAACGATGCTCACTAAAATACTTTGTTGAAGAGGCTGACAAGTATTTCTCAGTATAATTTTATGTACCAACAGTCATTCGAATATTCATATGAACAATTATATTCGCCAATCAACGAAAATTCAATTATTCTTTGTTGATACAGTCAGTGGCAGAGTGTGTTTTCAGCATGAGGCAGTTGAATTTACATTATTTTTTTTTGCCTTTTTCACCGTACACGTGCTCCAAATCATACTCGCTTAAGTGAGCATTTGTAGACCGGAGATGTTTTCTAAAATCTGTTTAGAGTTAGTTCACTTCAACCATCAACTCGGCTCGCAAAAAGTTAAATTCCAACGTATCACAACGTAGAATGATTCAATCGGATGGAAAAGGTTTTAGGGTATATGCAATGTTATGTATGCTCAGAAGTTGTTGTTTTTATTTAAACGAAAAACTTCTATTTCGTAATCGCATTGTTCCATAAAGTGAATGTATCCCCAACAGCAAATACTAGTATGTACTATTATTAGAGCACTGCGCTACTTGGAGTACACACACATGCACATAGCATGAGTAAACTCATTTCGCTATTATTACGAAAAACTTGATTATAAATATTCACTTCAATTGTTCGGAGTTAAAGTATTGTTTGTGTAATATGGATGCATTTTCGTATAGAGACTAACTGCACACATATTCCATACACAAGCGAGAAAATATGTTTTGCTTTAGCATCTCACTACGCCAACCCGTGTACAAAAGGTGCATTTTATTGTGAATTGAAAAAAATAACACTTCCGAAACATGTTGTGAAGTTTTTCGAGTACCTATTTTGCATAAAGCTTTTGTTTGCGGGGTAAAAGTGAAACAGAAAATGTTATTTCAAATCAGAAATGGAAATAAACGATCGCTTTTCAATATACTCAATCGATTTTGCACTGAAGTTGCCCATTTTTTTATTATTTATTTTTGAACAAATGCAGACGTTTCTATTAAATGAAATGTGATCTTGCATATCAATCGTCAACTGGAGTACAATACAAGTAGTAAATACTTGAAAATCGTTTTGTTCGATGCCATATATAGTATCCAAGCGAATAGAAACGAAAACCTTTTCCACTGTATTACATCGAACGCATATAACAAAAAGTGCCTTCCATTTGGTAGAGAGGTCTACTATGCGGCTATAACCAAGAAAATAAATTGTCGGTTAAATTGCCATTTCAATGGCTGGAAAGTAAAGAGCTTTACAGTATTTACATAAAGATTACATAATTTTCCGAATATACAGTCTGTTCATGAAACGGAAGAAGAAAATAATAGTTTTCGAAGTCAATGTTCACAACCCATTTATAGCTAACGGATGCTTTTAGCTGCTGCTTTTAAGAAGCCAGTCTTAGTTTATGATATGTATATAACCTGAAAGCATAATGAATAACAATCAGAAACATTGGGTTATTTGCACAAGACGACAAGTTAATCAAATCTATTTCTGATTTGAATGAAATAGCAAAACTCCAGATTTCCCAGACACTGTCTGAGCATCACATAATATTAAAACGAGATAGGGAGACGCTAAAAATGGATCCGATTTATTCAACATCATCGACGCAAATTATAAGTATAATACCGTGCTGTAATGTACAGTTTAGTATGTGCCAGCATGTTACAGCCAAAAAAAAACCAACAAAAATCCATCCCCAAAATTCAATATAGAACAATAAGCTGTTTCCATATATTTATGGTTGAAACACAACATGGACTATCTTGTTGAGGCTGGAAATTTGCTATAGTTTTTTTTGTCGTCATACATTTTCCGTTTTGTGGCGGCGTTCGAAAATTCAGAATATTCCGGAGCAGTGTGAAGTACACACAGCACACACACACAAAAACAACACGAAAAACATCACATCACAAACGAATGGTGCTTAATGGTCCATTTATACACAATGGACATCATTTTATGGGAGAATACATTTCCACCGAAATATTATCCAAATTACGGATCAGGTTTTTCTATTTTCGATTTTGTTATCATCACAACCACATTTTCATTCATAATTTATGTTTCCTCTTGAATACGTTCGGTGTTTCAAAAACATGATTATCAGCTGCGTTTGTATGTCGACGTATTGAATTTTAAAATTAAAAAAAAAACTGTACGGTTTGGATACGAACCGAACCAAAAACTATTTTGCGGCGAACTATTAGTATGTCGCCTAAAAACATGCTATCAATTATCGGATGACAGCAACAGTAACCAGAGAAATATTTTAATCATCATCTGATGAATCAATTACATTACTAATGACATAGGTCCAATGTGATGCATAATGTTACCGATAGCAGAAAAAAATCAATTGTGGATACAGCAGGCACAGTTGCGATAAGAAATCCTGGATACTCGTATATACTCGATTTCTTTTGAAAACGGCCTCGACAAAATCGTATCGATATTCAATTCACTAAGGCTGATTTATTATATGCCCAGATAGGTCTTAGTTCCTAGAACTCAAAACCGACTTCAAAGGTTTTTCACGACCTCTGAGCTGTCGTAGTATTATTTCTAGACATAAAGCAACGAATGTTTTTAAAACTGTGGTTAATTCATATCCTCTCAGCCTCAGCTAGCCGATAAACCCTCCACTCCAGCGCCGTAGAAATTTGTAGAAGCGACCCATATTTTTGACTTTTGAAGACACGCTACGTCGATTTGAGAGGTTGCGAAGTGCTTTTAAAGTTTTTTTTTAGATCTAGGAACCATGACCTATCTACGCATACAAAACAGTCCTAGTGAAAATCGCTCTGATTTCGCCGAAACTCTTTTCAGAAGAATCCCTCATACCCTTATCCTAATGTGTGGTATGATGAGACTAGAAGATATATTGTCCCACCGACACTGTGGTCACACTGAAAGGAAATATTTTACGCCTCATGATTGGGACAGCCATTTTGTGGTTTTATGACATGTTTGTAGCAACATTGTCCTTTTTCTCTAAAAAAAAAATGGGTCGAAAACTATTCGTTGCAAGAGAACGTTGCACGTAATATGACTGACACAGTTTGCATTTTATCTGCCAGTCTCACACAAGCTATTTCGTATTAAAAATTAACAAAATAAAGTTTTATCAAATCAAGTTTGACGGGTCGTTTTAACATTCAACCGCTCTTCTCAATCAGTCAATCTACTCATACACGTTTTTTTCCTGATTAGTGAATAATAAATGAACCGACCGATTCTAAGTCTACAGCAGCTAGACTCTACCTCGTTGGGATAGTATCGGACGGTTTTTGTCCGTAAAGATATAAAGGCTTGTTTTAACCTTTCTAATTGATAAAGTTGGATGAATAGCATCATATTGCTGTATCAAGAGGCAATAATATTGATTGTTATAGTCGTTCCGTACAAATCCAATCTTCAAATGGCTATTCAATAATTCATTTTTATATTCTTTTCAGGTAAGAATATTTCTATAAACATTGTTGATCATCGTTCACAACACTTTATGAGAAAATTTCACGAAGATATGGTTAATGGTGACTTACAGGTAATGTATTGCGTCTGCCTCAAGCATTTAATCGAAATGTAAGTGTGCTTTTGAATGATATTATTGTATATAGCAATGTTACTTCCGAAATCGATTACAGTCTAGGCTGTGTGTATGTGTGTGTGTGTCTGATGGGAGTCATGAGTGGTTGTGGAGTGTATTTTAAAGACCTTTTTGATAGGCGTTCAATGTAAAAGTTGAGATCTCTGTGAAACAAAGCTCGGAGCCTGATCTGAAAATACCTGAGAGTGTTTTGACCTGACAATTAAGGTCTTACCTACATTGTACAGAGTAGTCAGGTCAAACCTTATCTAAAACCGGGGAAGTTAAAGTAAAAATTTGTGCCGAAAAGTCATTTCAATATTCTATGCTCTTTGTATGAAAATATTAGCTTCACAAATAGGTGGCAGCGAAATATATGCCTTTGCACGATTTCTCAAATTTATGCGATACTTTTATGACCTTCTCCCTAAGTGACACATCATTCATGCTGCACAAATGATTACATTGAACACACAACTTTATATTTAATGGTTTACAACGACATCAAACATCCATTTTAACTTCTCATCCCTTTCAAAATCTAAAAATTGTAGTAAAATCCACCTGGAACTGATGAGTGCAGTTCATTTTATGAATATTTAAAACAGACGTGAAGCTCATAAAGCGTTTTCAATTCGCAAAAGTTGCGACACAATAGTCCTCCATTAAAATTATTGAAACAGTCGAATTGATAATAATTTACTCAATTCAGTTCAATATTGTTGTCTACTTGTCTACAAAAGATGTAATATCCATGACACATTTTCTTCGCTTTTATTTGGCGAATTGAAATGGTTTAAATGCTAAAAAGATTAGAGGTAACATTAACAAATTGCGCAATTTCCGCCATTGCTAAATTTCTGCACAGCTACAAAAGGGAAAATCGCTAAAAGAAACTGTGTACGATGTGAAACACACTCTCTAAGATTCAAAATAACGACTCCTCCATTCCGTTTTTATTTTATCTCCATTTATATGTGGGTAAGACAGACAGACGATATTTTTTGGTGAATGTCTGTAATGTCTCGTCCAATTAAACGGATTATAATGATAGAAACGGGATAGAGGAGAATGTAAGTAAAGAGCAATGGTCAAACTTTCGGAAGCATTTTCTTTTTTCGGAGAAACAGATGAGAAAAGCGAAATTTTATTATTTATATGTGACCGTTGATATGTCCTTTGTGTGGTGGAAAATAATTCAATAAGTCAGAGCCATCGTTAACTTTCGAAGTGTATGCGATGCTGAATTTCTATGTTACCAGAAGCGGCATTTGTTTGTATCCTTATACGAAGTTGTAATTATATATCGTTCTCAATGCCAACATCTGGTTTTTTCTCGTTCAAGCATGACCAACATAAATAGGGAAGACTTTTGCATTAAAGCATTTCGTAGATCAGACGAATCACAGTGCTGATTGACTGTGAAAACAAATGTTGGTGGCATAAAAAACCATAATTTATTTTTAATAACCGTATGGTTGGATGTTACAATGCAACACATTTCGGACATTAACGACATAACAATCCGATTGACCTTTTTCAATTTACAAGCGGAGAGGATCGTATTACACTAGTAACATTGTGCATAGAAACAATTTGCAATAAGGCAAATAAATCTCTGCAATTGAAGACACACGATACTATTAGTTCGCCGATGTGAAGGTTTGTGTATTGTTGAAATGTATGCATGAAAGGGATAAGTGGTCAATTCGACGCGAAACGCATTCACTTATATGCACATAATACAGCGATAGCAGAACAAAATATTTCTGTTCGTAAAAATAGCATTTCATTGGTCAAACACTGGAACGTCGAACAATACTGTTGGACTGTTGGGATTTGCTCACAAAGATGGCTAATACTTCCGCATAAACCGATAAGAAAATGTGACTACACTCACACTTTTCAAACCGTTGTTGTTCGATTATGTAAATAAAAAATTAACTTGGCTAGCAACAAAACAGAATATGAATGGAATACTGGTGTGGAGGAACTGTTAAAGATGATATGGATCCCGAAATATAATGTACAACATTTTCATCAGATCAGACCTACGAGCGAGTGACTCAAATCAACATCAAAATTTATCGAACTGAAACAACTGCGTTCACTAAATTGGCTATTTTATATGGGTGGAGTGATATATCCAATATTATACACCATCTATATATACAAAATTTTATCTGCCATTTATCTATATTCGTGTTTATATACATAAAGATATCCATAATTTCATAATATTTGTATCCATGTAGGTACCCTGAATGTATGTTCAAAATAATCTCGTATATAAAATCATTGGCATAGAATTGAATATAGACGAGAGATGTGCAATTGTAAATGCAATAAAAGTTTGATTGGGTGGATTGGTTTGCTTATGTGTGGATTGTTTGAAAAAGCAAATAATTTCTGTGGGTGTGGGATATCGTATTCCTATTTGCGAATAGTGGATATGTGCACACAAAACAGAATATAAACGATGTGTTTTGTGTGCACTTTGGTATTACGTACAACAATGGGAAAGAGTTTTAAATGATCCACATAACACTATAGTCGAATGATTCGAACATCTATATGTGTAATATGTATAATCAACAAAATATGGATGAAGTGAATATTTAAATGAATTTATTGTGAATTATTCTAGCAAATAATAATAAAATTGTGGTTTATGAACCAATGTCATGGGTTCTTTTTTTTCTCTCCCGCTAATATCATTACCGGAATGTAGCACACACAGAATTGATTAAGACCACCAGGTTCTCGTACAAAGGCTTTCACATAATTTACGTGAAAATCCTATTTTAGTTTAAAATTTATTTTATTGAAGAGGATGGAAATGTAAAAACAACTGCCACTTTACTACATAAACAGTCAGTGTAAAGAGCTACGTGGTTTGACAAAATATTTGCGCAATATAAAGTAGGAAACGTTCTTTTTTTTACATTCACTCCATTCATTTTTTTTTTATTATTTTCACTTCTGATGCTTACCTTTACGTTACGTTCTGCATTTCGCACTTAATACACTCATAGTCGACATAAAACTGTTTACACTCAATAAAATTGATAAAAAGTACAATAATTTTGCCGAATGCCGAATAGAATAACAAAATACAAAAAATTCTTTTTTTGGTTTATGCATTTTTAACGTTTTCATTTTCATCACGTATCCGTTGTTTGTTGTATCCATTACGGAAATGTAAGTTCAAATAAATTTGAAAAAAGAAAGAAAAATCCATAAAAATTTAAATAAAATTGCAAAAACAATATTATTTTTGGGAATGTGGTGCCGCATAATTCTAAAATGATATAAACATGAAAGTCATCGATTCCTGGCTCTACTTGCTGAAACTGTCTCGCTCTCTCACTCCCCCTCTCATAATCGCATAGTGCAACAGTGATTGTTTAAGGAAAATGTCAGAATTTTAACGAACTATTACACTCCGTTTAGATATTAGTTCATCCGTTTCCATGACGAACAGGAGCCAGTGAATCAATAGTATTTTACATGCTACATTCGTCGAAAACCGTACTTTTCATGTTTTAAGCACTTCTTTCGACGCCCTCAGCATATAAAATCCATTACATAACTCGGGATAAAAATGAAAAGTCTCGTTTTCGTGTGTTTATTGACCTCGGCTTCGCCTCGGATCAACAAAATTCACACGAAAACTCTACTTTTCATCTTTTTATCCCTAGTCATGTAAAATACTATTACATGACTAGGGATGAAAAGATGAAAAGTATAAACACACTAAAACGAGAGTTTTCATTTTGATCCTATGTAATGGACTTTACATGCTGAGGGCGTCGAATGTAGTGCTTGAAACAGGACAAGGACGGTTATCGACACATGTATTATGTAAAATGAATTTCTGAGAGAAAACTTTGTACTAAACGGTGGGGATAAATTTGAATCGTGTTCAAAAACGGAGTTCTGCATAATTCTGAAAAGAAACTCCCGCTCAATTTTTATTCCAATTAGTTGGTACTCGACAATAAAAGACGTTTCTGAAATCACTTATTAAGTGGCGGAAATAACGGAGGTCAATCGTCTCCTGGCAATCATTAACTTTAAACTGTTTCTACGACAAAGATTTTGGTCGAGAGTTACAACTGCTCGAAAGTTACCGTTTCTTAATAGCAACGAGCCATCGACAGATGTTACTTTTTAGATATAATTAATAATTATGAGTCTCATCGACTAAAATTCTTTTAAGCTTTGGCGGGTAAATTGTTTTTGGCACAGTAAGGGAATACTGTATCGATATAAACAAGTATTTTCAATAGATTGCTACAAAATCTGTTACTTCATTAGTTTTAACATTAGCCATAAGAATAATTCGCCAACTTTTATTGTTGTTGGCTGTAACAAATAACAGCCTGCGAAAACCAACTATTATTTGACTTTGGGTCCAGCCCACCACTAAATTTCTTACTATTAAGGAAGAGTAATTCGTTTTTTACGAAATACTTAATTTCAGCTGTACCATACTTTCTCATGTGTTTTCATAATTGCAAAAATCTTTTATCTGCAAATTGTGTGAGTCGTATGATGAATACTGCCAAGGGTATGGGTAGTTTATTGTCCCCAACATAAGGCGTGAAAATTAATTTCGCTTAAAATTTATGACACAAAAACATTTTCATTTCGAAAATGAAATTATGCTGGCATCGCATCGTATTGTTCGGTTGTTTTTTTTTCTCCTCTCATACAACAAGAATATTATACCAACTTTAAAAATGACGGTCCCCCAACTAAGCCACCATATTTGTTTGTTTCAACGTTTCGGATTTAATTTAATACGAAAAGAATTTACTTTGGTTCATGTTCACTTTAAAATTTCGTAATTTACACAACAGTCAATGTTGAAATCCTATCAACGTGTAAATAAGCTGCGAATTTGTTGATATCACGACCGGTGCGTGATATTTTGTGCTTTTGTGTGCTTGTCAAATAAACTATATGACACAATATACACACACATACACTGCATTACACTGTTACCAACGAATTATATATATTTTCTCAGCCCACAACTTACCTTTTAACTCCATTTGGTATGGTACCTATAATTTAAATAGATATAATATCCGTCGGTTGTTTGCTTATGAAAGTCATAAATTTGACGTCTAAGAAAATAGATGGAAAATGTGTTTTTCTGTGTTGTTTGCAAGTTTGTTATAGATAGCTTACATTTATTTTTGTTGGATGGTGTACATGGTGAACCATTTAGATATATGTGAAGAAATAAAAAATGAAATAAAATGAAAGTAAACTGAAATGGTGAGCTATTTTTACGAAATAAATAAAAGGTAATGTGGAGGAAAAGGTATCGGTTCGTCTAAGATATTCGCTACCTTTTCACTATACGATGGAATAGTTTGATATCATTAAGTGTAACCTGCTGACGGATCATAACAGTACTGGTCGCAGCAGGAATATTTTCTTACATTTTCTCAAATTTTCCTACATTTTCCCAAAAATATATTTTTTTAAATATTACAGTGAACGACATCTCAAATGTCTCACTGTCATTTTTTTCAGAGAATGTCATTGTGAATTTGCAATGACACAATAAAATTCTCAGAAAAATTTGACAGTGAGACATTTGAGATGTCGTTCACTGTATAAAATCGACGAAAATGTGGGAAAATTTGAGGAAAATCATTTCCCAAAAACGTCCCTGGACCGCAGGGCAACATTTTGCATTCTTACGAATCGAGGTTATCTATCCACTTTTGGATCCCATTTTCAATTGCTGAGAGCTGGATTTACGGATGACCTCTAATACTATAAGAACAACCGAAACCCTTGGTAAATAAATACGAAAACATTTTTCATCTCAGTTAAAAACCGAAGCACCAACGTTCATTGATAAATAAGTAGCAATACTCCGAACAGATAATGTAAGAGGTTTAACAAAATGCGGAAATCGATTACAAAGTTAATTAATGTCAAGCAATAAAAGAACTGAACTCACAGCTGTACAAATAACGTAGTGGTTAAGATCAGAGACGTGAATGAATGTTTACAGGGAAGTTTTTTTTTATTTATCTAAAAATGTTCCAGAAAAACACTCGGTATACCAACATCACCGACTGACTCGCTATATATGTTGTTCATGTGAATGCACAAATAAATTCTAACGAAATTAGGTGAAACAACCATTCTTCACTTTTACATTCATTCCGAATTGACAGCGAAACTTGCACACAAAAACACAGACCCATTTAAACAAACATTTTATCGTCCTGTTCAGCTGTCCTTTTCCGCAGAAATTGCTACAATAAACCGGACACATCAATTCCAACAGAAAAAGCATTTTATTTTCATTTTTCTCTTTGATATTTAATTTTCGTTCTGAAAATCAAAATATTTGAGAAAAAATATTGTCCCACAGATTAATTAAATTAAAATCCCATGACCAAAACAAAGGAGAGAAAATAATAAAAAGGAGAAAATTAATTAGTCCAATGATAAAGTTGGTTTTTTTAAAGCAAAATAAACAACCAGCCACTAAAAGCAGCAAAAAAGGGACGTTCATTTTCTTGTTTAACATATTTTTTTTGTTTATAAGTTTTCGTCTTTTTTTTCTCTCATTCTTAATTTAATTTTTTTAATTGGTTAAATTTTCATGGTTAAAAAGAGCTTTTGTCTGAATAATTCCCTAACTTCACTCCATATTTTATTAAATTTTGCATGGCTGCTTTTATAGATAAAAAAAAATATTGTTTTTAATCATAGCAGACCTACTACCTACGGAACCAATGTTCCTGAACTGCAACGATGAAAACAAAGTTTGTAATCTTGGGTATTCATTCGTTCAAGTTTTTCAAGTTGTTATTCCAAACTGTCCGGTTGGATATTTGCATTTTTTTGCAACATATATTACGTAGACTCGCCACGTTCATTACTCCATTTATATGACTTTAAAGAAGATTTTTTGGTAAAAGTGTTCAACTTAAATGGTAAACAAATGGTTCCATCTTGAACATAATAAACTTTTATTTCGCATTTGGTGATGCTGATCGTAGAATAATAAATTTGCTGACCAAAAGAAATAAATTTGCTGACCGAACAATTTCGAGTCATATATGATATTGTATTGTATAAGGCGATTAAAAAACGCTACACGAATAACATGTTTTGATAAAAGGTATATTTTCGGAATAAATGGGTGTGTTTGGTTTTGTTTAAAATGCAGAGAGTACGCTCAGGAAGAAAAAAAAAAGCGGCAACGAAAGTGTTCGTTAACTTTATTGCATGATACGTAGAAAATTTACGATGTATTTTCTTCTGCTTCTTCTTCTCCTTTACCATATCGAAATTATTATTTTCGATGTATATCCTTGTTATCAACGCCAAAAAAAAGAAAATATTGGAAGATCACCGTACCACAATTCATAATATCATAGCCAAAATAAATAATTTCCGTAATATACACATTTTTCCGGCTTTTCCGAAACACCTTTCGCACTTAACCTTACTGGTTAGCTCATCTTTAGGTTGTTGTTTTTTATGGTTTTGTGGCGGCCATACATAATATAATATAAAATTTATATTATCTGACCTTTGTTAGTGTACATCGAAAAATAAAAAAAAGGGTAAAAATTTTGAAAAATAATAAAAAAATGTAAAATTAGATTTTGGGTATGCGTACATGTCCAACTAACTTACATTCATATTATAAAAGGATCAAGTAACGGAGGGAAAAAAGAGGAAGGAAGGAGATACTACATACGTACGTGTATACCTACAAGTTTTACGACTTTGACCAAAATTTATTAATAAAACGCTGGTAATATTATAGAAGTTATGTCCATAATTCTGTCTCGCTATCTATCTGGTCTTTATGTATAAAATTGGTGCATTTGCATTAATAGATAGGTTAGACGGGACTTATGGAACCGAAGATAGCTCGACTGAAGTGGTCTCTATGATCCAACTGTTGATTTTGGGAGATATGCCATTAAATTGTCGGTATAGTAAATTGTTTTATGAAATTTTCTCGTTTTTGATCAATCAAATATCAAATTAACTTTTTACAACATTTCTGAATTACAGTCGAAGAAATTTAGTTTTCGGGTTTTCCAAAGGTATTAATCTTATTTAACCCACACTTTATCCCACAACAATGGAATCCACAAATTTAAATTTAGTTAACACAACGGTCACAATGACGGCGCTGCAGTCACGATTTCAAAATGTGATATAGGGTGGATAAACTAAATTTTGGTTTTGGTTACATTTTCTCTTGGTTTTTAATTATTACATCAGGCTTCTAAATTAAGAGTACCTTTATGCAATATAAACCGTTTGAGTTTGAAAAAAGATGTTTTGTATCAGTGAACGATATAATAAAGCGTTCAGTACGTCTCAACATACAAAAGAACGTAAAATATAATTGTACATTTAGCCACCCTACGTCCGTCATCGCTTCTATTGTCTTCAAAAACATATTGTGTGCTTGTCATGATAATTATCAGACGTTTGTTTATTTATGTGTCTCATCTAAAATGCTGGCCAGCAAAATTTTGATCATTAAATTCAACGGCAAAATTGATCTAAATGTTAAAGTAATTGTGAATAATAGTGAAGTTAATGTGGTTTTGTTTTCTCTTCATAAAGGAATTTGCATCAGTTCGATGTAAAGTGCGGAGCACCATTGGAAAAAAAACTTGTCGCTGAAGAATGATCAAAAAGTTGCTGGAAGCAATAGCTTCAACTAATGCTTTGCAGGATATAGAATCGAAATTAGAGAAACACCAAGAGCCGTCCATTTGAAATCTTCATCATCATCATTTCAACTAAAGGCTTTTTTTTAACGAAACGCAGATTCGGAACATTCTTTTTCGCCAAATTACAATTTGGCATAGGAAATCAATTCAACTCTTTGTATAAGTGAAGCTCATGATTGAGCTCAATCATGAAAACAGAATCTGGTCAGGAATAAGATAAGAATATGAATATATGACGAACTTCAAAGTTCCTGATTTATAATCCTGAGATGCCTGCTCATGCAATTATGCGATTTACGATTTCCAAAGAATTTTAATATCAACTTTTAGACAAAATAACAATTTCCAAGTCTGTTTTCTATTTGATTTATTTGATGTATTTCCGACCTCGTTCTAGGGTAATAAAATTTTCTGTGGATTATTTGTAACTTCATGAAAATATTAAGATTGAAAACCTCAGAAACATTCACATAAAAATTATGCTTTCCTAACTAATGTTGAAATAGCCTTTTTGCACTCATTAGGAACTTAGGAAAATAACTACTGGTCGAGACGGTTTACTTGTAGTCCGAAATTATATTTTGGCTTCGTAGAACACAGATAAACACAAGAGAGAGGAATTATATGATATGCAGTACATACTGTCCCGCAATGAAAGTAGATAAGTAGGTATGGCCAGTCCATACAAGTCGGAGCACATACGGATTTGCATGGCGCCACCTCAAACTAACTCATTTCTAGTGGAAATTTGCACTAGAAATGAGTTTGTTTGAGGTGGCGCCATGCAAGTCCGTATGTGCTCCAGCTAGAACAAATTTGAACGTTTGGCCATACATATCTATTTACTTTCATTGCTGTCCCGTACAATCTTTTTCTAAATAAAAGTTATAGTCAAATCGACAATATTGTATTATTTGGCGATTTGTCATATTTTGGAGTTTCTTCACACTTTGGCGATTTTTCTTGACAATTCATCATATTTAGTTGATTTGTTAAATCATCAAGAAAAGTCTCAGAAGTGTGAAGAAACGCCATAAAGACAAATTTTCAATTCTCTATGATCCTTGGAGTTTCTTTACTCTTTGGCGATATTTCTTGGTTTTTCTTCACATTATGGCGATTTTTCTTGTTGATTTAACAAATCAACCATAAGAGGTTCCGAGCCTACGCTGAAATTGTAGCCTACATTTCTGCGTTTCGAAATTTTTGATCGCTGATATCTTTTTACGAGAGCCCTTTTTGAAAAATGTACGACCACATTTTCGAGTAAAAATATGTCAGCTTTGAATAAAAAATAAAATTGTCTGTGAAAGTTCCATGTGCTTTGAGAAAAGTGTACCTTTGATGCAAATTTGGGGCATCGGTACAGTTTTCTCAAAGCAAATGGAACTTTCACAGACAATTTTATTTTTTATTCAAAGCTGACATATTTTTACTTGAAAATGTGGTCGTACATTTTTCAAAAAGGGCTCTCGTAAAAAGATATCAGCGATCAAAAATTTCGAAACGCAGAAATATAGGCTACAATTTCAGCGTAGGCTCGGAACCTCATAATGATGAATTGCCAAGAAAAATCGATAGTGTGAAGAGAAGAAGAGAAAAATCGCCAGAGTGTGAGGAAACGCCAAAGTGTAAAAATACGTTTTTGAAATGTCTCTACATTATCTTTCGTAAAATGATAGTGTCCTCGGGATCTTTTGTTAAAGTATGTTAAAGATGCCGTTACCTGACGTAAAATAAGAGTTTCCTTAGGATCGAACCAGGCAGCATTTCGTAACTTTTATAAAAGGATAGATTCACTAGCTTCGAACAAATAACACCTTTTAGATAAATTTCGTAAAAGGATAAATTTCCAAGGATTTGTTTAATCACCACGAAGAATCGCCAAAGTGTGAAGAAACGCAACAAAGACAAATTTATCATTCTTTGTTTTTGCCGGCGTTTCTTCATCCCTTGCCAATTTTGTATTTTTGGCGATTCTTCATGGGAATCATGATTAATGACGGCTACGAGCTTTAGCGAAAACGAATGAGATGTTCCGATCCGAATCTGCGAGCGAACTTCCGTTTCGTTAAAAAAAAGCCTTTAGTTGAAATGATGATGATGAAGATTTCAAATGGACGGCTCTTGGTGTTTCTCTAATTTCGATTCTATATCCTGCAAAGCATTAGTTGAAGCTATTGCGTCCAGCAACTTTTTGATCATTCTTCAGCGACAAGTTTTTTTTCCAATGGTGCTCCGCACTTTACATCGAACTGATGCAAATTCCTTTATGAAGAGAAAACAAAACCACATTAACTTCACTATTATTCACAATTACTTTAACATTTAGATCAATTTTGCCGTTGAATTTAATGATCAAAATTTTGCTGGCCAGCATTTTAGATGAGACACATAAATAAACAAACGTCTGATAATTATCATGACAAGCACACAATATGTTTTTGAAGACAATAGAAGCGATGACGGACGTAGGGTGGCTAAATGTACAATTATATTTTACGTTCTTTTGTATGTTGAGACGTACTGAACGCTTTCCTATATCGTTCACTGATACAAAACATCTTTTTTCAAACTCAAACGGTTTATATTGCATAAAGGTACTCTTAATTTAGAAGCCTGATGTAATAATTAAAAACCAAGAGAAAATGTAACCAAAACCAAAATTTAGTTTATCCACCCTATATCACATCTTGAAATCGTGACTGCAGCGCCGTCATTGTGACCGTTGTGTTAACTAAATTTAAATTTGTGGATTCCATTGTTGTGGGATAAAGTGTGGGTTAAATAAGATTAATACCTTTGGAAAACCCGAAATCTAAATTTCCTCGACTGTAATAAAATTGTCTTCGATTGTCAATAAATTTTCCATATTTTATAGCCTTCCGTTGGATACTTTTCTCTCAATATTTTAGGACATATTAAACCGTAATCTCAATCATCTGTTATGGATAGGTCCTCGATATAAGACAGTTAGCCTGTCCTTAATTACGGAATTAAACACAATTAAAAATCGATTATGAAAAAATGTTCATTGATATCATGTTAATGAACTATGTATTAATATGAACAAACTACAAGTTCCGGTAGATTTCCAACAGAAATGGATTACTTAAACTAATGATTGAGAAAATTGTCTGCCTCTCAGAACATAGGGTTCATTCATAAAGTACGCACGCCCATTATTAAAGTACGCACGCAAATGTAGTAGTTTTTTTATATATTGCATTGGTGCCACTGGAAGAATGGAAATGGAAAATAAAACTTTCACTTAAAAGTCTCTCGTGAAAGACGAATTGAAAACGTAACGTGTTACCAAAGACTTTTAAAGAAAAATTGATTATTTTTTTTTAAACTTCAATAGTCTTGTGACACTATCAGTTCCGGAGCGATAGCGGAGGACTTAACGCAGTCTAACCCCCAAAAAAAGAACGAAGAAATTTGTTTGAGACGCGTGTAGAATATGTACGTAACATGTACGTATTATAAATAAATACGAACGGGGCTTATTTTCAAGACGTAAATAACGTAAACCGGAGCTCCAATTACTACACACATGCTTGGTAATAAGAAAACAGTTCGCATTTGTTGTAATCCACTATTAGCTACTGTAAATAGCTCATATATACCGAATAGAATCAACATTTGAAATTAATTTTTCAGTGCAAAAAGCTTTCTCAATCAACAAGAAAAATCCTTCTTCAGTCTATAGCTTTCAGTTCATCAAAATGTAAACTCGTTGGATAATTTTGTTAATTTCCATTACACAATCTCTTTGAGCAAGCAATCACGTCTAAGCCATCGTCGTCGTGCATCAATTATTAAGTGTTATTTAACGAAAATTTGATTACTTCTACTTGCTTTAATTTATTTATTTTTAGACTTTTTTATTAACCTTCCTGTTCCCTCGCCTTCTTGAAATTGATGGCTGCGACTATCGACATACATTATAGTATCGGGGGTTACTGAATAGCGATTAATTTTCATCTTTACTTGAAGAAATGGTTTCATCAAAAGTTATATCGAAAACAAATATTTGGACACTCATTGAAAGGGATCCACTTTCCAAATTATAATAAATTAAGCAAACAAAACAGATTCGCATACATGCATCCATTTTACGTATACGTACACGACACTCACATATATATGTGTGTGTAACGATTCGCCCTATATAAATATTAACCTGATTCACTCATCGAACATTCCATTCGGGAAACTGACATAATCACCTTGATTTATGGACTCTATTTGTATTTACATTCCTTGTGGGCGATGTAAAATCAGTAACAAAACTGTGTGTTGGCATGATAAGGGCTGTCGTGGTGTTTTGAAATGTGAAGCAAATGACGTGTGAATAGATTTTATTTCTTCTGTTTGTTTCGAGGGCTTTATGCGTTGAGTTATGGTTGGGTTTTTTTTTGCGGAATACATGAGGATAATGTTAGGTTGATTGATTTGTAGGTAGGTGAAGACAAAGAACTTTAATTTTTTTCGAATACACATTACATTGAACTGATAAATATAAAATTGGTATATTAAGGGGTTTAGTGTTAAGCAACAAAACAGCCAGGGATCAACTTTTTTGATGAATGCGACAGCCATTCTGAAACTAAACATGAACTTTCCATTAACGAATTCTATCGGCAAACCGGGAAGCAAATCTTATCGGAACAGAACGATCCGATTTTAACCAATAAATTACGAATAAAAATTTATATTGCCTAAGAGGACTTAAAACATAGTTTGTTTGTTGTCTATCTGCATAACATTTGGAAAGTTTTTGTTGTTCTTGTGCCATAGCAAATATAACTTATCTGAAACAACCAAAAGTAAAGTTGTTTGACACGAAAGAAAATTTTAAAATTCTATGTCCGACATTTCTACTATGGGAAAATTTTGTATTCAGACGTGACACAGTCTCTGTGGGTATATAAGTCAGACTCAGGACCATTTAAAATGAAAACTTTGTCAGTTAAATACCTATACATTATGGAATCAGTATGAAAGGAAGGAAAATTTATTCTTGGACGGCTGAACACATAACAAACACTTTGGTATTTTATGTGCATAACCCACACCACAGCGATATGTATGAAAAGCTTTGTGAAAAGCATAGTTTTGACTTGATATTTTGTTTAAGTTTAAGAAAAAAAAAATTCTTTTCATTCTCTGGATGGCAGTGCGGAAAACTTAAGAAACTTTGTTTCAGTACTTTAATGTGTGCTCGCATATAAAAAAAACCACCCCAGCTTTTCCGTAAATTATTTTATAAATATAATACGTTGCAGTAGAAGATGTTTGTGTTTCTAGCAAATATCTACGTTGTTGCGGACAAGGACAAGGTATCTGAAGGAACTACGCAAACACTTATACGACATTTAAAAATACTTGTTCTCGTTCTCGAGTAACCTACCCTGTATTAATATCTGACGGTATTTTCAACAGAAAATGAGAAACTTTTCCAGCTAAATATTCATGTTCAACGACTCACATAGGTTCCTGTTTCATAGGTCAAAACTTTCTGATTTCTTTTCATGCGAAAATTTTGACGAAAGAATGGCGGATATTCTTTTCTTCTTTCTTTCATTTTGTGTGTGTGTGTGTGTGTGCTTGTTATGGAAGCAACATAGCAACTAGTATTTAGTGCTTTTCATTGGGTGAAAGGTACATTGAAATCGTTTTAGTTTAAAAGCATTTTCAATCGGATTATTTAACAAGGCGACGATAATCCTTATATTTATGATGAATCTGTGCTGACGGACTGTTTCGCGGAGACGGCTCATGGAGAATGGTAATCCAGTGTTATTTATGATTGTTGACTGAACTTTAAACGCTAATTTAATTAGTTTTTGATAGGAGACGCCTCGATTTATGAATATCGGATAGATCCGTTGAATGGATAGACGTTTTCGATATTTATTAGACGTTGATTGTTATGAATGCGGCCTCTATTTTCTTTGAAAGCTGTTGTCGATAATTTTCCTGATGAATATTTGATATTCATATGAAAATGGCTAGTCATCTCTATTATCGACAATAAGAACAAACACTATTTCTGACTTCTCTTTTTTTTGTAAACTAGCAAAATGGTGAAACAAATGGACTAATTTTGGAAAATCATTTTCCCATATTTTCAAAGATTTTTCTATTTTTCCCTAATTTGGAAAAATTTAGGAAAGTTCGGTAAAAAAATTTTCCAGAAAGTATTCCCTGATGTTATTAAAAGTGTTTTTCTTAAATCAAACACTTAGTAAATCGCTTATTCTCCTACATTTTGCGATACTTTCGTAACGGAAAAATGAGAAAACTACGAGAAATAAGATATACCCACCTCAAAATACTTAGTAAGAAATTCATGTCTATGATTTCTTGTCTTAAATTCCAACAGTTCCACTTGTCGACTTCAACATGTTAAACTATGTTCACATCTCACCAGTTGTCTCACTCAACGCATTCGCGTGGGACTAAGAAAAAACAGTGAGTCTGAGTCATAATGGATATTCCTGAGTATTTTGAGATGAGTATATATAGATTAAAATTGGAATTTAGAATGTTAGGGACTGTGAACAGAAACTGATTTTTATCGTAATTATTATCAAAGCAATGATTCATTTTCGACGAATTTCATTCATCGGCATTTTGTTCGAAACGATTACGTTCGTCCCGCATTCAGGCATTCAGACCACATTTCCTTGCATTCCAAATATCTTTTTATGTGATCTAATATTTAATATCCCGAAGCGATTTTAACTTGAAAATGTTTAAAATTTCCAGAATTCATTTAGATTAAAATTTTGGGAAAATCAATTAAATAAAATAATCGGTTTATTTTCATTCACTCATCGCATCCTTCTAATGTGAATGTGTACGTACAGCCAAGCGTAGCGTACAAATTGGGAATAACTATATAATGGACGATTTGTGTATCCAATCAAGTTCGTTCGACGAAAAATAAAAATGTTGATAATGATAATTTGATCATAATAAATCGATTTGAATTTTTGAATATAAAAATTGTTTACGCTGATACTGAGCAAAATTACGTGTGGGATAAAAATATGTTTGGTTTTTAAATATACCGACTGAATATTGTGTACATTTCGCCGAAAATGAATACGGATATTTCATGTTCTTTGCATTGGTGCATTGTTTCAATTAATTGAGCATTTTGATAAAAATAATTTTACAAAATTTTCCACATTTTCCAGGATTTTTCTACATTTTTCCAAAAATTACTAAAATAGCTTTTTGGAAAATGTGGAAATATACTCCTTGAAATTTTAATCATGGTCAAGGATTGTCCATAAAAGACATCCATGGTCTGGTCGTCCGCGAAGGTCATAGAAACTTTGAAAAAACTGTCAGAGATGCTAAGCAGGGGCGCCGACTTCTAAGGAAAATCGAGGCTCGGGCACCACTACTCGAATGATGAACACCACTACATATTTCCAGTTTTATTTGAGAGAGCACCACTACTCCCAGATTCGCTTGTTGTATGAGCACCACTACTCCCAACCACAAGTCGGCGTCCCTGATGCTAAGGAATTTATCGTGCCAATTGGACAATAAGCCTATTTCTTTATCTGTAGGATATTTCCAGTAACGGACTTCTAATTACGGTATTCTTACTGATGAATTTTTATTGTACTGATCCTAGACGAAGGAGGTGTTGTACTGTTATAGCAAAACTAATGTTTAAAAAAAAAATCAAGAAATTTTACTGACAACCGTCGAACAAATTTTTTCAGGTTAATACTGTTGCAATGCCGACTGGTCAATTCATAGGACAAACTTAAAAAGTTCAGTTCTATTTTTCATAGATGTTTGTACCTTTTTTTCTTTTGAAATGACTACATCGGTACACATGAATAAAAATTTCTACATTTCCGTTCCGGTCTATTCATGTTATAACTAATAGTCAACTCGGTGCTCTTTGTTGGCGTACACAATAGAAAACTAATTCCAATTCCACCTAATTTCTGTAAATCCTTTTTTGTTCCCTTCTACAACATGTATAGGAATCGAGAATACATTGCTCTTCGATAGTTTTTTCATGGCACACATTTGGACTCCTCTTGTAATCCATAAAATAACCCAACGACTAAACATAAAAGGTAAATGTGAAAATTCATACTGTCCGCCCTTCACGATGTAATCTTTTGTGTTATGTTTTGCGCTTTCGAAAAAAAAATGATAATCTCAACCATACTCATCGCATATCACTTGTTGTTGAAGGTTCTCTTTGTACACACAATGTGAGCGACTAACAATCTGAGACGAAAGACACAAATCGATAAAATGTAATTTTGCAAAAGAAAATCTTATCTAAAATTGAATTGACAACGTTATCCCCCCACCCCACCAATTTTTGTCTTTTAATACTCATTCAACAATTTTATTATTCTAATATTTGGCCCGCTAATGGTTTAGTGCGTCAGAAAAAAAAATTCTTGTTATTCCTGTGCTCCATAAATTATGTTTATAGGTGCTCCTAAGAGTTTTTGTCCTTAAAAATATTAAGCAAAAGCATACATATATTCAAATAACTAAAAAATTTCTCTTGTACTACGTTAAAAAAAATTCATGACTTGAGGCAGAAAACATACCTCTTGACATCAGAGAGAACTGAAATGAAAAATATAAAAAAAATATCCCGCTTTCGGGTTGTATATCTATAGCATATGTTACTTAGTTAGATATAATATAAAATATGATGAAGAAAATATCATAAATAATTTTTCATTTTTTTATGGTTTATGGTTTAAGGTTACCTTCATGTGTATAGCATATCGTAGATATAGATAGAATACTGCATAAGTATAGACTGTTCTACTTAGTTATACCATGCATACATAAATATTCCAAATATTCTGCGTATTACATAAAAGGAAAATATTTCTCTTTAGAAATTTATGCGTAAACTTCTTTGAACATTTTGTATATATAAAAATATGAAAACATACCACGATATTTAAGCCGTCTATTTTTATTGTACATTTTCTTGAGAAATGACAACGCATACCATTTTTGAACGCAAACCGAATCGAATAAAAATCGCTTAAGGCGAATTTAAGGTTGTTTTCCACAAATTACATACAATTTTGCTGTTCAATATTTAAAAATTTATTTTTACTATTCGCATACCTAGGTTAGGTTTAATCTTCGACATTGGTAAAGGAAGGGATTTCGTCTGTCAATGAGTATTGGCAATAGGCACTAAAAGATTCATTAGTGATTTAAGAATGATCCGAGCCTATGACTTTCATCTGTTTGTAAAATCTTATTGAGGTTTATGTTTCCATTTCTCTTTCCATTTGAACCGGTCATTTTTTTCATTTTTATATGAGTTTCTCGGTTAAACTTTTACTTTTTCCATAGAACTATGTATCTCCACCCAAAATGCATGTTCAGTCAGACCGAGAGAACTGACTAGTAGTTACGAATAATGGTGACCACGAGAAATGTTTTATTCGTGGTGCAAAGGTGCTGCAAAAGAAGTAGGGCTCTGTATGAATCACCCTTCGAGTAATGCAATCACGGCACAATTTTTCGAGAACTTTCAACAATTTCGGATTTTTAAATTCTTGCAAATTCCTAAGTCGAGAATTATTACTAATTTTAAAAATTTTCAAGAATTTCGACAAATTTCTAGCATCAATACCGCTGATGCCCTGAATGTAACCGTTAATTAGTAACATGATCAACCGCATCATTCGGATTCCATAATTTAATAAATTTCCTTCATTTCGCGGGGCGAAACATTTTAATTTACAATAAGCAGGACTAATGTGACGAATTGAATATTATGCTCAGTACTTTCTAATTCTAATTTTCGCCGTCAACCAGGGCCTATTTTAAAGAATTTAATTTCCAAAAATTTCCAAAATTTCACAAAAATTCTTAAAATTTCCAATTTTTTTTTCTGTTAGATCTCATTCCGAAGTAATCAGTTAAGCTGAAAGACATGAAATAGTTTGTGCATCTGTTTTGGACGATTGATTTTAGGCAATTTTGCGAGTTGTAGCCCGAACGAAGTGAGGGCTACGCGTGAAAGTGCCTAAAATCAATCGTCCAAAACAGATACTCAAAAAAAATTTCATGTAAGGGATCGAAAACCCGAGAAAAATCTCGAAACTCCTTCATTTTCGGCCCCGACACATGAAAAACAACTAAAAAGGCAGTAAAAACAACATTTGTATGCTTGCTAAGAGGACCGAAAGCAAAGCTGTCAATTCACGGGGCGAAAGCGATAGCTTACTTTCGGTCCTGTTAGCAAGCATACACAACTTAATACGTAACTCTTTCGGCCTACTCAATCGTTACATAAATAACTATTACGATGCAATCTGTTGTGTTTTTTTAGATGAAATGACGAAAAGTGATGGAAAAATTTGAGAATTTTTGAAAATTTAATTTCCTTAAAATAGGCCCTGCCGTCAACGCATAGACATTTATAGATGATCAAACATTACATCGAATTGATGATCGCTGAGAAAAAATTGATGACAATTGCCGATCGTCACGTAAATTTAACAAAAATCGCGAATCGTCCTCACGTCAGCACCGCGCTATTACAACTACCAATACAGTAATCTTTGTCACATAAAATTCGACATTGGATAAATAAACTGATTCGTAATATGGAAACCAACATGACATCAATTAATTAATTTAAATAAAATAGAATCAGAGAAGCTTAAACTCCAATAACTTGTTTGTGTGAACAATATTAGGTACTATCACCCCCACAATGCAATCGGTTTAATTGTGGTTGTTCACTCACTTAATTATGGCATAATTCGAATGGAAAGGCAATAATCGCCTTAAGGTATTCATGCGGTGATTAGAAATGTAATAGATTGCTTGTAATAAGCCGTGTCAATTATACATTACAGAGATGTTGTACAGAAGAACATAATCACAAACAAGGTTGTGTCTTCTGAAAAGCCATTGAAATAGCATTCAATCGATTCGAAAGCACTTGCATTATTAATAGTAAGTTTTATTGGAAATTCTGAAACGGGTCACAAAGGTTGATTGTTATTGTCGATGGCATGTACATCTATAGAGAGATTTATATTCACCATTCGGCCAGCTTACATTCGCTCCATACAATTAGAAATATTGAGTTGAACGCTTTGTTAAATCAATTTTCGTCATGTAGCTTGTGAGAGTGGACAGCTATGAGTATCAGTATATTAATCATACTTGCCATTGATTCTCGTTGCAACCCTATGCGATGCGCTTGTAACGATTACCCAATACACTTTCTGTATTTGGCCTAATTTCCGAGTCATGCTTGGGAAAATTAACCGGGCAAATTTTTGGGTTGAATGGATGCAGTCGTTTTTGTAATTGGATATATCATGCATCATTTTAACATTGTGAAGCAATGTGTAAACTCTTGCATTTTATGTGTACGTAAAGCAAACTCGTCTTAGGGTTGATGGGTTTGATTCAAACATCCTCTTCAACTTTTACTTTTTAACTATTTTTACTTTTACACTTGACGTAATTGTATGGGCAAAAGCTTTTTATAGACAGAGTTCTTTGTATTAACCCGAAAGCTTTTAGTGTAAAGGGTCGCGTGTTAAGCCAAACTGTTCTATGCGTTAAATGTTTTTCATTGTAAAGTTCGTTGATTTTCCTGTACTCATTCACTCAAAATTTATTGTCAAAAAATTTTCCACTTTAAATCGATATTTACACACATTCCAATACGCAATTTCACCCGAATAGTTCAGAGCAAATATTTAATTGAACGTGAACTGACTACAGACATTTCTTTTTTCAATCCAACAAAAAGTTGGTTTTAAGTCTACGCTCGAATGCAATATTCAATCCCTGATGGTTACTCTTAGCCACACTGTTTCTACAGCAGACATGTTTTCTGTAAGGGGTTTGAGTAAATTGATTTCCGAAGTAACACGTGATACGCATTTTCATTGCAAAAACACCGTAGAGAAACGTGAACAGAGCAGCGTACATCTCTGAGGATTTATCTGGCGGACATTTCTAACATAGGTAAAAGGAACATTTCATTCAAATGAATACAAAATGTTTCACCCAGAATAAACATTGACAAATGTTAGCTAATTTAGATATTCTGAAGCAACCGCACACAAATTGATGATAATTCATGGTAAATTAAATTCAATTTCGTTATGACTTCCAAAACGGGAGAATTAAATGTCAAAAACGAACATGGAATTATTATAACACAGACCCAAAACTTTGATTGAGGAAAACGGATGCGTCTTAGGCACAAAATATTTTTACATTCAATCTAAGCTCTAAAATCAGACCTAACTATACGACGATCGTTCTGCCCTTTTTTGTTAAAATGTTGCTCAATGCTCAGCTTCAGTTTAGTAACATTGTTGGTTTATATCCACCACGACGTATAGATAGATTGCTTTGAATATCAAAATGTTATGCAAAAATCTCGGTTGCTAATACAACAGAAGGTGGAAAATTTGAATTCAACCATTTCGGTTTTTGTGTTTTTATGGGAAAGGTATACATTTTTTATGAGGTGATGTGATGTCATATGAATAAAATATTGTTGGATCGGGGATTTTGTCTGATTTTTTTTTTCGGATAGTAATGTGTATTATACACATACATGTATCAGCTCGGTTTGTAATGCTCGATTTTTATGATCAACCTGCTTGTATACATAATATCCTAGTGAACGACTGCGAACGGTTTTCTCTTATGGCATAAGCATTTAAATAAAAGATTTTTGTATTTAATTTTCGGATTTTATGATGAAATGTTAGCATAATTTATAGCCGACGCGAAAAAAGATTTCTTTTATTTTCTCCGTTTGTTGAAATTGATTTCGAAATTGAAATTAAAGGTGAAAGACGCGACCTCGCCAAAACAAAGTATAACCAAAAAAAAAAAAAACCTTTCAACGAATCAAAGCTAACTCATACGGTACATAATCATTAGAGTGGTGACATTATTATGTAAACAGAAAATTTTTATTTTATGTCATAAAAATGCTTCACACCATGGAAACTATATCGGTATAGGGTGTGGGGCGTCATTATAAACCATTTACATGAAAAATGCTTTTAAAATTTATACAATCCCGACTAACAATTCCGTCACCAAAAAAATCATTTAGTGTAAAGAGATTTTTGGCGAACGTAACACTCACATCATTCGTTCCTTATGTTTAATTAACTTCAGGTGCAGTACCTTTGCGAATTTAGTCGTCAGTATCATGACGGATCTCAAGAGTGTCGTAGTAACGGACAGGTCAATCTGACAATTTTTAGATTTCGAAGCCTTATTGTGTGAAATTTACTGATCCGAGGCGAAGCCATTAACATCATTTGTACCATTGTCAGGTTAGGTACTACACAATTTTAGGTAAAATTTCGCTGATGTGAAGTAAAGTTACTTAACCTCACGTTTTTTCTCGATCTTACGATCTATTCTTTCATCTAGAAAAGAAAAGAAAATGGTAATATTGTGGTAAAAGGTGGTATAGAACACACTGGTTCCAACGCGTCAACTCTACAGCAACAGGGATAATAAAATGTAACTTCTCTATAGAACAACTCGACATGTGAAATTTAAGATAGGGTTCGTACTCCCTATACCTATTTTACCAAAATAATTCCTGAGACAAAGTATATTATAGTCCTGTTGTATCACCTGTTATATTCCTCCTAGGTAGAAATGTAATGTAATGTATTTACAGACCATATCCATGTACCCCACGTCCAACATAAATACTTTTTTTTGGTCATTGAACCTACAATGTTACACGGGATTTTTTTGTCCTGTTTTGCATTTGCACGTCATTTTTATGAATATAGCCTGTCCACATTCGAAAAAAAAAATGTCAAAGGAAAATAAAAATTTATGTTTTATATATTGTTGCATGACTCGCGTCACTGGGTCATTGAAAATAAAACCGCTTCAAGTAATTAAATAAAATAAATCACAATTGAACTGTAATTAATCAAATAAAAAATAAAATACATTCTGTCCACCCATAAGCATTCGGAAAATGGAATGAAACGATACATACAATTCCTTCCCTTTTTTCCATAAATTGGTAAATGCCACATACCCCAGCAGTGTAAGTGCTTTTTATAAATTTATATATCCAAACAATGGAGGAGTCTGTTTATTTTTATTTTTGCATTGACATCGAGACGTGCGCGTGTGTTCTGTCGGGAACATGAGCTGTCTTGTTACAAAATATTTTATATAATTAATGATTTGGATGTAATAAAATGGATTTGTTTTTATTCAATCCTAATAAGAGAGCAGACTTGGTAAGGAACCGGGTAAATAATGATCGAACATAAAAAGAAAGAAAAATTGAAATTGAAAATTACAAATTTAGATGAAATGAAAATATTTTTAGAATCGTGCACGAGTAAGCTTCTTCAACATACACGGCGTTTTCACTGTAGAAGAATCCATATTCTGCTGTCATATTTGTTTTATCGAATAATTTCATCGAACCAATTATCGTGGTAAAAGACAGTTCCATTTTTTTTTGTATGTATAGAACTAGTCGACTACACGAATACCAGTACGAAGTCAGGGAAACGAATTAATAGATCTAATTTTCTGTAACTGGATTTGAAAGAATTTTAGTATCTCGATGCGTCGTTTCGAATTAGTTGTCTATCCGAAAGTTTTCGAAAATGTACATTAAACACAATTACTGAATCAGAATTCGAAAAACCACCATTGCCTCTATAAGTCAGTCCACATTGTTCTTTATAAATATCGGAAAATGTATGAAAAACAGGTATAACATTTATCCGCTTATAGCTCGATTTCGGCTCACTCCTAGGCAACAATGGGAAAGCATTTTCGTAGATCTTCCAAAATTTCTTTCGAAAAATAATATTTGTGGAGATTAGGAAAAATATGGGAAAATGCGGGGAAATGTTTTCTCAAACATAAAAATTCTGCTCCGAGGACCTTAACTCCTGATTTTGTTTTTCTCCTATTTTCTGTTTGAATATTTTTTTAGATAGATACTCATCCGACGATTTTCCTCATTTCGGAAATTGTTCAGCGACAGTGTTTCTCAAATTACTCTCCAAACATACGATAACAGTGTGGAAACAACCTTCATTTTCTTAATTTTCTATCGACTTATTTTTATTTAACAACCCAGTGAGATAAGACAAAATAGCTATTTTGTACTGTAAGAAATTTCATATTCAATTTTTGAAGGAAAGGAAAAGTTGCGCTTTCCGCGAGGGGGACCGCACTGAATTTACTACACTTTTTGCAACTCTTTTTCCTCGTGCAACTCTTCCGCAACTCTTTTTTTCTGCGTGCACCTCTTTTGCAACTCTTTATCTTTGCCTGCAACTCTTTCGCAACTCTTTTTTTCGGCATGCAACTCTTCTGCAACTCTTTTTTTTCTGCGTGCAACTCTTTATTTTTGCGTGTAACTCTTTTTTTTCAGATTGCAACTCTATGCAACTCTTTTCAGTGCGGTCCTCTTCGGCTTTACGTTTGCGATGCAAGCAGCACAGGAAGCAGCATCAAAAAGCAGCTTTTCAATTTTCTTTCACAAATAAATCATTTCCTTGATTCTTATTCGCAAGCTCCAATCGACATACTGTGCGGACTAGAATAAAATAAAAAATTAAAGGCCCCGTTTTAATCCAATTCGATTTTTCTCTTTCAATTTTTTTTCTATGGAAATGTCAATCGTATCAATTCGATACCCAGAAAATATTGAAATTGTTTTCGCATTGTTTATTAAAATTGTTGTGACACCTGAATGCATTAACGTTCGGCTAAATAAATATCGGTTTTCGTATCGCATATAATTTTTCAATATAAATCGGTATATCGTATGCAATTAACCAAAGTTTGTGAGGGTATAAAATGTTCTGGTGAACGGCTCACCGTAATTCTAAACGGTACATGAATTGCTACTAATATCGAATACACACTAAAGTTCTAATTACGAATATAAATTTATGTCCGATTCATATTAATGTAAAATTATTTTCGAATATTTCAACAACGAGAAAAGTAGCATTTACGCACCAGTTATTTGGAACCGGTTGTCTGAAAATTGCCCGTAGGTGTCCATTTTGATTGGGGTTTTCGTTTCAATTTATTTTTCGTTTCGGCGTACAGTAGTCTACTGTCAGTAGAAGTTGCGGGAAAGGTTGAAAATTTTGATAAAATTATCAATATAATTCCCATGATATCAATGCAAATTCATTGACTGATTGACTAAACTTGTTACGAATTTTATGAAGTGATCTCGGGAGTGATTGCATCGCATAATTTGTTTGACAAATCTCCTAGCTCTTTTTAATCAACAAAGTTGTATAAATATTGACAACACAACAGAAAAGTTTCATGAGTATAACCGGTAATAATTTACGAAGAAAAATACGACAAATTCATTCACTAAAACGTTTTTAAGACAGGGAAAGTAATTAAAACTTTTTAATTTCGTACTTTTTAACAACAAAACTTGACAACAACATATTTTATTTACATTTTATCTTCTTTAATTCCAGGTAAGAGCACAACGTTCATAACAAGAGGTGAAAAAAAAGGGGAAAAAAACTAGTTAAACGGTAAGCTTCTATGATTGACAAAGAAAAATTAAACAGGCAGCAAACCAAGGATTGTTAGCACGTCAAAACCACGTATTACCAAAATCATCAACTTGGCGTATAACTGCAGCTAGGTGTCATAGCTGTCACGAAAAGTTTCTCCTTTTTCCACAATAAACTTCTCCGTGCTGCCGGGTGAACAATGTATATTGTACAACTTAACTCTTGGATTTACTTTAATGACGATGTCATTGAAATCTGTCCTTTTTGTCAGAAGTTTTCGTGTAATGTCTGTAACGTTATTATTATTCCTTTTCCACCTGAATGGGTGCTTCATCGTAACTATATTCAAATTTTCGATTTTATTGTATCGAAATAGGTCAGCGTTCATTTCATAGTAAAGTGGTTGTGTGTTTTGCATTTGTACCAGTAAATGTACCAATTAGTTTAAAAAAAAAACCTTAGCCCATTTCTAAGTTGTGGGTATTACGGTTATTATCACCTGACAGCAAATGTTTTTAACGAACAAACAAAACTCGTGGATACAACGGATCGTCCTAAAGCCAAGATCAAAGAGTATTCACAAAAACCGGCATAGAATCCTCTCGAAAATACTAATGATTGCTTTTGTGCTCTATACATATAAGCAGTTCAATATAAATAAATCAGTTAAAAGTCACGCAAAGCCAAATTTAGTCACTAATCTGTAAGGCTACTTCCGAAATTATGTTCACCAGGGACTGTGAAAACATCTATCACCATTATATAGGACAGAATACACCACAGATCCAGATATCGCGAAATATTGACGACTAGACGAAACGTTTTCTCTTACGTTTTTTACCGTTCAATTTCATTGCTGGTATCTGATCTTATTTCAATCACAAACATGTCGTGGAGATTGTATGAATGGGTTCGTGTAATCTAACTTTAACGGACTACCAATTTCAGCTGAATCGTGTGTAAAATTCAAATCTTATCTTGAAGATACGAAAACGTTCGTGAATAAACAAATGACGGCTACTGGCTGAGAGTTAAATTTTTCACTGGTTTAAAACACCAAACATGCAGATAAAATATAAGACGAAGACGAAGGTATTGATAAATTTGAACTTTATTCTCGATAAACTCAAGCGAAATCAATTAAATGATGTTTGCGTACAGCCATGGCAAATAGCTTGTGACGCGACCGAATACAGATGGGAATATATTTTCACAGCCACCAATAGCAACACCAAAGCTAAGAAAAAAAGTGGTTGTCAGGAACCGGAAAGAAATTCGTCCGAGTCAATCAATTTTTACCTGACGATTCCCACTTGCATGGAGTTGGCACCACGACGAACCGTTAGTGGACCGCCACTGTCTCCATTACATGCTCCACGGTTAGCCGATCCAGTCATACAAATCATTGTTGGCTGAATTATAACCGGAATGGAGAAACTGCACTGAGCATGAGTTAAGATATTGTCGTAAACGTAATGCAAAACTTCAGCAGCAACTGGATTTGCACTGTTTGTAACTCCCCAGCCAGATACAACACCGTCTTCACCGGCAAAGTCATAATTCACATCACTCATCGCTGGTAAAATTGCGGGTTGAATGGCTCCTGTTTGTGGCAACATTAGATGTTAATGAGAAGACAAAAACTTTGTGTAGCTTAAGTTTTGCCGTTTTATACCTGGAATCAATGGAGCAGGGCCGCCCAATCGAACAATAGCAACGTCGTCTCTAATTAAAAGGGGATTCCAGTCTGGATGCATAACAACAGCACTGCCCGGAACAGCGATTCTACGTTGATTGGGTTCGGCTTGATTTGTGAGGAAATGGGCTCCCAGAACAATAGTACCATGTGTCGCTCCATCCACACAATGTGCAGCTGTCAAAATGGTCTGTGTGCCAACCAGGGATCCACCTTGAAATTGAAGCCAATTTTAATTCAAATTCTCAATTACGTCACTCACTCCATTACCGCATAGTGCTTGTCCGCCGATATCGGGTAGGAACATCAAAACAGCAGCTTGGTAGGGAAATTGATGTGGTCTGTAAAATATTAATTTTGATTCAACGGTAGTTTCACGAAATTTTATTTTGTTTAATTACTGAGCAGGACGACCGCCCACGATGAGTCCACCATTTTTGGCTCGTTGGCGTTCATATTCGTCGAAGAAACGAGGCGATGGGCGCATATGAGCTGGCTTATTGTCCCAGAATTTGGGATAATAAGCGATCGGCTTTACGGTGCTCCAGTCAATGTCAACATTTTGAAATTCATCGGCCAATACGGCTGACGCCAAGAGAGTTAATGCTAGCACGAAGTACTTCATGGTTCCGTGATTTTGCGCTACTGGAATTTTTTCACGAAATTTTCAGTTTTTATCTGCAGTATTTGGCTCAGATAATTCATATCAGTCGATGAGTTGCTTAAAGCTCTTCAATATTTGATTGTTTTAGCAATCAGTACACAATTTATCGAAAATCAGCAGATAATGTACTTGTACGAAAATACCGTTTTATGAATGGGCGAGTAGCAACCTATATCTGTAAAAGTCCTGTTTGTTGATAATATTCCGGCCGGAGACATAGTTACCAGCTTATCAGTTATGTTTTTGTGATTTGTAAATTTTGAGCGAATTGACCCCTTTAAGATATGGTTCACAATCATCAGTGACGGAGGTTCGTGATGTACTGATAAAGTGCATAGTCAGGTCAGTTTTTTTATCAGTTAAAATGTTTAGAACAGGAAGAGACTAGAAAATTCTTGCAATATGAAGGACATATATGCCTGAAGCCTCCAAAAGTACGTTTTAACCTGCAGATTCGGAATGGCTCTGGAGCGTTTTGACGCTATATATATAGTGTTCGAAGAACGCCTCTTCTCTGCAGTTAAGACTCAGCCTTTTGGTCATTTTTGATCTTTCACGAGAGAAAGTCTGTGTCATGCCCGTCGACATAGAGCGGTAGTTTCAGTTTCTGTACATCATTATGGACTTGTGTCAGTAGTATGTGACTCATAAAAATGTATGGCAACCCAGAATCAATGAATGAAAGGTTAATCCTTTAATTAGAAGGGAAAAAAATGTTTTCGTCGGTTCTGACTTACCGATAACTCGAACGTAATTTCAATAAGCTGTTCCCGATTGCTATCAAACGTAATGAGAATTGTTTAAAGTACTAATCAGACATAGGTTAAACGACGTAAGGTAGACGTGACGAACTGTAGATATAAATGTGTGGGTGTATCCTTGAAGTTGTAATGTGTTTTTTGGTCTCGAATCCTCCTACTCGTCTCAAATACTAAGCCGTAGAATTTGTATCTATTCCATTTCGATGATTTGAAAACGAAATAAAATCTTTCCAATTCTCATGTAATATGAAAACGTGATGTAGCATGCATAGCAATTCTGTTATTTAACCAATGAAACACAACGGAAAAGTAATCCATTTTCAAGAACCCATTTTTCCTGAGCTTTCCGTTTTACCATCTAACATACCCAGATTATCTTTTTCTGATATTCCATAGTATTTGGATTAAAATTAAAACTGTTGCTAAAAACAAAAAGTTTTGGGATTATTCCGTACCGCGGTGTTTAAAAGAAAGAAAGCCCGAAAACAATGAGGATTATCATTTTTCATTTTTTTTTTCATTCTTTTTTTTTACCGACTAAAAAAATATTACTTTCAGCATTTCGCTGAATAGATTTGAATGAAAGGTATTTCATTTGCATTTTCAATGATGAATATCAGCCAGACACGCTTCAATCATAATAAATGTTTTTGTACCCAAGAATTTATATCCAAACAATGGAATGGAATGCCAGAGCTTTAGTTTAGATCTTCGTTTATTTATGAGAATATCGCATCATACATTCACTATCTCGGTTAACCTACTTTTAATGTGCAATTTTAAACGAGGTATTTTATCTGTTTTGCATTGGGCGAGTAATGTTATTTATGATTTTAAAAGTTGATGGTCATTTATAAATGTTTTATGTGGATAATGAAATCTGTTAGCCAAAAGCAACTGAAGCACATCGCATATAACATCCATATAAAACAGATATACAGTCGTAAAACAACATTTTCATTTCGATTTGAAGGCCGGTCGAGAAAATGTTTTCATATTAAAATTTGACGGCACAAAAACCGCGGGGATGATTTTGTAAATAGAAACTTTTTGTTTGCATCCATGAAATTTCAATGTTTTGCAGTTAATAAAGTTTATTTCAATTGAATTCAGCAACGCTCTTTAAAGCTTCTTCGACAGTCTGCGTTTGTTTTATTGGTAGATTATTGACCTATCATAAGACACACGCGGCTATTGAATTTGCTTTCAATCATCTGGTTGGTATATTCAATTTTCCAGGGCCTAAAGTAACATATAAGCTCGTGGGACAAATCTCCCACAGTCCCCTTTCAATCCCCTCCGGTTTTTATAAATCCCACAAATCCCCCCGACTCGAGGGCCCGAGATCTCATCGAAAACAAAACTTTAATCTAACTAAATTCAAGTTGTTTACGTTTACCATAAGTTCACTAATGGCAGTGTATTCGATTTCTCAGTTGATGAAGAAGGTCAAAATCAAAAATTATTACTAAATAAAGAGCTGAACCAAGTTTTTGTATTTTTGCTCAAAGCTTGACTGAAAGTAAAACCAACACAAGATTCTCAATGAATCTTTGGATCACGTTCTTACTGATCAGATTGTTTCACAAGAAAATCATTCTTTGCGGAACGGTTTACCCGTTTCCGATTGTAATCGTGATGCACAAGCATTAAAAGCACGAATGGTTAGATCATGAGTGACGGTAGCCCTCAAGTGAGAATTTTTTTTTTTCGAAGGATTAGCTCAGATATAGTGGGACGGGCTTTATGAGACCTCTGAGGTCCAATCACTCCTAACAATACTCTTGTTTATGTACCATTTTGAAAAAAAAAATGAAATTCAAAAAATGTTTTATGTTAAGGGATGATCAGCTCACACGTTGCGGAGTGGTTTTCTTGTCATACGAAAATTTCATGAAAAAAGAATGGTCGGGATTTCCGATTCGGGAACATTTATTGCTGATTTTCAGAACACTCTTCGACTATGGATGGTGGTTTCTTGTAAAACGATTACACCTTTATCGATAGAGATCTCGGCTCGGTTAGCGTTAGAAACACAAATAGTCGATCCTTAGATTTTTTGAAAATGTCAGCTCAAGATTCAAGATGAAGGTACAGCCAGAACATTACATGATCTAAAATAAACTCAGGACTAATGTATTTTCAAGAAATTACTTTTATTAATTTTTTAAAGTTCCTTTAACTTCTTGAATGTTTCTTCATTTCTTCTGCATTTTCAGTTCAATGTTAGTCTCAAATATCAATCGTTCTTAGCTTCTCCCCGATGCTTTATTTTAAGAAATTTCCTTGAAATCCTCTGAGCTTTTCAAAGTTTTCTTTAATAATTTAGGAATTTTTTCAGAAATTAAGGAAATTTGTAGTGAAAATCAACCGTAAAGTCTAATTTCAATTTCATTTAAAAACTCAAACTCCACTTTTGAGCCGACAATTTTTGTTCGCTACGGATAAAGGGGCCCTCCTGACAGACAAAAGGTGTCATTCTGACAGAAAAAAGGGGCCCTTCTAGATATTTCCCCCCCCCCCCGGTTAAAAATCCTTATTTTCCCTGATTTTCACTATTATAACAAAAATCAGTACAATCTCGATGACCTAATGAAACATTCGAATCGGCTGAGTTACGGCTTTTCTATGGCTTGCAACACTACTGCAACAAAATAATGAAAATATGTGTCCCTAGACTGGCTCCTTTTCATATCGTTTATCGTTCAAATCCCATAAACGATCTCATCTTTATGTTTTTATGTTTGACACAATCATTCACTATTCTATTGTTAAGACAAGTTTGTAGAAATGTCGGCGTCTTTTGGTCCTTATGCTAAAAATATCCCATGTGATTATTGAGAATATCGACGGTTTACGATAAAAATTTGATGCATTAGAGTACTTGTCGAAGGTACTTGTTGACATCAATAAATACTAAAATAAAATTCACATTTCACCCAGTAATCGAATACATTGTGAATTGTATAGAACGCTATGACGAACAAAGATGATAAATGGGAAACGTATGTGACGTAGACGTACTCATTGTTATACATATATATTGATTGGTTCGGTATTCAAAATTGAAATATTGGTCCCCTTATGGTCGTCAAAACGATACACGCGTACAACAACACCGTTTCGCTTGCAAAAAGAAGATAGACGTGAATAATTTGCAAAATTAACCATTTGCCTGCATTGTTGGCTGAAAATTTATTGTATCGTATCCAATAAAGGAATATTTTGCAAATAAATATAAAATTTCACATACACAAACACCGCCGCCGGTATACATCAATAAAACAAAAATATTATTTTTTTTTTCTCCATTTTATATTTATATGTGGAAAATGTCACTCAAGCTCGATGTTCAATCTATTTTCGGTAGAAGTTACACCCTTCCGTTATCCATCACAAAGATAATTCGATACGATAGAGGGTGATGATATGTAAAAGCGTAAACAATATTAACAAATATCGTTGCCTCCATTCTGAAATATTATTTTTCTATTCCTTCAATACAAAAGATTCTTACACGATTTCAATAGATGATACAAAACAAGAGGAAGAAAAATCTGAAAATATTGCAAAAAAATAAGTGAATTTTCGTTTGTTTTCGAACAAAATGATATTCGTTGTTTTAAGTAACTTTGAGTGGTAAGTAAATGTGTTGTTTTTCCACATGTGAAAAACATTTTGGCTACGGTTAGCTGTGCTGTAGATAAACTGGAAAGATGTTGTTTTCGATTCTCGGTCGATATGGGGACAGATATTTAATTTGTGAATAATGTTTCCCCAAATGGTACTCTGTGAAGCAGGGAACTATGAACTGTGAATCATAAATGTGCCCGAGATATTGCAACAATCTTAACAAACAGCGAGCATATCACGGTGTCTCTGGTTTAAACTATTTTTTAGTGTTTGATACCAAATTCATGCAAGAAATATTTTCCACAATTTTCACAAAAAAATTTTTTTGGGAAAATGTTGGGAAAAGTTGGAAACGTTTTCCCAAAAGTAGTCGCTGCTTATTACACTCGAAGACCACATTTTACACCGCATTCGACGATTCAATACCGAAAATAAAAATATCTACGTACGGTATTAACCCTTCCACTCCCAATGGGGTAAATTAAATAAAAGGAAAGAGTGAAGTCTATTTGTTCCGATATTTTGGCTTAGAGCCGTCGGCTATGATAAAGAGACTTCTTACCAGTCAAAAAAAATTACAAACAGCTACGTTTGCTCGATATCGTGACATGATATATCTATGTTAACTACGTCTATGGCAACAACTGTTCAAAAAAAATTGATTGAAATAATCAATCGAATCAATCGCTCTCATGAACTTAAATGTTCGTTAGCTGGATAAACTAAAAACAATCGCCACCCGAAATTATTTATTGACACAAAGTGCGATTGGTATCGTAAATCCAATTTGCAAAACGTATAATTAATAGCTCAAAGAAGGCTATTTAACACGATGCGATCAAATGATAGCTTATTTCGAACAGTTAAATATGCTTTGAATACATTATGCATTTTGGTTGAGTATACTTAATTTGAATTGGAAAATTAATTTGCATTTCTGTTCGCGAATCGGTTGGCAAAACATAATAGTTTCGGTAGGTATTGGAATGCTTTTGATTCATGTGTCGATAATTAGACGCATGCGCTGGACATTATAAAGGTCAATTCTTTAGATGCATGAAATTCATTTTACCGTTGAGTTTTCTACACACAAATGAGTTTCTGTTCGATTCGGCTACACAAATATCCCATGATCGAAAGCATCAAACATATCTCAATTAGCACCGTTTTGTACTGTATTTGATTAGCATCATAGATAAGGTGAGAAGCATCACTCGTCCAATAAACACCAATTTAAACACCTGATACTGTAGAAAGGTTAACCCTAACCACATACAATAACAGTATGTTGTCACCACTCACATCGCCCATTCGTAATAATAGTATACATATTTAGCCATAACGGTGGACATCAGCCAGTCTGTAACTTTTTCCCTTCACACAGCGCCGTGAAATGCACCTAAATTACCTAAACTTTGTGTTTCAGTATTTATTTGCGTATGTGTCGTGGCCCATTGATTGTAGGCTATCTCGCAAGTTGTGGTCCGAGCGAGTTGAGGGCCAAGCCAAAGAGTCTCTAACCAGTCGTCCAAGACAGGTACGTGAGTAATTTTTAATGCAAAGGGACGAAAACACGAGAAAAAAAAATCTAAAATTGAACTCATTTTCGTCGCCGAAGCATGGGATAGTCCGTTTTCTTCTATTTCCCATAAAGGGTCGCTAGCCCCGTCTACCCACGTTCAAAGTGCATTGCTATGTATGATTAGAGGAAACTAAGTACACTCAATTATATCAATAAAAGACAGAAACGTTTCTTATTGTGTGTATCTCGGAACATTATCTTAATTGGAAAATGGATGGCAGAAGAAAATCATAGCAAATTCTATGGATTTTTGGATTCATAAAAAATTTTCCATTTATTCCTACAATAGTTCTGTGCAAGTTTAAATTTAATAAAAGTGATAGTCATGCTTGTTTATGTATACAAAATACACACAAATTTAATTTCTTTTTATGTGGCAAAATCATTCAGCTCACGTTCACATAGCAATTCTCATCTTAAAATTTGCATAAAAAAGTTGTTTCAAAATTGCATTTTTATAGTCAAATGTGCCAACATGGAAAAGTATATTAAAGTTAACAATATTTTTATCGACTGTGTGTGTTGACAGTTTGTTTTTTCTATCTTTTTCTTTCGCAAAATAAAAATTACTGGCTCAAAATCAGTGAATTCAGAAGGAGTTACATTAGACACGATTCAGATTTACTCGTACCTGTGGTGTCGAATTTCGAGCCATAACTGTACACAAAGATCAGACATGGTGAATAGATAACGTTTCGTGTTATTTTTTGAAGAAGTATTTTATCTGCTCATAATTCCCTCTGTCTTGTGCTTGTTTCACTAAGCGCAAATATCAGCAAAATTAGTGAAATGGAAGATTCAATATTGGCCATGAAAACACGTATTACTTCAGGCAAATTTCTTGCACTTTTTCAATTAGCTGAATCTTAGGCAGTGATTTCGAAAAAAAAAAAATCGCCACTACAGCGGTTAAGCTGAACTTACATTCGCCGAATTCTCGCAAGAGCTGTAAAATTTAACCGCCGACAGTTTTTAGGGTAAAAGCAGCATCGAGACATTTTGAGTGCAAATTGCAAATGGATTTTCTAATAGAAAATCTTCAAAGGATTTCCAAAGATTTTCTGTGATATTTTTAAGCGTTTTATACGATTTTTAAGAAATTTTTCTTGATTTTAATGGATTTTCTTAAAATATAAAGGATTTTTTGAGAGGGATTCTTTTGAAAAACTGCCTGCCGAAATTGGATCTTTTGATATGTGCCTAGATAGGTATTGGTCTCTAGAAGCCAAAAACACTTTCAAAAAAATTCGTCCAAGCTTGTGTGGTTATTGAGAGGTGACCAAAAACCTAAAACATGCACTTTTCTTATGGAAATTTCTCGTAGGCCACGAAAAGTACAAGGTCGTGTGGGTCGTCATTAGAAAGGTAATTGCATGTTCTTTCGGGGCAGATTGGGTCTTGTTGGGTTTAAAATTCATCCACACTGAGTTATGAGCAGTTGAAAGTATGGGTAAAAAATGAATAATTTTAAATGGATAACGGTTCCGATGCATCCGAAAAGCAACAGAAAAATAAAAAAACTGTTTTCCCCATATGATATTGGTCTTAGCTTTCCAATAATACCAAACATGCATGGGTAGTGTTTCGATGAATGTGATTTTGGAATGAAAATTTGATGTTCAGTATCGCTACTCAAAGTATTTCATGCAAGTGCAATTTTTGATGAAAACATATTTTTTGCAGCAATGTTAGCTGCTAGTTCTCGTTTTTCAAAGTTAGTGTATCTAAAACAATGCGAAGCAACGTATTTCTGCTTAAAATTATCCCTGGAATAAAAATTTACTGACATCACTCGTTGGCATTGAAAACCTTAAGGTTACGTAAATTAAGTTTCAGGGCCTTTTCAAGCGATGATACTTACAATTTGCTATTTCTAATAGAAATTTTCTATTCTCGAACGTATAATGCGTATATTTTTTAAAACGTTTGCAGCTCTGCATTCAGAATATTAAAACCGACACGCCTCAACAATCTTGTGACCAAGATTTTACCGACACAAGTCAACTATTATCAATCCACATTAACGTAAACCATTTGACATCGTTTACATCGTATGTGATAATTTTATAGATGAAATATTAATGAATGCTCCACATTTAACAATGAATTTATTTGTCAAAATTACTTCGTATTATCGTGGAAAGCTTAATGTGGCATGAAGGGCCAAAGCTGGCTTTATAAGCTTTTAATACATTCCACACAAATGATGTCATGTCACATATAGCCGAAAGAATTTACTTATATTTTGTACGTACCGAATATTGAATACTACAAACTACAAATTAGACCGCCAAATCGCAAACAATCAATAATAAAGGTAAAATTTCGCAACAAACAACCGCATTAAAGTTTAATTTCCACAAAGCACACAAACACACACATATAATATATATACCACCAAACAGACGAAAATGAATGATATTCATTATGAGTGAAACCGAATTACCAATCGTTGGAATTGCGTTGAGCGTCAACAGTCAGGATAGACTCTTACATTTTCCATTACATCGAAAACTTGAATAGCTTTCCATTCTAATTTGTTTTGCCGTAATCAGGTTACAATTGTTTTGTACGAGTCAGGTTTCGCGAATGGTGAATGGTGTTTGTGATGTAAATTGTACATTTATATCGTTGAAGATGACAAACAAACCTGTGTTTATAAGTGTTATATGGCTGCGATATGGCGCAATCATGTTACAAGGTAATACGTTACATGCGGCTCTGGGTATCTAAACAACAGCAGCCATATTAACCCTAAAATATTCAAACATAAATTATAATTAAAGACCTTATAAAATATTCACGTATGATTTGTTTGTATGTGATTTTCCTTTGGGTGCCTTGTGTGTTATATATTCATTTGGTTTTATGCTTAATTTTGTGTGTTTTGTTTGATATTCACAGGCATATTATAGATAAAGGTTTATGTATAACACAAAATTTTCATATATTTTTGTTTGTTTAAATATAATACGTTTGAACCTACAGCAATATCTCTCTATTTTAAGTTCTTCAGTCAGTCGGTGTATGGTAACATCGGTAACATTCATAGTACTTATAATATGGGAAACGATTTCACGTTATGATAATGAAAAGCTTTGGGCATCACGAAAATTATTCTCTCTCCTTTCTCTATGGTCTTTTTTTTCTTCCTTTTGTGAATAAAATACTCTAAAAACCACAGGGGTCGTACTACTCCTTATTTTCCTGATTTTCCTTATTTTTGAAAAAACCACCTTATTCCTCCTTATTTTTGAAAAAATTCCTTTTTTTTCCTTATTTTTCAATAATTTTGACGAGAAAACTACATTTTTGGATAACAGATAATAAAAAAAAATCGCTGCGCGGCAGAATACTGAGCAATAGGGTCATCGTAAATCTTCACCCGATCTCCTACTGCTAGTAAACAAACCATAGAAATGTAGTTCCTTGTTGTCGATTTTACTGAAGAAAAATATCCACGTGGATTACAGTAATTTTGCTACCTTCCCACTCAATGGGAAGAGCGGTGTTGAAGAAGGGGAGGGAGGGTAGAATTGAAGGTAACGGACGAATGTTTGGAAAGAATTGCCTCTGTCTCACGCTAAAAAGCGCGGTCATACTAAGTCAGTTAAAGCATCGACTTTACAAAAAGTCAGTCTAAGAAACAATCTAACGACAATAGAGCACAGTGGGGGGGGGTCCCAAAGTTTCAAAATTTTGGTGGACGCCACTTGTGTGCGACCGGTTGGAGGCTTGAAAAGGTCAATGGAATCTACCTGTTCCAAGTCATCTATGGGAAGAATCATTATTTTATTATTTCACTGATGTACTAAGAGGGAAACTTTCCCAACAAACTATTTGGTGGTAGATCACACAAAAAAACAAGACCTACATAAACTTAAATTCATTTGATCAAATTATTGTGTTGTTTACAAATTTGATATAATTCTGACCTCAAATCTCTACTTCACCTAAAAGAAAATTAAGGAATGTAGCATATTGAGAAATGTACAGTTTTATCCTGAGGTTCAAAACACGACCTACAACCAATGGAATGTTGTAAAGAGCCATAGTCTTATTTTGTGGGTTGTGTGGATTATTTGTATTAATATTTACACGTAAATATTCACAGTCCACAAAATAAACAATTGACATGGTATAAGAAAGTAGCGGTAAGCTAAGGTTAATAATTTCAAATTAACTTTTACTATTAAACCATGGTAATTCATAGGCCGCGTTCAGGAACGAAAAATTCTTCACTGAGTGAACATTCGTTTCGTTGAGCTAACGCTGTCAAGTTTAACTTTGAGGTTAGATTTCTCACGATGTACTTTGGTCGTGAAAGTTTACCCAGATGTCATGAACGTTTCGTTTCTGAACGTGGCCCATTGCGTTTAAGTGGATTTAAGTGGATTAAATTAGTGTAAAATCGTTGAATATGGGTATGGGAATTTTTGACAAACTTCGTAATTTTTGATTATGAGCCTAAAAAAGCGTGCAGGGGGTGTGCGTATAAAAAATCATCAAGATTTTTACCCAAAAATTTACTTCCAAGCTCCTTATTTTCTCCTTATTTTTTTAAAAAACCTCCTTATTTCCTTAATAAGGCACGCCATTTTTGAGTGCGAGGTCTGAAACCATTACGATTGTGGAATATCTGAATTTCTATTTTAATATGAAAAAGCCATTTTTATAAGCCAACCTTGTTCAGAGGTAAAGAACTAAAATATAAATTGTTTTCTTGGCATTTTATACGTAATAATATTTTCATTTCCATTTACTTTATGATTTGTTTAAGAGTCTCTTGTGTCCGTGTTACCGGCTTGAATCTCTCTATCCACTTTTTTAATGGATATTTTCCATAAAAAAATCATATTTTTCGCGAATGACGTCACATTTTTATGTGCATTAAAACATAAAAAAAAAAAATCTGCACTGCCGGAAATAAGAAGGGAAATGGACTGGACATGGCAACATCGACTATCCTGAATCGCATTAAATTTAGATGTTTCATTGCTTAAGCTACTGTTTCTATTATCATTAATTCTTAAGAACGTGTCCGATCACATTTCAACAGCTCTGCGAGATTGATTGAATCAATAATAATGATAATAGCGTATGGTTATTGTTCAGCCGGGAGGACACATTTTTAAGTGACACATTCGGATACTATTTGCTGCTATAGCTAGTGAAAGTACTTTTACATGGTATTGTAAGGACCACATGCTTAACGTGAATTTCGAACCACGCCTTCTAAGTATTTTACACTCTGAAGGATTTTTGAACATTGCGGCTTAGTACAGCAGTGCTAAAACCACAAAAGCGTAGTAGGAATAGAATACCGGCAGCTCCCAACAATGTATTGACCGGTAAGCCGTGTGACAGCTCTACACACACAACCATACCAGATTTTTAATGAATCGATTCAACGAGCTGTGTATTTGTGTACATGTCTGACAACCGATTTTTTTTCTGGCCTGATTGGAGACTCGAACCACCGACACTGACACTTCAATCGAATATTGGAAAGCGAACGTGCTAACCATTACGCCATTGAGTCGCATTGCATCAATAGTTTATATCCAACTTTTTTCCTTTAAATACAACAAGTCTCATCTACAATATCGTTAATTTATGCTTCTCAGATCTTTACTAGATTTGGCGAGCTAAGCAACAGAGCGAACGTGTAATACTACATTTCCCTAAATCTAGTACTTCGAATATTTAGGTGAGCCTTTCTTTTAAAAAAAAACGTTTTGGAAACTACTCTCAACTAGATAACGTTTCCAAATCACTAACATTGCATTAATTCAGGTATACAGAGGTAGAGCTCAAATGTAATAGATTTTTTGTGGAATTCCAGCTGAGATTTCCCATAGATTGTACTAATTCTACCAAAAACATCATTCGCATCGGTGAAATATTATCGGCATTATTCACACAAAGCATTATAAAGCAAATTTAAGAAGAATCGCGTAAGCACCGAGGTTCAAAGAGTTTCACTTTAGTAAAATAAAATATTATAACTCAACCGCTTCCGTCGACATCCGCACGCTTTTAACACACACACTCACACAAATACACAAAAGGGCTATCATGCAGCCATGACAAAAAATAAATCATTTCAATTCACTTCCTTCGACTTTATATTATGCAAAATTCAAATAAGGCAAAGAAAAATTGTCTGTTTTTATAAATTATATCTATACGTTGGTGCTGCAGCACCCACATTATACCTTCCATTGCATATGTTTTCAGTTGCACCAAAGTGAAAATTCATAAAAGCCAGTACCTACCTGCAACTTTGGAGTAAGTACATAAAATTGAAAAAGTAAATTCATCAGATTTGTGCATTGAAAATTATGTAAAACGAGGTATACGAGAAAGAAAGAACTTCCAAATGAAGAGGGTATTTTCATTTTATTTAATTTATAATGAGCAGACAAGAGCTTTACCAACCCGAATGTGATTCGAGATGTGAGCTGTGAGCGACGGGATACATAAAATTCTAATACTTACTGAAGTTACCATTATATAATTTCGGGGAAAGTCTATTGCATTTACAAAGCCCGTACCCTTCTGCGGGTGTATAGCTTCTGAAGAAAAGCGTTCATATTTCATGACGTATAGCAAAATAAATGACTCAACCGCAACCACCAAAAAAGGATTTATTGACTTTTTTCCGCCATCAAACAAAGTTAGATTATGTACACTTGTTTGCCGGCTTGATCGAAGTTTTCCCAACATTTTAACAATTTCAATAAGTCATTGTTTCGTCGAACATTTTAAACTTTCAACAACGAATTTTTAATGTACATGATACTCTTGGTTACAAGTTTTTGTTGTTGTGTAATATAATACGTTCTAGCACGCAATTTCAATGTTCACCGATTGTCATTGATATTAATCGCGTATGCGGCTAAGAAAAGCGCAAGCAAAATAAATGAATTTTGTAACATTATTTTCGTGCTACGTAATCCATTATTTGCACGTTACACTCCAGCTCTACGCTGTTTAATTTTCAAATAAAATGTCGCCACCTTGATAAACTAAGCTCTGATGAAAACTATGAAATATCTTTGCCGCTACAAACAAACAACCGTCATTTCCATAGACTTGCTACCGTCTCCACGAACCGTAGTCACAAAACCAACTCTGCAAATTGCTGAGATGTGACCATGGCTCGTTTCCACAATAAATAAAATTAACTTCCCCATAATTTTCCATTCCAATGTATCATCTTATTAACACATTTTCTCACGAAATTAAAGACACCCTCACACAGGAAACAGCACAAAATTGTCTAACTATAAAAACGAATCGTTGATACACTTCATCTTCCTCTACCAAACACATTTTTCGCCATGTTCGATACATAATTCCCCGAGAAAGCCTTAACTCTCTGGTTCCAACCCAACTTTTACCCGAAATTAAATATTTTTGTCAAAATAAATTACCGCACACAAGCATATAATCTCTGTAAACACCCAACTCCTCCGTGGTAGAATTTATATTTTGATATTATTGTTAGTGGAGAACACAAATAAGGCCGGGGAGCCGGGAAATTGAATGTTATGTTTTTACGGCAACTTCGATGGGTAACGAAGAAAAATGTGTTCAAGACGAACGAGTAACAGAAATAGCAAGTAAAAAGCAATAGTGAAAGCTCCATCAATTAGCTAAATAATTATTTCTTCAAACGAATATTCCCATTTATATATGGTGGAACGGGGGGGCGCTGGAGCGAAAATTCGTTATGTAACAGGAGGGAGGAAATATATATTTATGTGTGTGAGTGGATGTGTATGTGCGTTACTAGCTTGCAATTAAAAGAAAAGTTAATGAATGGATTGAGCTTTATTTGTTGAGAGGTTTTCTGCGTGGAAAATTAATGCTTAGTTTCCTCTTACCAAAAAAAGTACTCCGTGTGAGAGACAAAATTGAATTTTTTCAATTTTTCTTTGTTTATTTGACAGTTTGCTCTCTCACGGCGCTCTAACGGCTCTCTCACGGCGTACTTTTTTTAAGTGGAATGGGCACTTAATAAAGAGATTGAATAGATTGAAAACACCTGGGTAAATGTACTGGAATATAAAACAAATATGCAAATACACAACCGGAAGCACACACATAAACTTTAATCAATTCATTATGTGTAATTTAAACAACACACCGTGAAACAAATAGCTATGAAGTCAATTTCATGTGTTAAAGAGACAAATCAGAATGTAATTAGTTGATAATGATGTTTGTTCTGTGTTCAAATGGATGATGGATCATTATAATGTATTTGCTCCACTCGAGAGCAAATCGTTCCATATTTATCTTTTGACATTTTGACAAACTATATGTATATGTCTATACGCTATTATTACCACATCTATCCCGCAAACTAATTTTATATTAGCGTAATAAGTACAGTCAACTTTTCCATGTTGTTACACTCGGGCGATACATACATAATAATACTTTTCGATGGATCAACAAAAGACAAAATGCGCGTCAACCCAAGATCGTAATCCCTTAATCTAAACACACGATAAAATGGCTGTAACCACATTTTCTCCGTTCTATTTTCAAACACAAAGCCTATTTTATGCACATAATATTTTCGGGAAATTTTGTGAGCGTGTGTAAGGGTGTAACGTTTTAAATGTGCCATTTGATTTTGTAGACTTTTGTTCATTATTATACTATATAAGTTGCAAGTTTGTTAATTCATAAAATGCTGAGCTATATAAGACTGTTAATATTTTATGTATTTAAAAGGGTGCATGGTTATGGTTATCCAACTAAATTTGTACGAAACACACATTACAAATTTACAATATGTTTGAGTTATGACTTCTCTTAAATTTATTGCAAATTATAAATTTTACGATCAAATACAAAGATTTAAGAGATGGGAGTGTACACCATGAACGCATTACACTAATATACATAACATACATAGATGTGTATAAATGTGATACCTTAAATTATATCCCATGTAATTTGAACAAATTGGTCCAAATACAGAATGTTGTGGGTTCAATAAACTTGGTATTCGATTAAATTAAATTGTGTTTGAAACTGGCAGCAAATATTGTAATATCGTCGTACGTTTTAGCTGGTAACATGTTGAGATGATCAGTAGGACCAGCTAATAATTTTGAATTTATATTGTTTCAAATTTGCTATGCAAATTTCGCTCCGAAAAACTAGCACAATTTTTGTTTCGTAAGCGTTCTTCCGTTCACAATGTTAATGCTTGAAAATTATCTGTCGTGATTCGATTGCAGTCTGTAGAAGTATACTTCAAATTGACGTGCATTTTTGGTATAAAAGAAAGTTTATTGTCGTTCCTCCTGGGCGAAATATAGGAACGAGGTGGTCACACAGTATGGCAACATTGCAATCGTTTTATTATGAATGAACGAATTTACAGTTTCAATTAGTCAATGTTACATTTAAATGACAGTTTATAACAGCCAGATTTGTTTAGAATGAAAGATTATGCAAAAAGACCAAGAAATTTGAAAAAAAGGAACGGAGATTCAACATTTTTTTGTAATTAAATTTAAATCGAGATGTCATGCTCGTAATTTCGTTAAGAAAGTCTGTCTCTATATGCAATTTTACTCTGCATCTGTAGATTTTATAGTCACACATCAAAAAGGAGCAGTGACTATTTTTGAGAAAACATTTCCCTAAATTTTCTTAGGATTTCACAATTTTTCTCTAATTTTCAAAAAAACATTTTTTTGCGAAAATTTGAGAATAGATGTGAAAATGTGGAAAAAATTTAAAAAATACGGAAAAATGTTAGAAAATTTGGTAAAATGTGGGAAGATGATATCCCAAAAATATTCCCTGAACTTAACGGCAACGGGCATCCAGCTTTTTTCGCTTAAAACTGTCATAAAGTATATTTGAACGTTCAATAAAGCAGATTTAAACGTACGATAACCTCCATAATTCAACGCTTTTTTATGACAGAAAAACTATTGGATTTCTTTGGAAAAATATAAATTTTCCTTTGTCATGAAAAGATATTATGGAAAGTAATTTCTTATTGATGTTTGAGCTCGTTTCTTTGTGATCAGCAGCAATTTATATCTAATTTGCGACTTAATAATGTTTTCTCTTTGGAATTTGGACGAAATTTAATTTCATTCGTTCATACCATTAGCTTTTTTTCCCAGTCATTTTTGTTGTGAACAAAAATTTTCGGAACACTTAAACAAAAAAAAATCATTTTTTCCAAATGAAATAATTTTTTTTTATATTTTCGGTTTCAACTTATCAAAGTTCCACAAATATGTTCTGAAAAATATGTAAATGTATCCTTTACGCCGGAGGTAAGGAATGTTTTTGTTTTTTGAAATGTACATGTAACAAAAACTCAAAATGCCACCGTTTTTCTGACTCAAAATGAGAGGGAAATCAAAGGCATTTCTGATGTTATTTAATTTATCATCATCAAAGGGCCAAATAATTTCTTTGTAACAGCCGAATACATTTTCCAATAAAACAATAATTTGTACGCAATTCTTCAAGTTCTTGTGTAGTGTAATGGTATGTGGAATGCACAATATACAATGTCATCGTTATTGGATGATTTTCCGTACTCGCACGTATGTAGTGTAATATCAACGTTTGTAATCCTGAAATCGTTATAAATGTTATATGTTCAAGAGACATGGGTGAATATTATACTGTAGTAGACATAGGTTCCCATAGAACGAACTTCATGTTAACTTTGTGGAATATGAATGAAACATCTACCTCACAAGCATTTCGTATACATTCGATGCAAGTACAGAGAATGCCAAAAATTACAGATAATAAACAGTGCACCAAAGCAGAATTCCTTTAAAAATAAGGGAGAACATAACACTATATCTGGAGTATGATGACAGAACCATTACCTTTTATAAATGTGGAAATGCTTTTACAATTTCATGTACGACATTGAAAATGCTCGTGTACCAGTGTCTCGTTTCAAATGGATGTGAAACGAACACAAAGAGAGTGTACAACGTCAAAGGAACACGAAATGATTTTCAAATGAGTTTCTGTGTGATAATGAACACTATGCTTTTGAAGTCTGTTTTTTTTTTAAATTCAAGTAAAGACTGTCGATTCTAACGAGATGGGGTTTAGGCTGAACACAAAAAAAAATGAGTGAATACCTTTGATTACTTGGCGCAACATCATGTTCAGCACAAATCTTTATAGTTGTGCATTGTTCGCAATGTGCAGCGACTTCAATTACAATTACATCAAACAGTAACAGGAACAACGTTGTATGCAACAGAACAGAGGGCATCGAAAGTGTATAATTTTTACTCTATTCGACAATTAATAAATACCATTATGTAATCGAGTGATTAATGTTAGACCTATGCGGCCTCAGTGTAACAATTTATTCATTTAGTGTCCTAGTGTCTACTTTTCGTCACTCAGTTGATAGAAATTTGTTTATTCAATTATACCAGAAACATTTTCTCTGTTTACCTCAACATTTACGAATTAATAGTATGACGTACGTACATCCAGAGGCAACTTTTTTCTTTTCTTTTATAAAAAGGGAAAGAAAAACTTCTCATCCAGATTTTTATTTTCGTTGTATCCAATTTGAATATACACGTTCCCTTCTTCTTGTTACAAGTAAAATGATTATTCCATGCAGAGTATAAAGTACACTCATATCACTTTACATTGTTTTGCCCCGAAAATTTTCTTTTGAAGTCGTTTGTGTACTCTAAAATATCCAGAAGGTACAAATAAAACGAAGAAGAAGGAACAAAAAAAAACTTCCAAAGAAAATGCTTAAGTTGTTTGACGTTGAAATGGATTTTTCAATTATACAACAGGTTGTTTGCATTTTTTGTAATGCAAAAGGATATGAAATGTAATAAGAGCCATATTGTGTACTGTTAGAGACAAAAGGATTACAGTTTCACTTTCATTTTGGCCGTTCTCTTTTTTGAAAGAGAAAAAATCCCCTTTCGTAAAAAATGAAAATATTTATTTGAGTAAAATACCTACAATGTACACTGCATTTGTATTTTGATTTTTAAATATGATGCAAAGTGGCCATCAAAAATGGGATGATTATCGGATTGTCCAGAATTTACTAGGATTACTAAAAAAAATGCAATTTCACTTTGCACAATTCAAAATCATGAAAAAATAGAAATGTGAAATTGGATTCAAAATGAATAGCGAAAGACAGAAACGAATTATAAGCGAATTATAAGAAAAATGATATTTCATTCATTTAGCTGTGGCTTCACAATGTGGTTTTTTGTTGTAAACTAGAAAACCTATCCTTAAAACGAAACTAAATCAATGAAATTTACATTTTTCTTATAATTCGCTAATGTAACACGTCTCGTTTCTGTATTTAACTGGTCATATGCAGTGTCAACTTGTAATGTTTAAGTTTTACATCTACTAATAAATGTAAGTTAAAATCGCAATTTCTACGATTCATTGCAAGAATGCCAATGATTTAAATCGAATCTGAGTAAAACAAAGAAAAACACAATGTCACTCTCGACTACTAAACTCTTTCTGCTGCATGACCTTTTACCAATGAACCCCTTGTTTATGTTGCAGCTAAATCTAATAGTGTACCTTCGTAAGTGTAAACTAAAATCATTCTTCTAAAGGTTTCCACAGCTCCCCGTTCTATAACGTTATTCGATAGTTCTCCATTTCCTGCAACGAAAAAGCTAAACAATAAATAATTCATTTTCATTTTCAATTTGGATTTGTTTCAATAAACTTTCGCTGGCATTGTTTCTTCAGCAATTGCGACTACCGAAATGCATGTGGTTGTAAGTGCAAAAAAACCACATTTTACCATACCACCTCCCGTCTACTATGCACTACTTGAACTACTCTCGACTGCCGTGTGTCGTTAAAAGTTAAAACGAAAAAGCTTTTCGTCCTTCAAATAAACAATAAAATATACATGGAACTGGGAGGAAAATAATACTAAGCAATTGTACCCAATGGGAATTATTCCCAACAGAACATCATGTATCGGTATTATACTGCAGAAAACTTCATAATATTTTCTGTCATCAATTTCATGAAAATTTTCTATGTTGATGTAATAATGTGGAATGATGATGATTGTTTGTTTATTTATTTATTTTCTATATTAACATTTTGTTTGAGTTACGCTATGAAAATTGGAATTGTAATGATTATTATGAATTTGTTTGCGTAAAGGAAATTGAAATGTTTCTTATTCGAAAATCGCGTATACGAAATGCGACCCCCAATGTCAAATGTATTACACTTACGGGTTTACGGAATATTATGTAAAATTGTACATGATCGTTTCACAGATGGAACAGTAGTTATACCGTATGGGTTCATGGGAAACCGCATGATACTGGGAAGGAGTATCAAGTTTCTCATTGATTTTGTTTTCTGAATAAATGTTATTTCAATGAGCGCACAAAAAAGATTGAGGCCTGCGAATTATTAATTTAGCAAACAATGGCAAACATTTAAAATTGTCGGAAGGAATGGAAAAGAAATTTTTAGGCAGCAGACGTAGTCGAAGTTATTCTATAGAAATTTCGCTGATTTCATCACAAAATTCAAAGGTTCACAGAGAAAAACAAATTAATTTTTCACCGTTATCATTGCTATAAACGGTAATACGACTCCGAAAAACATGGTTCTATTAAATGTAACATTTTACCCTTTCGTATAATCATAATATTAGTCGTTCCATTAACCTTACAACACCCATATCCATGATATTTGCATTTTGAACTTCATAAAGCATAAAAATTTATATATTTTTCTCGAGTAAAATACTGGATGTTTTCTTTATACTGTACTAGTCAAAACATAACAATATCCGAAGTTTATTATCAAATCTACCATAAAATGGCTTTAATATATCAAAAGTGAAACACACATTTTCTCTCTCTTTCTGTGTGTATGAGTGTAGAAATTTCGCAGTTCTGTGTTGTTTTTCGACTAGGAAATGTTGTTTGGCAAATCCAAGATTTCATATTATGCTCCCATATCCCAGTCGTATCACACATATGTATATATGACAAAATATTATATATGGGATTCATACGGTGAAATGGTATTACGTACGTACGTAAAATGTATCAGTTTTTTTTTCTTCCTTTTCGTATTTTACCATTCTTCTCTCTTGTATATATATATATATATATATATATATATATATATATATATATTTAAGCATAAATAAGTGGATTCAATTTTAATATTTTGTAGAACAAGCAAATTGAGCGTACAAACAAGAGTTTATTATGTAGCATGAACATTTTTAACTCAAACGGAAAAATATCTCAAGTAATAAAAAAAGGTTGAACACGATTCCGAATGTGTATTCATACATCCATATTTTATATTAAACAACACTCTGCACGGCTTGTTACAGCTACCTAGTAACTGAAGTGTTATAATATCGTGCAGGCCGTTTCTATCGCTGGGCGATTTTATTCAATTATGTTATTGTACTGTAAACTGAAGCGTTTCTGGTCAATAAAAAAAGTTTCTTTCTGTTTTCGTAGACCAGTTCTTTTCGAAATGAAATTGTCCATTAATGACGTACAATCTGTAAATTGTTGGAGTTAAATCTTCCTGTTTTAATTAATCCCCTTTGTCCCCTTTGTTTGGACATCATTTAATTAATAGAATGTTCTTAATTAAGCTAGTATTGAAACAGTACTAAGAGTAGATTCTGCAGACGTAGAAATCGCAAAAGCTTTCCCGAAGAGAAAATGTCACCGTACTCCTTTGTGATTCGCTCATTCACAGTACTTTTATAAATACTTTGGATTTAATTAATGGTTTTCATTGTATATCCAATGGCCGTGGTCTAATTCAGGTAATACTCTCGTCAACATTTGTCTATTTGTTCGGTCATTTAAAATAAATTAAAAACAATTGACCATTATGCTGTTTTCTGAATGTTTTTCACAGTTCGTTGCCAGTTTAATACAACGTTGCATTTAATTGCAATTACCTAAGTGCTTTATGGTAAGAACTGTAACAAAATTAAACAAATCGACCATCTTAGGAACAAGAAACGAGATAGACAATTTTTGTTGTTTTCTAAAACATTTATTTTAGTTACCTACGTAACGTGTTCATTTCCCAACGATTACATCGTCCGAATCCATTTAAATATCTACAAGCAGCCAATGTTTGTCTGCAATTTTTGTTGAGTATATTGTAATGACACAACCAGATGCGCCTTTATTGCACTGAAGAAGAAAAACTAAAATCATTGTGTCAAATTAAAGAAATGATTTTAAGGCAACTGTTCCGTTTATGTGTATGATGACTGGAGTTTAAAATTTTGTAGATGAGAGTGTGTTCTTACCACATTTACTGTGGATCAATCATTTTTGGTATAACTCACTAGAAGTTCTATTTCACTAGAAGTAAAATTTACACGTATTCGGGGAGGTGAATCATAAATTTGTTCTAAAACTTTTCGAGTCGCATCTCGCATTTCGGTCAACTGAAAGACGACATACCAATGGTCTTTGCAAATTGAGAATTTATCGTGTTACGGCCATAAGCTAGTTTGAGCAATCTCATCAAGATATTTATGAAAATATTATTTAGACTACTCAGCACGATAAAGACAAGCCAGTATAAAGTAAAGTAAACTATTCGTAGATCGTGTCCCGATACACCATAACGACACGTGGTCAAAGGTCACAAAGGGAAAAAAACGTAATAAGAATAGGAAAATCGGTTCTCATTCTCTTGTATCCCCAGAGAATATTGTGGTATTTATGCTGTAAATATTCTATGAATGGATGTAAGGAAGAACCGTCATTATATACTTTTGAAATGGAATATATTATGTAGCCGAACGATCCGAACACATCAACATATACAAAACAAAATATTAAGTTTATCCTATGGGATGAAAAGGAATCTATTTTCGAGGCAAACACAAAAACTTTCCTTTTTTTGTTGTCGAATGCCAAGTAAATATTTTATGTCATGCGAAAATATACATTTAAAACCATCGTAGAAAGTCCATACACAGTTTTATGATTTATAAGTGAAGTCGGTGAAAATGGCTTTGCATTGTATTGATGGTAAATAGAAGTAGAAATTTCGGGTTGTGCGGTTGGGTGTGTTAGAACGGTATATACTTTCGATGACATTTCTAGCGCTTTGACTCTCTCGCCCCATGTGGCAGTTGAACAAAAATATGATAAATATGGGCTGTTATGGTGTTCAACTCAACGAGTCAACATTCAGAATTTATTTGTGTACAAGGTGTCAGAAGGTATGGCAATTTATTTCGATAAATTTTTATGATAACTTATGACACTTATGGCTGTTGTTGTTGCTGTTGCTGTTTGGAATAAATTTTTAGACCTTTGAATTTATTAGATTTACTCTTTTCGGAACAGGTCTCACTGGATTTCAATATTTTACGTTCTTGCCAATTTTTGAAGTTAATGACAATTAATTTAGGATCAAAAGTACAATCGGACGAGGATTTATTCAATACGTGGGGTTGTGTGTATGTTGAAATGATATACAAAATAAATACCGTTTTTCCTCTGCAGATTACAGTTTTTTTTTCTCTCTCTTGATTCGGGATGAAAAAAAAGTTTCACAAACAGAAACGTACAATTTGAACAAAGGATTCACCTTCGTATATTTTTCCACACGAATGTTTTCACAGTCCTCTATACACATTACAATGGCGTATATTTCTTTTAGTTAAAATCATACTCAGATTCGTGATGAATATTCCTTTTAGTTAGACCGAACAAAAGTCTTGTCAGAACAGACAGTCAGGAAAAAAAAAACTATTCGCTTGAATCACTGGGTAGGAATAGATAAATGAATTAACATTTTGGATAATTATACAAGGGATGCAATGGGTAAATCCTTCTGCGCTTTCGGTATGCATTCAGACTTCATTGTATTTGATGTGTGTTGTCTGTACCATTTTCGCGGTTTTGCACATTTTTCATTTTCATATTCCAAAACTTTCGCGAGAACAGCTTTGCAATGCAAATGTTCAAAGTGATTCTTTGAAAACAGTTAACAATAGGAAATCGAAAATGGCATTTGGAAGCTAAACTGTCTGGTAATCGCCGATCACTTATAACCTAAGTTGACTGAAATATAGCATAGTCTGATGAACGTTTTTCGTGTTCGAAATTCTCACCATTAAAAATCGAATTAGAGTTAGAACGTTAAATGAAGAAATGGGACTTATCGCATTGGTGAATTATATGAAAAATGAAATTTTATTGATGTAGCTCCGTTTCAAATCATAGTACCAAAAAACATCGTAAGTCTAAACGGATCAGAGCTTAATGAATGAAAGTTAATTTTTCATAAAATCCGTAATGTTGCACGACCCTTTGCTCCATTTACCTAATCAAATGTAAAAGAGTTCTTGACAGTGCCCTCTCACATTCTAAACTGCATTCATTTATATGATTGACCTGATGGGAACTAAATTTTATTTGAGAAGATATCGTCGCTCTGTCGCCACAATAGTTTCTTAGTCAAAAATCGTCACAGTAAGTAAACTTTTACTGAATATGATACATGCTTGATGTATGTATGTTCTTGATTTTATGGGAAACATGTCATTTCGTTGAAATAGACGATTAACTTGGCCTTTTTTTTTTTAAATAAAAACCGAAATCTGAATTAATAGACAACCGACTGAGCTGTGTGAAGAATTTTATTTTCTTTTGACATCTTATTTATTGAAAAATGCGTCTTATTATGCTTGGGATGTCTACTCGACCATAAATTGGTCTATACACATTTTTCACCCTTAAATCAATCCGGTTGCTGAGCTTTTCTAATCACGTAATCTTTCCGATTCCTTTTATATTTCAAATTTAACGTCAGAGCCAAAAAAATGAATTAAATTACGGAGTCGACGTCTTTATCGTCGAATTACTAAACCAGCTAGATCAGCCAGATAAATGATTTTTTTTTTCATCAATAGAATTAACTTAGCCTTCACAAAAATCGGATATCAAAATTAATGACTATACATGATGCTTAACCAATTTCCCCAATTTTTCTTTTCTTTTTTTTTTATTTTCATCTGAAGAAGTCAATTTTTATGTTTTCTAGTAAACAAGCTATACACGACCGGTTGATAATATAAATTTTCTGGAAAATTTACCCTTCGCAGATGAAAAACTCTCCTTAATCTTAATATTTCTGTGATATTAGGACGAAGAAAAAAAAAATTCCTTCATCATGATAATCTAATCAAATTCCCTGAATATGAACATTTTGAATCCCATCTTAAAGTAATTTAAAATTTCCTTCATTTCCTATTACAAATCCCTGACACAAAACTGAATTATATAAAAGGCTAATATAGTCGAACAACCCTCCTGCCCGTCGTATTATGGTTTTTTTTAATAAAATCTATAATCAAACCATGTAGCAGTTATTTTCACAAGAGTAGTCGAAGTATACTCCTTATCAATTTATAACCAATTAACTTAGAAATGTGAACTGTGTACACATTCAATGGTTGTATTTTCGTTTAACTGAAGCTGAAAAGGTACACAACACACGAATCTCGTAAATCGTGAAGTACTTATTGGAAAACGATGTGTTGTATATTTTATGGATTCCCATCGGATGGTCGATCAAACGTTCGAACGTTCTCCCGTAAATGTAACAATATCAGAGCCAATATATCGAACATTTAATAATATCTAACTGAATCGTCCATTACACACACACACACACACACACAAATGAACGCATCTTTTGAAATATAATACCCAGAATCGAATCCGGAACTGCTAAAGGATGACGTAATATTCATTATGAGAAGGATGTTTCAACTAGTATATGTATACAATATGGGATTTACGTGGCACCTTGGCCCTATTTTATGTGTAAGTGAAATGATGAAGATATGGATGGGGTTCCGTTATACCTTATTTCCATCGTATATGGGATTAGATGGCGCATAAAATATGAGGCGATGAAAATTTATAATGAAAAATATATATCGGAACCATTGTACACAATTTATTAATAATTAAACGTAAGTGGTGTGCTGTGTATGAGGCACACACATCGCAAAATTTTCTTATCTGATGTCAGTAAATATAAGCAAATATAATTGCATTATATTTCAAGGAGTTATGGCGGCATAAAATCCGTATATTTATATAGTAATTGCTGGTTGTAAAGTGTTAAATTCCTAATGGAGTGAAAAATATAAGGTTAATTATTATTACTTAACGTCTTCGAACGGCGAACGCGTATAACTCGACTTTATGAAGACATTTTACTGACGAAACTTTTATGAAATATCTGAACGAAGATAAAAAGAAAAAATTGAAAAACTAATGGAAAAATGATAGCAAAATAGTAACGTAGCCATTCGGCTGGATAAAATTGAGCTCCACTGACCTGTTAATAATTCACAACGAAGTGACTATATTCACTCACTGAGGCCGGAGGTTGAAGGTGTCATTAATGAAAACCTTTCATAAATGATGCCTTCAAATGACAACGTCCCATTCCAGGGTCAATCCATATTAAAAGTATAGGGAACGAAAAGAACGCAATGGGAAGGGGATCAAGAGAGAAATACGACATCATTTATAACTTTTCATTGGCATAATAGGCAATACAGTGATAGTATCATATGATACCTGTTTATAACAGGTAAAACGGAAAATCAAATTCACATGCATTGAAAACCGTACTTTTCATGTTTCGAGCATTATCATTAGTGTCATTTAATTTTAAAAACTTGACTCCTTTCATCTTCCTTTCAATATCCCTAACAGGACCAACGACATATTTGATGTCTCTATGGTCGAATCAAGCACCACACATGTACAGGTGTAACCATATGGAGGTCTCGCACTTCATTAATTTCGAATATAAAATGACAATAAAAAAATCATCTTGCACTCAAAAGAAAATCCTTTGTTAAGAAAATCCTCAAAATCGTTGAAAAATGATCAAAATATCCTTTGAATTTTAAGAATATCCTTGAAGATCAAAGAAAATCCTTGATAATCAATGATCAATGATCTTGTGAAAATATGTGAAAATCCTTTGAAATTGACAAGAAAATGTCCTTTCGAATCCTAGAAAATCCTTTAGGGATTTTCTTTTAGAAAATTTTGCCCCTCGATTAATGTGTTTTTGGCGAAAGCTTTATCTCTGTTGAGTATCTATCACTATTGTGGAAATATAAAAGTAGTACAAGGATTGGTACGCTGTTACAGCTGTAGCAAAAACTAATGCTTTTCAATAATTCCAATGTACATTAGCACAAAAAGAACTCCATTAAGCGCGTGGATTATTCTTTTTAAAAGAAAACATCAATATCGATGCTGTACGCAGCCTGTTTCTACAAACGATTCTCTTTTACATTGTATCCGGGCTTCGGTTCGAACAGGTGGAACTAAACGCCAGCATCATATCAACTGGAAAATTGCAACAATTCGCTTATCCATAGTAGATGTAGCATTTTATTAAAATGAAGCCATTTAAAATAATTAATAATTAGCTCATGTTCATGTTCTAGAATCAGTAGAAGGCAGGAGAAAAAAAGCGCACAAAACATAAAACTCGTTTACCGCAACTTCCACAAATGCGTTCTAATTATCCCAAAAGCTTCCACATTACACAACATTGTAAAAGCATTTGTTATAAAAGTAGAAACAAAATGGAAAATGGTGGAACGTTTATTGGTATTAATGCTTTATGTACGTTATAATGCAAATCGTACGTTTAGGTACACACATATAGGACGTGTATACATTGTCTACGAGATTTTGATGTAATGTTATGGAAAATGTTATCTGTAATACGTGTACGGTTTTTTTTTATCGTAATGCTCGCAGTTAATGTAATTACTAAAATAATAAAAATTAATTAGAATTTAGGAAATATATACACGACTGTCAGTGGCTGCTTTTATGTCCTTATTATATTTAGCCAATGTTTGTTGTTTTTTTCTCTCGATTGAATGAAATTTTATACAACTGCTGGCTGAACGATGTTATGAAGACTCTTCAACAATCGTTATTTAAACCTTGTCATATAGGCTTAGCCATACGCAGAGAAAGTTCGTGACATAAGGCACTTTTGTCAAAAAGACGAACTTGATTTGTAGAAGTCTCATTTGTATTTTTAAACATATTGCTTCTCTACAGCCAAGGACAGTCAAAAAAGTGTATTTTTATGATTTTCGTGTTTATCGATTTCAGCTGTTTTAACATTTTGATTGATTTATTAATAACAAAATATGTGTAAGGTGATCTACCTTATAAAATTACATATTATACGCGAAACAAAAACAACGCGATACAAAAAATAGCGAAAATTTGTAGATGATTGCGTTTAAGAGAAGAAATCGTCCGAATGAAAAACAAAAATCCAAGTAAAGTAAATAATAAGAAAAAAAAAATATTTACAAACAAATCATTCTTCCTTTAAACAATTAATGCATCGAAAAGAATCGAAGAATAATTATTAGTGAACAGTATAGTGTCTATAGACACTGACAAAAAAAGAAAAAAAGAAAAAGCTTCATGGCCGTACATCTAACAACGCATCGATCGATCTGGTAGTGTGAGTAGCTGAAACATGAAATGAAAAGATGAACAGGATGAAAACTGAAAGAAATGACATATTGACTGCAAGACACTAGTTGCTTATGAGCCCTAGATGAGCCTTACAAACACGTTAAAAGCCAGTTACCGAAAGTTTACTCTTCACTACAGCCGGCAGAGCGTTATACTTGGCGACACCCCGAACGAAGAGAGACCCGTTCACAACATCTCTATCATTTCGCGGCAAAATCAGGTTGCGAGTCCTACTCGACGCTCCAAAACTGAGGTTATCGTACACATAACCAGGATGCTTCGAAATTATGACCTTATGCAAAAACGTCGATGACAAATAATCGAAATACACAAACAAGTCATTCCCTAGCAGCCGAGCAGCGTGGCCCGAAACTGACTCATAGCGACCAATGTTGTAAACAAACCGAACACAAGCATTGAACGACTTCTCAAAAACCTTCTTCGAGCTAGCAGAAAGCTGACCCAGCACTGGGCAGCAATACGTGAGATGTGGCAACAACAAGGACTTAACAAGGAGCTCACGCGTCTTCAACGGCAAGGAACGAGCGACAGGCCACATATTACGGAGTCCAGCAAACAATACAAACAATACAATACAATACAAACAATACAAATTACAATGGCAAAACAGCTGAAATCGATGAAACACGTATAGAATAAAAATGCACTTTTTTGACTGTCCCAGGCTGTAATTCTTTTTATGTGACAAATCAGATCTTTTCTGCATTCGTTTCCCTTATTCTTCTAATCATTTCCGCCCATTAACGTAAATACTAATCCTACTTCAACTGACTTGAAGTTATGATGCTAAAAGATGCAGTTGCGAGCGATCCGACGAAATCATCAACTTCACGAAGTGTGATAATAATAACGGTGCTTGTTTTGTGTCGACTTTTCTCCCATTTAAACCCGTTTACATATAATCTGGTGTGTGTATATGGGGTGTACAATTTAACATACTCAGCATCCGTTCGAAAGTCAAACAATAAAAGAAAGAAAAAAATTATTTAAAAAGATTTCCATTACGATAAGACTCTAGCGAAAATATTTAGTCACGTTCGTAATTATGCTATTTTAAACAAAATACACAATAAGCCAAATAGACTTGCAAAAAGAAAAACCCTTCATCCGCATTATCCGTTGAAATTATGGTTCCTCCATTTCCCACATTTATTGTACAAAATAATATGCCTTGATATATCAGAATGGATTATATAAATGGGTAAATATGTGCATTGTTTGAATGTGCGATGAAGAGACGTGCGATGGTACTACACCACACAGACATACACATACAATTAACGAGTGTTTTAAATTAAATGTACATATTTGAATAGGTTTTTTGCAAGCGATAAATGAAATGCCAAGGCACACATATGAATGTGATGATGAAGGGAAGATTTTCTGTGGAATGAAAAAAAAAACGTTGCGGTTCATTTAATATAAATTAAACTGTGTATTTATGCTCTCGGTTCATTGAAATTCATTTCTGAAAACGTTGAATGTCGCCTTTGTGTCCTATGTATATGTTTACTTTAAACAAAGATGCCGCCGCATTAACTTCATCATGAAAAACTTCAAGGTGATGAAGTTTTTGCAGTCGAGTCAGCTCGTAACAGTAGATTATATCCACATTTAAAACGAAAAACATTATTCGGAGTTGCCGTATGTATACTTGGCAAATTTACTAATTTCAATTTCATATAGATGCGCCCTTTATCGTTACGGTTAGCTTAAACAGCATCACACATAATGTTATGTTGGCCATTAACAAAAAAGCTTCAATGTATTTAAAACAAAAATTGATTTTCGATTCCCTTTGGGAAATGCCTGCCAAACGTCGCCAATCAAGCATTTATATCAGTCGAATGTATAGAACATATTTTCATTGTGGCATCATCAATTTTGGATTAATTACAAGATAATAACAATTTTTAATTGTCATTACGCTCGCATTAATCATGGTACTTTTCACCAAAAAAAAACGTCGAAAAATTGACACCCCTTAATTAGTTTTAAAAATCAATGTGCCAAACTACGAAATAAATTTCGGGACATTAAACTTTGGTTAAAGCGGACATTAGGTGTACAACACACCACAAAAAAATAATAAGTCAATCACGATCCATTTTCCGATAAAAAATGATGACTTGTCTGTTTCGTGCCAAAATTAAAATCGGTTCCCGATTTGATGGCTAATTATTATCGGGTCTGGCGGCAATATCGCAGTGGGAAAACAATATCAACACTAGGACCGATGTTAGTAAATCACTGCTCAAGCACATTGAATGCCGTACATCATTAACATACTTTCAAGCAAAAATCTTATTATTATGATTAGTGAAGTGAAGCGCTTAAAAATCGCTGTTGCTCTTGTCGAAAGATTTTTTTTTTGATTTTTTTCTTAAAAAGAAATATTACAGGGCACGTCAGTGCAACTTAGACGTGGATGTATTTGCTTCAGCTGTTTTACAAACAAAAGTGTTTGTTTATACGGGTGAAATGGTTACATGCAATACTAGTGGTAAAACCGTATGAATTGCACAGACGTCTCCTGTAACTTTCGTTGGTAGCGTTTTAAATAATAAATAAATCTCCTACTCTTTCCTTGTTTAAGAAACTTTCTTGTGATTGATGCAAAATCTTTTACTTCATTAATTTCAACGTTCAATTGCGCTATGCGCATTTAGAAGTACCGTCTATATATTTCTTATTTCTCCAACTTATATGGAGAAATGAGAGAAGTAAGCAAAATAGAACATGAACTGTACTATTTGTTTAGATTGGGAAATTCCCACTGGGAACAGATGACTAACAAAATTTAACATCAACGCAACTTTCAATAAGGGAGGTACCGCATATACTTTTTAGTTGATTTTCTTGAAGAACTCGGAAAATAAAGAGACCCGTGTTTTTTCTTTTCTCGAAAAAATCAAAATTCGAAAAATTATCACTGGTTGAAGTTGAAAAAATTTTCACACCCGATCACACCCGCCATACAAATTGTTGTTGTAATCGTCATTTACATGGGAAGTATAAAGTGCCCTATAGAGGGTACTATTGCTCGAATCAAGAAAGACAAAAACACGGGTCCTTTTATTTTCCGAATTCCTCAAGAAAATGTGAAAAAAATGGAAAAAAAATCTTTTTGTACCTCCCTTATTGGTTTTAACTAAATTATAGTCTTTGAGTGGTACTAGACTGGTAGTCAACCTTGCTAAATTCCAATATTATGTTTTGATGTCCCAAAAATTGCATAAAAATACTGAATTCTTGTTTCTCTCAAATACCATCCGAATGTAATCGATTTGACTCAAAAACATAAAAAAACAAATAACCAGTAAACCTATTTTGTGTCGGTTTGCATAGTAGTAAAAATTGATTTTTTTTAAGTGGGTTGTGGTGGTGGACATAGTATTTTTTTCTCGTCGTCCGGTCCTTTCAATAGCACCCAAGACTGTTCCGTCTGCGTAAATTGGTTGTTATTTTAGAGAAACAGATAAAAATAGACGGAAAAATTTAGTGAATTTTCGGAAAATCAATCCCCTTAAAATATTCCTTACTCCTAGACTAAAATACTTCAGCGGATTAATTCAATGCAGTGACTACTTTTAGGAAAATAATTTTTCCATGTTTTCTCAAATTTTCCAGTATTTTTCCCACAAATATTTTTAGGAAAATGTTTTACCAAAAATAGTCCCTGATTTAGGTCAATCCGATAGCCGTTTCGATCAATTACCATCCTCCAGTCAATTTTTTTCCCTTGTAGAGTAATTCGTTTACAAAGCAAGAAATTAGTTTAGAAAAAAAATAAATATTTTTTTCGTTTATAATCAAAAACAGTATCAATTATGTAAAATGTCAAACTCATGAATAAATATATTCCACAACATTATTTCGAAATGACTACCAAATTACCTTAATCTCTCGGAAGAAAAAGACGTGAGAGCAACGCAAAAAAAATCGTCATCAATTTCGAGTAAATAAAATGGAGGAAGAAAATTTTGTTTGTACAAAATTCGTGAACGATACCAGATTTAAGATATAATTTACTTTAATATCGAAAACATCCTCTATCTGTCAACGGTTTATATTATGTCTATCTATATGTGTACGGTAATGTGTAATGTGATACCGTATTCTCATTTTATAAAAGATGTATGCGTGGATTAAAGAAAAAGAGGCAGCTAGGAAAATATTGTATTTCTTCCGCACCTTACAAACACCCAACAATCAAAATATAATCAACACATCCCTACATTATATATATTTTCTCTTGTGCAAAGATATCACAGTAATTCAGCTACATGTTACACACATTTTTTCACTGCTTATTACGTATCTCATCGCAACAAACCTCATTCTATACGTGAAAATTCTAAAAAAAATTCTATTCTTTGTTACAGACTTTCCGGCATGGATTTCCTCATTCTCCAACAGCGCTTGCATATGATCCTGTACAGAAACTCTTGGCAATCGGCGACAAATCTGGTTCCCTCAGAATGTATCCTTTTTACAATCATTTTTTTTTCACTTAAATTACTTCTCTAGTATTTCATGGAAGGAAGAAGAAAAAAAATGAATATTCAGTGTGATGAATTGTGATTTATGCCGTGATTCATACCACCCATTTTCTCCTTGAATTTTTCTTTTGTGGATTATGAAACGGCATAAGTACCTAACTGTATGTAATGCTATGGACGAACGTTTGTTGAATGTACACAGAAAAGGTGAAGATGACAACGGCGAAAAAAAGGTAAAATTGGATTAAAGACATTATTAAAAAAAAGCAGATGACATGAATATGGATAGGGTTTAATGATTGTGAAAGGATTATGAAATGTGTATTGTATACGTAATTCAAGTGGAAAGAGGTACGGCGAAGGAAAACGTAAAAGAAAAATTGTCAGAAACGACACTCTTTTTCACATTTTTTTTTTTTGCTCTCCCCCCGTCTACCTTATGAAATATATTTGAACAGATCTATGCGTTGTATTGATGTTTTCGCTGGTGTTTCCGCCTTTGCAAAGTTATTCGATTAAAATTTAATTTAACAGGAAATCGAATTTTCACATAAATATCAAAATGGGAAATGTAATTGGAATATTCACAACAGAATTCACAGCAAATAATCATTGCTATGTTGATTAACCATGCGTTTGTGAACTGAATATAATTAAATGAATTGAAACTTATGAAAATACTTTGAACTCGCTCGGATCGTTGTTGTCGATGATGGTTTGATATTTCATTTTGAAATGATTGCGTAATTCCTTGCGTCGTGCTTTGGAATTTCTTTCAGATGAAATGCCAATTAATAATTGTGCAATGTATACAGGAAAGGAAAACAATTAGTTTCACGTTGCATAATCAATTTGAGACTGCAGTTCAGTCGTCAACCGGATTTTCGCACACAGATACATATTTGAGATCAGAATTTTGCGTGCCTGTGAGTTTACTTTCGATTTGTTTCGGGACACGGCTGGCTTACTGTAGGTCCCGGGTTCAAATCTCTCACGTAGATGACAAATTGTCTACACAACATTCAAACATTTCACGTTTCAGATGAATGAAATAAGTGCCCCCCTATATGTAGTAGATGTCGACACATCGAAAAAAAATCTAATTTCGATGTGTAATGAAAGTAATTCCTGAGGGATTATATTTAAATTCCAAAGAAGATTCGGTCGCGTACTGTTAATTTCTAAAAGATTTGGGTCTAGGTCCATGATTTCTATTTGTGTATCGATTCAGAAACTCTTGGTGGTACATTCTCAAATAAAACAAAAAACATTTTGCAGATTTTAAATTTAATAAAAGTTCAGAAAACCCTCCGTCTCGAATTGCCGACACCCTCAACGAACGTAATAAAATACGACGAGAAAAAAATGTTCATTTACTAAAACTAATATTATTCAATCATCAAATTAACAAGGTAATTCCATGTGGATAATAAGAATCAATCAATTCGATAAAGAGAAAAGTATGTTTATGTCCTTAAGATAAACGTATATCGGTGAACAATTTAGTAAACATGTCAGTGAACGAATAAGAACGAAATGCCCGAGAAAGCAAGCTCAATAATTAACAAGTAGTGTTCAAAAGCATAGCATAACGAGTGTGTATCCATCCATACGTACAATATGTGTGCCATTTCAGTGTGTTTGTGTGTGTGTGTGTATACATATCGAAAACATTATTGAACTGAAATGTCAATTTGTTTTCCTAAACTGTTGATTGAAAGCTTAAAGGTATTTCCCTTTATGTAATATAAATCAATCAAACACACCTGGAGGTAATAGAGACATATTTTTCGTTAAGGATACATTGAGCTGGTGTATTTACTCTGGGAAAGGAAAATTCGTAGATTTGTTTTTAAAACTATGATACGATACATAATGTAAGAAGGTGGTACAATTGTATATACAAGTATGTTTGGTACACAACCGACCGGTCTATTGGAAAAGTTTTTTTTTTTCATTTTCCTTTCCAACACCCGTCTTATCGCATGTTCGACATATGCGTATAGAGAGCATATAGTGGCTAGTGTTATTGTATTAGATACTGTTTGAATCGTCTTCGTGTCTTAAGCAGTACTTGTATAAATGTCGCATTGTATGAACAATACTGGAACGAACAATCGGAATTGTTTTTTTTTGTTACTTGTGTGTTGCACGAGGTTATGTGGGAATGGTAAAAAAAGGTCCTATTAAAGAAAACACATTTTCTTTTCGGTGGTAGACAATGGGATTGAATGAGCAATAAACACAAGGAAAAAAAAATCGAGGTCGTAAATATTTTTTCTGGAACCGTGCCAACATGATGTTACACTTTGTAACACGAACTCCTATTTTATGGATTCATAAATCACTAGATAAATTCGTTGTACAATTTTTTTTTCATAGGAAGTCAAAGGTGTATTTATGATTAAATATATTTGTACGCATCATTGAACTTTCACCGATAAATTCGTTTTGTATTCAGTTCCCAAATTTTCAAAGCTTACAATTTCGTTTTTAACTTACATAAATCAAATTATTGACAATGTGTTATCATGTCGGGATACATATTTACTTTCGCTAACACACATTACTGCATATAGAGCGGAGTGTGTATGTGTGTATACTGGTAACTGAAGCATTGATATAGCGAAATCTATCGCCGTTCAGAGCAGAAGAAACCGCCATTAAATACGGATCTTCAATATGTAAAAATAATAAATCTCATGTCTCACATTCCATTGTCTTTAAAGAGAAATTTTTAAGGTGAACGGCGGTCAAACAGGTGTGAAAAATATAGGAAGTCATTTACACCTAACTCCTAAGCTTTATGACTCGATGTCATTGCTAACACTTAGTGCGCTCATCTAATATTTAATCAATTCAATAAGAAAGAATTTGTCGAAATATGAGATTCGATTCGAGTAATAAAACAACATTATAGACCATTCTACTCAAATTACACGTAAAGCATCAAGTGGTAATGCTGTTTTTCCAACAACAACAAAACTTCCGTATTATACACAAATAGCTCTTACATTTATAATTACATCAAGCACATTTACTAAGAGCATGATTCGTCTATTCGAAGATTCTTCTTTTTTTTCTAAAAATAAGACGAAGGAAGAATCGTATTACTCGAAAAAAAAACACTAACACGATACCCGTTTTTAATAAACCGACGGAAACAATAATCGCATCTGTTGCCTCCATTTAGGTTGATTTTATTTAAAAGAAAATATTGCCCCAATGCTTTGCAATTTGATGCCAAGCTTCGAAGATTGGAGTTAGATTTTTTGTCGTTTGTTGTTGTTGCGGTGCTTATCGTTGAGATTCTGTTTGCCTATATAATACACAATACTCTTTAAGTACGACAAATCCAGTATATGTAGATAGATATAGATGTGTGTATCGTCGTTGCGTATTAAAGAACACACAAAAGCCAATATAAACAAAATTGATAAAAGGAATTGAAACGAAAACTTCTTATAATGTAATGGATATATGAGATGTCAATAGTAGCAATGGTAACCCAATTTCATTTCATCATATGTGATAAGATGAGTCTACTCTCGAAATCAATAGTAAATAAATACTATATCGAATACATAATCTGCACAAACAATTTTTTTTTCTCCTTCGCTTTTCATCGCTTTTTTTAGATATAACAACAAGACACACATAATGCTTTTTCTCACAATTTTTCTCGTCTTCTTCTTCTTCTTTTGCTATTCTACTTTTTTCTTCTTTGAATTCTAATTTTTTTTTTCTTCGTGCTGTGTGTTGATACAGTCATTTTCTTTTTTAGCATCATACTACTTTCATTTGTTATTCTTTTTCACTTCAATCAAATATGTACTTCATCTCAAGATGAAAGTGGAAAAGAAACTAGGCATATGGTAGCGATGTGTGTCGATCGAATTTTATTTCGATTGCGATTGACTGGATTTCGCGAATGGTCGCGAGGGTGCGGAATGATTAATTTTGAAAAATACTTCGCGTTTTTTCATTGTTACGTACGCCTCTTGCTAGTGTAAGACATTCGAATAATGTTTCGATCTGGGAGTAGATTAAGTTTCGACGTTTTGTATTAAAATGAAGTTCAGACATATCATTTCCTCATCTCAGGCGAGATAAATAATACTTTCGTTTGTTTTATTGAGAAAAATGTTGAAAAAGAAAACATTAATCACTCGGTTAAACAAATAAATATTGGCATCAGGCCATGGTGACTGTGTTGTACTATGGTACGAGGAACTATTTTTGGGAAAACTTTTTCCCATATATTTTCTAAAATTCTCGTACATTTTCCTGGATTTTCCCATATTATCCTAAAAAATATTTCGGGAAAAATAAAAACGCAGGAAAATTCGGGAAAATATGTGCACAAAAAATAGTTCTTGACTTGTTGTGAATACATTATACCATCTTACACATGAACAATTCTAGTGAATTATAAAGAAGCAATCAAAAGTGGCATAAATCGAGACGGAAGCAGAAATGGAAACTTTATTTTTAGCATGATTGCCGTGCCGTGATTCTCCTTTCTTGTATCGTTCAATGAGAATGACAAAAGCTACAAACTGTCATGTTTCTGTGTCACATGCTACCTGTCAATTCTCACCAAGCAAACTATGAGTCTCTCTACCAGTAAGATTTTAAACTAATTTTTCGAAAATGATTAGCAATTACGCAAAAAACAACAATCATCGGTCCAGTTAAAACATGGTCGACGCACATCTCTTACACGACAACGATCGAAATAAAGTTACGTTTCTGGATGTGAAACAATGCAAAAGCTTTTATGCGTTCTATAATATGTGAAAATCAACGATGCATACGCTTTTGATTTACATTCATCACGTAGGGTGTGACAATTTAAATCACAGCGTTGCCACTGGTGATACACATTACAAAAGTACAATATAACACACTTAATAGGGCAACCGCAAGAAAGAAGGAAAAAAAGAGCGATAACTCATCTTCCATTCAAAATGATTTTGTCTGTAGGGTACATGTTGTGCATTGCAGTGAAACGGGATTCTCTTTGTGAAATGTGGGAAAGAAGACGCAGGACACTTTCTCAAAGTTTTTCATTTGCATTTACTGCTCACTAAATTACGTTCTGCAATATAACGAGTTAACTGTTTTAAATCTGTCAGAAAAAAAATGGGGAGTGTGAATGTGAATCCGAGACGGAATGATAAAAAAGGAATCATATTCACTCAATTGGATGCCAAGTTTTTTTTTTATTTTAATCCGGACAGACATATAAAAGAAATCTATTATGCACGGATTTTGTATCTCTTCTATTAAATTATTTACCAAGCAACCGAGAAAATGTGACGAATCTGCATGCTGTTGTTGATGTTAATGAAACCATTTGCACATACTTGAGCGCAGACTTTTACTTTGTTCGTTGGATCTCATTTCGATGTTTTTCACCTTGCTTAACATCAAGTCATTATTGTACTGATGAAATTATCAAATTGGATTCTGTTTTTGTTCTCTCATCAGTCTCTCGTCGGCTTTATATAGATATGCAGCGACTTCTATTTTCGACGATAGTGTAGAACCGTCCATTAAAAATGGTTGAAACTTTTTTTTGTATTAAATGCACCAGTCGGAATACAGTTTCAAACTTTTTACTGTGCGGTTCCGGTATACATCAACTATTGTAAAAAGTTACAATCACTCTACTGGGTGAAAACCAGCCATACACAGTGACGACGCTTAACATTATTGTAATGGCCATAAAAATGTAAAAATAAAATTTATTTTTCCATACACTTCGAACTGGATTTGTATCCCAAATACGTAACGTACACCCGCAAAACCGCTCGCCTATCTATCTACCCACCTATCCATCTATATAAAATAGCTTATCATAAAGTTATATATTTATATTACGATCGCACAGTTGCGGTCCATATTTATGCATTTTCGGGTGGAGAGAAAAAAAAATTTATAAGCAAAATCCGTATCGTAAATATTCTCAAAAATATATTCACCACACGTTGCCGTTTCCATCGGATAGCGTAATGTATAAAAATGAAGAGCACGTTCATTCACATTCAATAAAGTACAAAATCGACATCTTTTTCAATTGTAAAATAATACCAGAAAGGCAATGATAAATCTAATAAATGACTAAGGTTTTTTTTTCTCGTCTATTGCATCTCTATCTATATACAATATATAATGATACAGCGCACACGTAACACTTTTTCAAATTATTCACATTCTTCGGCGAGGAAACGATGCCTGTGTACTTAATTAAATTGCATATTTTACTCCAAATTTTTATTTATGAGTCTTTTCGGTCTAGTTTCTCAAAATCAGCTGCATTGATTTCCGTCCGTCCGTATAATATACATAAATTCCCAAATTCTTTCCAATTACATTAAGGCAGTGAAATTTGAACAAATGGTTGATGGGCATGCGACTAACTGTTTACTTTGTATGGAAAAAAATAATCGATAAATCAAAAATATTTCGTTTCGAACGTTTAAATTATCATCGTTCGGCTAGGAGAAAAACTACATGTGCGTCATAGAATGTTGTTCCTTTCCTACTCAGACTCATATCCACACCAAATAGGTATAACAGGGACCAAACAAAAAGAACTAAATTGATAATTCTCCTTATCCTAAATAGAAGTTTTTGGTTGATGCGGTAGTGTTTGTGACGTTTGGGAATTTAAAGAAATACATGTCGTGAAACTGCTTCCAGTGTTTTATGGGGCATTATACTATAAAAAGTATGCCATGAGGCATTATAAAAAATGTACTAAGTTGAACCATAAAACGCAAATGACGGTTTTTTTTTGTGTGTGTGCTGAATTTATGTACCTCGTCTCTGCGAAATGGTCCTGTGTTATATTAAGACCGTACAATGGAAGTGTTTTTTTATTATATTTGTTTTGGAGATATAACTGTGACAGCATAGGTTAACTTACTGTTTACCTGGTTCAGTTACATGGACAAAGTTTATGCTTTCGGAATGCCGGAGCATAAAATAATATTTCTCGGTCCAGTATTGAATCGATAACACATCTGGAAAAGTGGAAAAGATATGTCAAAACTTTCTGCGATATCCGGAGGCAATATTATTGCGATTAAACGGGAAACATTTGAATAGTCGTAGTTAATTCGGATTTTAGAGTGGTAAAACTTTATGGCACACTAATTTAATGATTTCCAGGCTTCAGGGCTAATTTTCGAGAATTTCAATTCAGAAAAAAATCCGAAAAATTCCAAACACAATTTTCACAAATTTGTCAGAATTTTTTAAAATTAAAATTCTCAAAAATGAGGTCTGCCTGGCTTACTTGCCCTTGGTTACATTCCTTCAGTAAAAATAAAAAAACATCAAAGCAGACTTCTTGTTTCTTTTACTTAGACTGATAGGACATCAGTGCTTCTTTTGAGAATTTCTCGTTTCGAGAATTCAAAGAAATTGTTGTAAGTTCCTGAATTTTAGAATTACCAGCATTTTAAAGAATTTCGAGAATTTAAAGAGTTGAAATTCTTAGTTTCGATAATTTTCAACAATCAATTTCACGAAAATAGGCCCAGTACACCGATACAGGCTTGCGTATCGAAGTGAATATATGGGGTTTTATTAAACACGTTGTACGTGCATCCTTGATTGTTATTCCAAAGTTATTCTGATTCTGACCCCTGCCAAGCAACTTAATTTGAAAATGTAAATGTGATAATAAGTCAATCAAAATATGCTGTTCACGAGATAAAATCAATTTCGGCTCTACCATAATCCAGTTGAGCTATCGGGGAAAATAATTTATTAGAGAATTACGAATGAAAAATCTCTCAGTAGAAAAATGATGGTCGTTCCAAACACACAAACAAAGGCCGTGAAGATATATATGTATAATATCGTCGAAAGAATAAATTACATAAAAAAGCTATTAACATTTTCATGGCTACGTTACGACATAGAGAGGACACAGAGAGAAAAGTTCAATTTTTGATTTTCGATTGAAAATGTTGAAAATAGAATGATTACCAGAAAATGTACTGTTCTGGTTATAGGTATTACAGATGAACGGATAATCAGGTTGCGCTGTTTTTTTTTTTTTTTTTCAACGAAAAATAGAAATTTCTGATGTCGTGTAGTTTGGGGTGGTCATGTCCTGTTATATAATCGGGGTTACAATAGATGGTGGAGGAGATGGGTTCAATTAGATTAGAACTGTACCTCTTGGTTTCGCAATAATTGGCTGTAAAAAATGAAAATATTACGATTCAATAATATGGCAATAGCGTAATATGAAGAGTGATATGGTGGACAGCGCAATCGTCTATTTCGAAAGGATAATAATAATAAACATTTCAAACTATCTGTAAAAAATCGAGTTTAAGCATTTTTTATATCAAGAAAAGTTTTAACGTTTTTGTAAAAGAAATTGCAAAGTTACGTTCTTGCTACTCAAATAGAAAATAGTTTCTGGAAAATCGTTGTTGCGAAAGAAAGCATGAGTAAAAGAGGAGAGGAAAAAAACACGTAAAACAAATGTGCTGTACTGTTACGAAGAAATGCTTAAAATAGAAGAATGAAATAGGAGAAGTTTTAAAACATTTTTTTTGTGAAGTAAAACGCGGTAGAGTCGTTAACATTTTTCTGGGTTAATTGAAATTATTGTCATGAATGGCTGCTGAAAATATAAAAAAGAGATTATATGCTTGAAACGGCGGGTAATGTGATTTCACAATTGTAAATAGCGTAAACGTTCTCACTGTGTAGAAAAGGAAAAAAGAGAGAAAAATGCTAAGGGTTGCCGTTTTTGAAAATTCATTCTATGCATATAATATTGTCGAATGGGCCTGCTATTCTTTAAACCCAACTCATAGATAATATGATGCTCGTCTAACAGACAGTTTTCTAAAAAAAGATTAGGAAAAACTTCTCCATTAGAAAACATTACATCCGACAAGCGCCAAACTTTCGTCGTTAAGTCGATGAGTCTAATTTTTGTTTCGTTAATAAATAAACGAACGGCTCAACACAAATAAACAAACTCCTGATATCACAGTGTATAATACGTTTACGATACACTATACGCTGTGAAGAGTTTTAGCGAATTTCCGGTATCAAAAATACTTTTCATTTATTTTATCGCATCCGAAACACCAAGAACTTTGGTGTTTAACTTTCGAAGCATTCAATTATTTACTTTTACATGAATAAAGCGACTCCCTGCTATTCCCTATACATATTACAGGGGTAAAATTAAACGTTACGTGGTCCTTTTAGAATTAGCTAAATATTTTCCCGAAATTTGTTGACATAATGATCTTAACGCTTCCTGAAACAAATGCGAAGATGGTTAGATCTAATTAAGTCTATGTTTGGCTTTCGGTGACTGCTTCTCTTGAAATGAGTTTACCTTCATCCAAAAAGTCACTTTCGGTTGTCGAATTTGTTCGTTTTTTTTTATGGGTGTGTGTTGCTCTCACTCCACGTCTTTCTTAAATATTATTGGAATTCGAACGTTTATTCCATTTGTAATACAAAACGAAAAAAAACCTGCGAATTATTCAAATGTATTGACTTGAAATGAATTTTATTATGCGACAAGATGATGAGCTCTAAATTTTGTCATCAAACACAATACAAACGAATCGAATAATTCAAAGTAAAGAATGGAAGTTTTCTATTTAGTTTTATGATATTTTGTTCTTGTTCATCGGAAACTTCATGTATAATCAAAATTTTAAAGAAACTTCCACTCGAAGCAAATTGAAGTGTTCTCAAGTTTTGTGTAGCGCATTACGGACGGGAATAAGTGTTAAACTTTTTGTATGTGTTTCCTGTTTATTTGTTCTGGAAACAGTTGCTTTTAATTAAGTTAACACATTTTGCGTTGCAAGTTTTTGCAAAAATGTTTTAAAAGTTAAAAGCACAATGAGTGAATATGCCCCGAAACTAAAATTTTAATTCGAAAACCGAACCGGTCTTACAGAAGTCTTGTAAACAAAATATAATCCTACAAAATAGATGAAATGTTGATCTGGATGAAGCTATATATCAAGTAAATCGTCCTTCGCCAATCAATTAGTGCACATAAAGCACTGAACTGTCGATTATAATTTATTCGCTGGAATTCGTTTGAAAATTAAATTATTTGATTGCTTTGAAAGACGTCTTATTCAAATAGTATATTTGAACTGCAAATCAATTTATGTATACGTATACAGACTTTAGCGATGCTGCATCGTTGAAAGCATTTATTATATACAAACTTCCAGCGGAGTACAAACCTTAATCCTATCTCTACATTTCAAAGTTCAATTCTTTAGACAGTCAAAATATTTTGAAAAAAAAACTTTTATTTAAATAGTTAGGTAAGTTAGCATTATACATTTCTGAGTTTGCATTTATTTAGCAACTTATGACAGTGCATATTTACTGGGAATTCAATACATTAAAATTCATTGAAATAATTAAAAATTCATCAAATGTTGAAACGTTACTTTAGACTGAAACCATTTCCATAAAATTCAGTTTTCGTTTAGTTATCATTTAGGTTAATCAAAATTCATTGCAGCTTCCACTTTGGACTTCGAAGTACTAGATTCAGCACAGTTTCCGTCTGATTTCAATATTATCACTTACGATTTCAATGTGATGGTCGGAATTTTGGAAAATGTTTTCATTAAAATAGGAATTCTATAGAATATAAGCTCTATACCGGTGCCGTGATCGAAGTACGGTCTCATTTTTTGATATGTGTTTGCATTACCTTCTCGTGTTTGTATCAAAGACCTTTTTTATGTAAACATTTTCTATGAATTTTAAAACATTTTCCTAGATTTTCACAAAAAAAGTTTTTTTTTTATTCGGGAAACTGTAGGAAAAGTCGTAAGAATACTGGAAAATTCGGGAAAATATGAGTACGAAAAATAGTCTCTTTGCATACCTTTGGGGCATTACATTCATCTAAATTTATTACTTGAAAACCAATGTACATTGAGTGTGCTAAAGAATATTGAATCAGACAAAAGGTTCCAATTTGTTGTCAATCCTAAAATTTTCTTAAGTATATAGTCGCTGAATTACGAGGACAAATGAAATAAAATCTCAATACGTTTCCATTTGGCGTCTGCTACAAATCCCAATCGCAAATCCCCTATGCAGCTACCCTACGGAACAACGAATATTTATTCCTTCGTTTATTTTTCGTTCCTATAAAATTCAATTAAACTTTGTAAGAATTTATTCATTCAATTTTTTATTTAAAAAAAAAGCCAACGAACTGCACTGTATTTCATCGGTTGTGTTCTATTAACTTTAATTTACTTATATGTCTAGTTTAAAAGCACGTTTTTCCCTCTTAATTTTTCCATTAAAAGTAAAAACCAATCACAGTTTAGTAATACATTTTGCACAGCGTGTAACTAATCACAATACACCAACCATAAACATTAAATTGTGTACTTTGGTGAAAAACGAATCAAATAAAAAGAAACAGAAGACGAGAAAAATCCACCCTATTTACAACCAATGTGGAAATAAATAAAGAGTCACCGAAACTTTTATTTCACCTAACTGCACTAAAAGCGTAAGCAACGTGACATTTTATCCCTATACCCGAAAACACAGAACAAAGCATTCAACCATAAACTTTTCGATATATAAAACATTTTACCTATTCGGTTTTTAGGGAAAGGAGCGGAGAAAAAAAAATTCGAGAGAATGTAATTCATTAGTCATTTTAATCTCCATTTGTTCAATGAAACGTCCACTCTTCGAAGCATACACACACACACAACAAAATTACTCTAAAGTATCTTTGGTATTACACACAAAATTCCTTCAAAAACACCATCCAAATAGCACACATCACGTTTTACACACTTTTACCATCCCCCATAAAGTTAAATGAGGTCCTTTTCTATTTATAGTTGATACTGCTGTGGTTTTGAAAAATTAAGTAGTTTGTATGTTGCTGCAATATGTTCGTCGTATATTCAAATTTCTGATATAAAATCCATATGTAGGATACGTATGTGTGTGTGTGTGCGTTGGATATTATTCTAACGTGTAATAATCTAGGATACTGACAACCGTTTTTGACATATATGGTGCGACAGAATTAAAATATTCAGTCTGAACACACCATTTATCAAATTACCCAGAAAAAGAGCACACACAATGAACTCGTTTCATAAATAAAAAATAAAAAAAAAGTTGAGAGACTATTTTAGTGATTGAATTCATTGGGTAGGAAGTGATAATCTAATTTACTCCACTACACATTTATGGGTAGTACTACACACACACCCTTTACAACTTTTTGTATACTTCATAAGTTGAACCAACTTAGATTTTGACTTAGACATCTTTTAGATTTTAGAGCATCGGATTCGGCATTTACTTAGTATAACAGCGCATACGTAGGATATAAAAACAGAAAAACGTTTCGAAGACGATTCTTTTACCTGTATGAATAGATCGTGTCACTTGCTTCATGCGAACCTGTCATTTACAGAGGTGACACTTGTTGTTTGATGAAAGTAAACACGATTCTCATAGGTATTGGTAGACATTTTGGTAAAAATTTAAGTTTGGAATTCTAAGATATATTGCGTGTTGTTCCGTTTCTATATAAAGTTATTCGAAATACAGTAATTTGACGTGAACAAAAATTTCATTCGTTAATCAGATGAAAATCTAGCAAAACATTTATCCAAATTACTTTGAAATTTTCCACATTTTCCTACATTTTCTCATATTTTCTCTCATATTCTGGAAAATGCTGGAAAATTTAAGGTAAATTTAAAAAATGTTGTCTCATGTAAGAATAGCAAAAGTTGTTGATGTTGCCAAAGGAGGCTAATGTAACTCTATTACATAATTGCCATTCGGTGTGTATATTTGAGTGCTCTTTTTCACTTTATCACTTTTTGCAACATAATTCTTATAAACTTCAGACCTACGATTTTTACTTAGTTGATGGATGAATTGTGTTTGTGTATTGTCATTGATGATGTTCGATGCACGTTATTTCAAAAAGAGAGATTACGTTTAATCTCCATAATGCCATTTTTGGAAAAAAAAAATTGATATCAGTCATGAACACGAACAGTAACTAGCCAGACACTAATTTACAATACGGATCTCTTCAACCGAAATGGAAGCTTAGATCGAATTATATTTTCATTGCAAGAATCATCAATTGCCATGTTAGAAGAATTAGGCCACGCTAAAATTGGGATTTATATATTTACTTCATTTACAATTGTTCAAACACCTGACTTTTTGAAAAATTGTAATAGTATATTACTTCCCAGGTTCCAAGTAGTGTATTTAATAAGTGGGGTGTTACAAAACATTTTACGTGTTATGGCATGTTTCATTTTCATTTACATTGCCTAATCACGTAAAGCATTGTACTTACGAGGTTCCAAGTTGTTATTTGACAAGTGGGGAATACAGCCCTCCCCTTCTGGTCGGGCTGTAACACCCCACTTATCAAATACACAACTTGGAACCTCGGAAGTAATATACTAGTAATACTCGTGACATTTCCATCCGACACCATGTCAATGACTGTAGCCCCTTATTTTTTTCGAATAAAGACCTAAACAGGTCAACCTGACCAGCAGCTTTGCGACATTTTGCTACAACTAGAATTTCCACCAGTCAGTAGTACGTTAAATCGCACATAACATTTCGAAATTAATTTTCTTTAGCAAAAAATTTATTTCATTTTGCAGCGGAAATATATATGCTAAACTTCTACCCATTAAGTCATATGAGACCTTGATAGCTTATGCAAGGAATTTATGCAAACATTAGCCAGTTTTTCATGCATAAGTTTAAGAATTAATTAAGAGTTTTCTCTTGGGTCGTTCGAGTTTGTCATTGCCTAATCTTTTTTCTGTTGTTCTGAGAAAATGGAATGGATGTATGACGTATGTATAGTACATAGTACACTGTACGTTTACAAGGGACAAAGTATATTTCAACATTGTAGTCTTTCTGTAGAGCTGTGCGTGCGCGCGGGTGAACTGGGTAATTAAGTGAAAATTTAATCGAAAATCGAAAGTACTATTGCTAGGCCTCCGAAAATCCGCAATTCAATATTGCAAATGACAACACCAACAATACGAAAATTCATGACGTGAAATCCTTTCCAGACAATTACAATTTATTACTTTATCCCATGTCAAACAAGCGATTTAATGAAATTGAGAGACATAATTTACTAGGTATATCGATAATCTGGTACATTTAAATTGTTCGCTCATGGTCATTTAGATAAAAACAATGCTGAAAAAAAATCAAATAAAAAGGTTGAGGGGTTTTTCATTTGCAATCCGAATGAAATGAAAAAAATAAAAAAAAGAGCGACCAAACGAACCCGGTAAAATAAAAATAGTTTTCGCACCATAAAAACAGAAATGGGCAATTAATCCCTTTTTTTTCTACATTACATCGCTTGAATCAACCTAAAACAGTTTACACGGCAGCATATATGTGTGAGTGTGTATGGATAAAAAATGTATAATATGGACGAAGGCTGTTTACGGAAGATCTGATAAAGTCCGTAGTAGATACACAGAACGCCCCGGATTTATGGGAGTGATTATTTTGAAATATGTCCATTTCTTTTCCGCAAAATTGAGTTATTTCAGCATATGACTGGATAATGAATAAAATATTTCGGTGATTGAAAGTTTTGTGAATCTTTTGAGGGACCTTTGTGTGACATTTTGACATTCATTTATAATGTAAAGGTCGTGTTTAGCGTCAAGTCCGCAATATATGTTACCCCAAGTGTTACTACCGAAGGTTCGATTTCGATTTAATTAGGGGGGTTGTTGGTAAAGCCCTCCCATATGTTCCAACACTGCCGTCAATCGTTGTGAAATTATTCGGGAAAATTCGCACTTGTTCATTTTGTAATTGTACGTTGTGTGGTTAACCTTTTTAAACGTTTTACGGAAGCAATTGATTTCATTTTAATTACATTGACCATATTACAACAAATTATGCTGGCAGGTCAACGTCAGCGGTAATTGTTTGTAACATTTTTATCGTGTAGCGGTCCGTTGAGCGGGACCATTATTTAAACAACTAAAAAAAACAGATTTTATCCATCAATAAGAGTCAAAGACAGATTTAATGTCTGTCCATACAAAGGGGATTGATCCTAAACAAAATACTTTATCCGGTCACAAACAGCTAATAACTCTAAAGTAATCTTTTAAGTTTCTTAGTTTACGTATTTCTACATTCAATCCATTATTATTTTGCTACACTGTAATGCTGCGGTAGTCCTTAACCCTATTCATTTCTTCTATTTTTTTTTTAAATTCCATTTCAACATGCCTTGTCGTCGGCAAGACGACAGAAAGTTTTTTTTCCTTCTTTGCTTTTAGAAATGAAAAAAAAAGTAAAATCAATCTCTTCTCTTCGTAACCAATTTTCCCATTCAATAAACGATTGATTTCAATGTCGTTTTCGTATTTGGTTTGTATCCTTTCGTTTATCAATTACATTAAATATGTATCACTCCCTTCCGGAAGGGTAACGCTGTATCTCAAAAAATATCGCATTTTTTGTTGAGTGGAGCTTTTTTGTTGTTGTTGTTGTCGACGTCGAATTTATCGGCTAAGATTGAAATTCAAATAAAATCGATTTTAATATAAATTCCTATTTGTCGTTCCCTCATCCGCAAATGGTCAACATTAAAATTGTTGAACCGTTATTGTTGGTTTTATTATAATTTGCGATGGTCAAACTTCGAAGCAGTTATTTACTCGTGTAAAACGTGTAAAAAGATGATCTTATACACCGAAACTACAGTCGTTCTGTTACATAAAACCCAAATATGACACAGTGACACCAATCAACATAGAATTCATTGATCATATTGGACTATATTCAGATACATCTGCCCATCAAAGAAGATTTGCGATTTTCCAACAAAAGTTAATTTAAACTCAAAATCTCAGCCGAGTTAAACCGTAACATATCGAGAGATAAAAATTTACCTATTCCATGCTGCGATGGATATTTTGTGGTAATATCAAAGATGTTGTTGATGGCTAATGATAATGCATTTCAACCCAAATCTTATCCTATTTCTATGCCAAACAAATCGGATTTCTATGAATATAAATGGATATTTCCCTTCTACCACTGATGGCGGAACCAGAAATCTTTTAGTATCATGTACCATATCAACAATATTTCTCATAATACTATTCTGCGGACGAAATAACGATTCAAACGTATATGTATGTTGGGATGATGTGGCTCAGAAGTTTTTCTACTTCAGATAAATATTCGAATAACGAAGGTCATACATATATACATATACCAAAAAAAGCGAATAGATGTTATGAGGCTCATCGATTTTCTCCACATTTACGCTTTACGATGTGCTTGGTTTACAATACAACTGAAACTCAAAATAGAGACCGAAGAAAGAACGGGAAAAAAATTATATCGAAGGGAATTTGTTTCGCATATCGATTTTGAATAAATCTTTTTTTAAAAAAGGACTGATTTTGGGTATTTCTAAAGGAGGATGAAAAAAAAACGACGGCATTATAGTTGTGGCGCGTTCAATGTTACGCTTCGTAAATGTGTTTCCTTGTTGATTTCGGAAAATTTCTTTCCTATACTGAAGCTGAAGGCTAAATTGAAAATCTCAGGAGATAAATGCAATGATTTCGTTTTTTTTTGCCGCAATGGTAAACAAATTAGTTGATTTCTGCGATGATGTTTTACATATAATGTAGGTCATATCACGAATAGACAGGTTCAGACTAGTTGTGTCGCATTTCGAGCAATAATTGCTCACTTTCGGACACTGTGACGTTAGAGATTTTTTTTGATTGTGTATTTTGGGTGCAAAAAATAAGAAGAAGATTTTTCGGGACTTTTTAAGATGCTCAACGAACTTAAGGACTTTCTTCTTGCTCCTCGTTATCTACATCAGTGTCTATATTCGCACAATATTTTATCAAATTTTCACGATTTTCTCAAATTTTCGTGAATTTCCTCAAACTTGTACAAATTTGAGAAAATCGCGAAAATTTGAGAAAATTCGTGAAAATATTTTCGCATTGCTACATTACAGGCCATCCTGAACCGATCAGCAAATTTTGTTGATCTTTTCGATCCATACTCTGACTCCTTCTTTGTACTAATTTTGCTATCAATCAACGAACGAAATCAATGGTAGAAATTCCAGCACACAGAAATCCGATTTGCATAGCAAATTATTTTCCTAATAAATGTTTTTCAATCGATTAAGCAATTCACGGAAGAAAAGAGAAGAAGAAAAAAAATCCCATCCGAAAGACGAGTTTTGCAAAGATTGTTTTTCCGTTCAAAATAAAAACTTCAATAAATTTCAAATGCAGTGACACATTTGGGTTTTATTTCAGGCAAAATTTATTTTCCTCTATGGCGGCAACGCATTACAAGGTGAATGTTTCCATAAAAGAAAGTATGGGGACTTGATGAATTCAATTTAGCTCGGTTTATTTGGTGAACCAAAAATAAAGAGTTAATTATCGATCGAATTTCAAATAGTTATATTGTTGGTTTATCGCTTAATCGTGCTAACGTAAATTAGTTTGCAATTAGCCGAGATTTAATGAATAAAGCTTGAAAATTGACTTCTAGCAAATAATAAAAAATTTACACAGTTCAAATTTGGTTGGTTTGTTGCACTATTATACAATTTGGATCGGGATACAATCAAAAATTTATCCACTTTGTTCCAATGAATAATCCGATTTACTGCCATAATAAATGTCGTAAATGAATACGGCGAGATAAACGTTCACATTGATCCTTCGTTATTTTTCTAGAATTAAATTATATTTTGTTCTAATCCGGAACGAGAAAAATTTGAAAAATGCGCTGCAATTAGAACAGTGCCATAGCTAGAGGGTAGCTAAGCCCGCCCTAAAACTTATAAAAAAGAGAATTTTTCCGGCATTAGGCCCAACCTGAAAATCCTGTCTGGTTAGGTGCCTGATTTAGAATTTAAAGACAGACATTCACTTCATCTTGAGTCAAAATAGATTTTTTTTTTTTTTAAATCACAAATGGAACATTCTTGTGTGCTTCAACCTGATTTCGGGATTTTTATGAAAATAGGGATAGAATCAGGGACTATTTTTGAAAAAGCGTTTTATCGTTTTTTCGTCAATTTCCAACATTTTACCAATTTTTCAATATTTTTTCAAAAATATTTTTTGGGAAAATCGGGAAAATTTTGAAAGAATAAATTGGGAAAGATTTCGAAAACATTTTCCCAATAGTCTCTGGATTGGATATTTCTTTTGCCAACTCCAAATCTCTTCGAAGTAGCAGAGATCATCGGGACAGCTCGAATGAAAATTTCCATTGAATTTAAATGCAAATTTCATTGAATATTAATCAATTTTTGATTAATTACGGACCCATTTTCGATGTCAAAGTTTTTTTATAGTTTGACACTTTACGATATTTATCAAAACAAATCACGTATACCAAAAAGGGCCATTTCTGTGGAATATTCGACAAGTTTTTTTTATCGATTCCGCTTCAAACAGATTGTTTCGGATTGCGTAAAGAACATCACAGCCGAAAAAAAACGACACCCAGTGTCACTCAAATATATCGCCGTCAAGTGTACATCATTAAATGTCCAACAAAACAAAGAAACAAAAAGTCGCATAAAAGCATAGAAAATATAAAAAGTTAATAAAATAACGACAATCACACAGTATATATATATATAACAGCAAAGTAGCTGTACTGCAAATACGACTCGGGCCAGTAAATTATATAGATCACCCAAATAAATACCGTTTCTTGTATCAATATATTTTGACATCCGTCGGATCCATCTCATCCCCGGATCCTTCCACCTCAATCAGTTTTGTGCACATAATATTCCCCCGAGGGCCGAACCACTCCGTGTTGGTCGGTCAGACACAGCGAAAATATAAAACAAAACAAAATCGGTCAATATGTCATCAAAATCATTTTTCTACTCGTACCGACTTGTTCTACTCTGCTGATGATGTCGATGTTTGCGGAAAACAAAGGCAAAAAAAAATCCTTATTTTGATTGAAGTTGTCCAATATAAGAAGACATTGGAATGGAAAAAAATAAACTTGAGGCAAGCACATCATATGAAGTGTCTGTTATTAATAAATGACAGAAAGATTTTATTCAGTGAATTTTATGTATTCCAATACTTACATATATATGGTTGTAGCTGAAAAGATACTTTTTCTCATGCTGGAGCTTTGAATTGAGGGCATCGATGACGTCCTCGTTAAATATATTATTATCAGAATTTGCGGAGAAGAAACAGTAAATTGAAAGAGATCGATCCGGACATATGTCGCTTTTGGTAATAGAAATGAAAAAAATAAATAATTAAAAACCTGTCGGAGTAGCTAGATTAGATTAGATTAGATTAGATGGGAGGGTGTAAGCCCAGCACCTAAGCCTCAGATGGGCCTGTTGTGCTATTGTACAAGTCTCTTGATCATATGGACTGTGATTTTACATCATATCTCTCCCGACTTAGATTGTTCACAAATCGACCGTGTGTTAACGTCCCATACGTTGTGAATTCTCCAAGCCGTGGGTGGTATGCGAATACCACAACCATCACTAATTGACCTGTACATTTTCCCAAAGATGGCGCTATCAACATTGTCATGTTGTAGCTCTTTCTACTATTGACATTATGTCGATATGGTTTCTTTTATGGAGAAAGCGAATGTTGGGTTTTTTGATATTTCCGACTTTGTTACGGTTACGGCTATTAGTTTTAGGTAATAGCAAGTGTCTAATCACCATAGGCCATGAGTTGCCTCTTCGTATAAATCGCCATGCCACCATGTGACTGAACTCGTTCTGGCGTTGCAGGTTGTAGCGTCTGAATGATTCGTATTTCGTCATATCCCTTGACATCCATACAACGTATCAATCAATAGATCTGTTAAACCTCGCGGTCATTTTGGAGTACAAGATAGTTTCTGTATCTTGGGATTGTACCACAGCAAATTTGTAAAAATTTGCTATGTGGTTTTGGGGTGTCAAATGAGAACCCGAAGCGTTTGTACCTTACCTGCACTAAAATTGACTGCCAGATGCCATACGGCAATGTGTCATTTTCGTACATTAATCGAGCACGTAATTTAGCATTAGCTTCTGGTAGAGTCGATTGTTAATCCGTAAACCGACGCCACGAAGCACATGTTAAATAACAAAGGAAATAACACAATTGTTGATATCGCACAATGAGGCGAGAACGACTTTATTGATCAAAGAGAAAATGACCTACGAGAACAACACTTTGACTTCGTTAATAAAACCTTTAAAATAATTTCACCATTTAAACATTACAGCAAAATAAAAACACCAAAGCCGTAAAAGTTGGCACAGAAATTAGACAAAATCGAAAATGAATTCACACACAGCCACACGAAAGAAACACTTTTAGAGAGCAACGCATAAACACGTCCGTTCTCTGTGACTGCCGTTGTCCAACTTGTCGGAGTAGCTACTCGAACCAGTCAACCGAATTCATTGTGAAAAAAAGTCAATTCAATTAATCTGACCTAACTATTCCTAGTCTCTCTTCCGTATGAGGTGTGTGTAAATCCAGCACCTAATTTCCCGGTCTCGTTTCCCAAAACAAATTCAAAGCGTATTCCATCCACCACCCCCGAAATACATCTGCTCACTGAGTTTATTTTTATGACGGATTTTTAATGAATTTCCCGACTAATATTGTTTTATTTTGTGTACAAGAGCGCGGTATATACACAATAGAGTCGAGAAAAAAAAACATGAAATGATTGATGTGCTACGTAATTATAACTCGTAAAATTTTTTTTTTGGTGTATAGTCCGTTAAGATATGTTTACTTCGAGCTTTTATAAACGTAGAACACAAAATTTTATGAATAAATTGCCGAGTTTTAATGGAAAATGGTTTCATGGCGTGTTCTTTGCTCGCGTACCGTACGCACTCCATTTATTTAATTATCGTCTCACTGTCATCGCAAAAGTTGCACCACAAAAAGCTGGAATCAAATTTTGAATTAATCATTCGCCAATTAATTCGGTACAAACAAACGAACAATGTTGGGGTTAAAGTTTGTCCAAACATATTTTAAAAGATATCTTCGCATTATAATTCTAAATCTGTTTTGGATAATAATTCCGTTCATGCGGTAATGGAGAAAGAATGCAATTACAGCATGAGATGCACGTCATTAGACATACCAAGAAGGACTATTTTTGGGAAAACATTTTCCTGTATTTTCCCATGTTTTCCTTAATCTTCTCAAATATATTTCTGGAAAAATTAGGAAAAATTTAGGAAAACTCGTGAAATTGTGGCCAAGTTTTGGAAAATATAGGAAAACATTGTCCCAAAAATAGTCTGTGTGTAGCACATGAGCAAGCAAATGATATTAATAGTAAACATTGCCAGCGTAAAGTCTAAGACATTCCGTGGGCAATGTTTTAAATTTTCTCTCATGTCATCTACCAAAATAAAATTTCCACTTAACATCTTGCCTAAACCCGCTATCCACACCCCATCCGTCCCAAGAATATAATCTTAATTTTGGAAACTATTATCAATTCAGATAGCTTACTTACTTATGTTGGAAATTTTCTATTTTATTGACAAGCAGTGCCTTACACGAAGATCTTGCAAATAAATGCAGATCACGCCAAGTTTATGTTAAGAAGAAACAAAAAAACAAGAAACCTGAGCACTTAACTCAACTACATGAACAAATTTATTATGTAAATAAAGCAGCGGAACATTCTCACTTCGGTCGAACACATTCCGACACAGCACATTGTTCACAAATATTTGTCTACGACAAATAAGACGTTGCCATAAAACACTCATATTGCTTTTATCAAACATCAAACTCAAACGGGAAAACAAACTTTTCACACACACGACAAATAAAACTCGCTGATTCATTGGTTCAATATTACATTTTTCTTTCAATATTCACCCCATCTTATATTCTCGGCTACTCTTAAATAATATTATTTTCTACATTATGTCAACTAAACTATTTCCTCCCTCTCCATGTCTCATCGTAACGTTACACGATTTTTGGTTATATGTTGATGTTGAATATATTGTAGACAAAAGCCCATATTGGAAGTGTATATCGGGTAACACAAGTCACAGATATAATATACTTATGGTATAGGATAGACTAATGGCATTCTAGAACCGAAAATTCATAGTAAAAAGATGTACGACGTTCGTGCTACTTTTATATTATTTTTACATGCGGAGAACAATATCCAAGTTCTTGGTCGGGAAAATATTGGTATAAAACTTTGAGAGAGCTATTCGTGGAATAAGTTATATTTTTGCTGATCTTTGGCTAATGGATTTACAGTCGTAAGAAGTGTGATTTAAAGCTGATTCCTATTGAACACATTTTTTGGGGAGGGTTGTGTGTAGTGTATATATACGTACAAGGTGGTGTTACACAATGTAACAAGAAATCAATGACTAAGCTCCAACAATTTCTTTTTTATTTTTATTTTCTCTAGCCAGGTTGAATGTTATATATATATAGTAGAAGCATATAAAGAAGAGCAGTTGTTAAAGATATTTTAATGTAAAATTCTATCTAAGTATTTTATATTAATTCCATCAGAAAAAACACATTTTAAAATCTTCATGAAAGTCATTGTAAAAAATGTTCCGTCGATATTTTTCGCAAATACGAACAATTGAACCAACAGAGCCAGCAGAGAGGAAAAAAAATGATTTATTCATCTAATGCATAATTATGCATCATCAATCTTTCGGAATTTATTACTCTGACAAAAAATACCGGATCGATATGGTGTAAAAGAGAGAAAGTGTATTTATGTATCGCAACACTATGTGTGTGTATCTGTATACAATCTAAGTTGGTCCCCGTGTTTTCGAAATCTTATAGGGCAAAAAGATTTTCGGCTATTGGAGATAGATATAACTTTTTTTTATTCATTCCAAATTTTTTCCTTCTTCTCTCGGATAAAGTGTCAGAAGCAAACAAGTTTTTTATTTCTTCGGTTTTTCTTTCTTACGTCAGAGACTGGCTCTCATTCATAATAAAATTGAGCCTTCGATGACTCTATCACCAGTATTATATACGTGTATTATAAGCGATTAAAATTGTGACAGATGAAAAGCTAATGGGACGTTCTGCTTAACTGTCAATAATAATTTCATATTATTTGGTTGGAACGATTATTTTCTCGAAAATCTGTTTTTGTACTTTGATTTCGAAATTTCAAGTTTTTATAAATCACTCCGATATCGAAGGGGATGTCTTGTTGTTTTTTGCACTAGTGCGATAAGAGATTTTTCATACTTTTCCTTGAACTAGTTTCTGCATTATACGAACTCGATAAATATGAAAGTACAATCGTTGTTTATGATACCTGCGGCCTCGTGTCTTAATTACATAGAGCCTATTGCATGACTTCATACCGAGATTCATACAATGATTTATGTAACAGATGGAATCCTCAGACGGTTTTTCTTTCACATTGGAAAGGATCAAAACCTTTTGCTACTGAACATTGTTTATAACTCAACTCGAGTTTCTCAATTTATATATAGAACTCCTTTTTTGTCCAAAGGGAGTGTGAGTTTGTAGTCATATCTGAAAGTCAACTTGATTAACGAAAATGTTTTAGGAAATCAAACTATTTCGGGGACGGTAAATAAATCAGGACAGACAATTATGGCTACCAATTCTTTTTGTTATGCATTCCATTCCGAGACTGATACCCACAGCCAGACAAAAAACGTTTAGTGACACCAGAATAAGGAGGGCACAAACATACATAAACTGAAGTTGAAAAAGTCATGCGGAAGTCAACGCACAATTTTTCGTAAAATCGTAATTTTAAAGTCCTAGGGCGATCACTAACCTTTTTTCTCAAAAAAGACCTGAAATTTAAGCCTTGCGTCATAAAGGTTCCGAATTCGACCAGTGGTCATGGCCGAATTCCATGCAAATTTGAACATCTCTAGTGCACATTATTGTGGTTCAGATAGATTTGTTGAAAATATTAAAATTCTGTAGACAACAAGAGCGAGACAGCCTTCTTATGACATACAGTACAATCATCACCTTGCATAACAAACTGATTCATTTGACATTTCATTGTATAATTTCTTTCTTGCTGTGTCAGACGGATGAAATTAGCATGTCTGCTGTCGATGTACAATTGGTGGAGATATAGTTGTTTATGCATACCAATAATCTTCACTCACAAATATCATTCTCCTACTAACGTTCATAAAATTGAATTTGCCTTGCCATAATCAACTTATCGAAATATAGTCCCGACATCTTTCATACTTATTACAACGGAACAATTGATTTAAAAAAAAAGACGACCACCACCCACACTTAAGTATTACCATAAAAATAAAATCTTCCATTTTATATGCAAATTAAAGGAGCATAAGATCATGAATAATAATTAAAAATTACCACGCCCCAGTCCTCGGTTCAATTAATTACCCAAATATAAACGCTTCACTCACAATGAAACACGTCATATTCTTCACATTTTTTTTTTGTTCATGTGGCTCCATGGATATTTAAGTAAATAGAATTTTCCTCAAAATATGTGGCTGCTGTAAGAGCGCGTCGTAGCATTTGGGAGAAGACACGATTTCAAAAACACACACACACACACAATAAAATAATAAAAAAAATAATTTTTATTTTGGTACGTGATTAATTTGTTTCGCAAATCATCTTGTTTCGAGAAGTTTGCAAAAAAATAAAAGAAAAATGTTTCTCATCTTATCGTTTCGAACTTTAAGACGAGAGCAGCTTTAAAACAACAAATTTGTGTTGTGTAATTCGGCTTTGCTCTTTAGATGTAAGCTTCTCTTCTGCTTTTCGTTGTTGGTATTTAGAAAATGTTAGTTTTAGGCCAAGAGCCTACATAGCATGAATACTATACCGCACTGAGGTGCACTAAAGAGGTTCTCTAGCACTTATTTGTTGTTGAACGCTATGAAGGCCCTGACGTGGTTATACCTAGTATAAATCTTAAACATTTTACATTGTGGAGGAATAAAATTGGTGGATAAGTTGAAAATTCTAATATCTGACCTGTCCGGCTTCAGAGACATTTCAATAAAAAAAATGTTTTAATTAAACGTGTTCTAAGACCTTTAAAAACTCAAGAATTCGAAAGGCGCTGACTCCAGCTTTCCCCCATTTAATGAAATCGGTTTCGGTGTGAGTGGAACTACTTAAAATTACTTAGGAATATTCCGGATCACTTTTTGGGAAAATCCCCATATCGACACCATTTTGTTTCACATGAGCTCGTTAGGAAGAAAAGAAAGTTGTCACGCTCAAGATATTTGACTTTGAATTTTTCATGTAAACCGCTTTTCCGAAAAACTCAAATCGAGGGGACTGACACAAGGAACTGGACTACAAAAATAAAAGTGTCAAATCAAACATTTTCCGTCTTATATTGTCTATTTCGTTATGCAGATTCTTGAAAGAAAACATTACCTTTCTCAAAATTGGAACCACAATTTCATACAACTTGTTATTATGAATGTCTGCAAGCCAATATTCATCTAAAATTTGACCAAATTCTAATTTAACCATAGTGGTTGTTGCTGCAGGAAAAGACGATTCAAACTTACTCGTACACTGTGTTTATTAGTTAGTTATACACATTGTTCATTTCTGAACCATACTTTCATGTTTATCCCACATAAAGTTATTGAATATTTTCGTCTTTTAATAACTTTCATACGCTTAACAGAATTGTAGTGGAAACCATGATATGTGCGGTCTGATGGAAATAAGGAAGTTTGAGAGAATGTCATGTTGAAATGCACCTAATTTCTGTCTATCTTCATTATTGATTGTAATTTGTAATCCCTTTATAAGCACACATTTATCAAAACCGGTACCGTAGAGAATGGAGGGAACGTAGTGTACAAATCCTATTTATTTAAAATTTGCTTTTAAGTATAAGAAACTAACACAACTTTGTAGTAAAATTTACACAAACTGAGCTCACCCCAAAAACATACCTCTTGATGTTATTCACATATGTTTTATCTTTGTCATTTTACAAAGTGGAATGTTGGAAGAATATTCCAATTCACTTAAGGGTAAAGAGATAATTTGCCAAGCCACACAGTACATGTAAACAAAACTCTTGTTGCTCCGCAACCGAAACTTTGATGAATAGTTGAACATTTAAATTACGTAACATTTAAAACAAGAAATATACTCCCGGTGCTGTCAGACATCGTCTGTGACTGGTCGGTGAGAGCCTTAACAGTGAAGTTTCACTGCATAAAATTATATTATTTTGAATGAAAATAACAAATAAACATCAAAAGGGTGGCATATGGAAATGGAAGACCTATAAACTAGTCATAGTCATAAGTATATAACCTGACTGCATAACACATTGTATGCAGTCAGGTTATATACGTCATTATATATATATATATATATATATATATATATATATTTATGTGTGTGTGCAATAGCTATGCATAGCATACTCTTATACAAATTATAAATAACTCGTAAACTGTTGATAATAATTAATTCGGTTAAACCAGATGTACAGAAATTATTTAGTGAATTTGATTTTAATTCGATTAAATCGAAATGCTTTTTCTTCATCATTTTGTTTTCAACATAATTTTGTATGTTTTTGATATGAAAAGCGAAATTCACTGATTATTCGAATTATTCATTCGGTTTTATTATGTTTTTATGACAAGAGCTTTTAATGCAGTCACGCCGCGACTAGCGAGGCATGAGTAACAAACATGGGAGAGTGTTTTGTGGCTTTATCCATTCAATCGTACTGGTTTTCATTTTTATCAGAACGGTCCATTTTCTCGTAGATGCAGATTGTTAGGTTCCATTGATTTTTACAATCTTCTACTAGCTAAGCCGATCAGTCGAGTGTTCATTGACATCGCCTCAGATTAACGAACACCAATAACGAAAAGTAAAACGTCTTATCATCGCTGGTTCTTTATATGACTAATAAATTCGAACGTAACCGCCCTCCATAACTGAACGTATAAATTTATATTGTCCTCTTTCACCTTCTACAATTTAACATGTCGAATATCTCTTACATTGAATTGATACATGACTTCTATAAAATACCTGAACACCACGATCCGCATACATACATATGTATGCTATACGGTACTGGTCCTTTAATACGTATCATAAAATGAATGGCTTTCAACTAGAAACTAATAATCGAATCTTGATGGTACTTTCGAACCGTCCATATCTTCATAATACTTTTTTTTTTAACTTTTTCGATATCAATACGTAATATGGAACACAACACACTCCATAACAATATCAAGATAAGTAGAGGTAATAATAATAGAAAAGAAGAAAAATATAAGAGAAACTTTGTCAAATAAATAAAGTACTTTGTTGAGGCAAAAAAAAAGTTTACGAAGCAAGAATGGTCTTTCATGACGTACAACCTTCATAACCTCTAAGCTATTTATTTTATCTGAAAATTGATTCAACGGCATGATTTTTACTTCTGTATTATTAATGTTGAGATGGATATTTATTGAGTTATTGACAGTGGTATATACTAAAAATGAGATCGTTTTAATGACAAACTTTCTGTGTTCATAAGTTCAACAAACGTCGTTCAAAATGAAACGACGAAGCGAATTATTTTCATTTTCTTGTTTTATTTATTAGCAAATATTGTGTGTACATTCTACAATATATACATACATTTTAGAAGAGGTTTGAACTTATTCTTCAATCAGCAGTGATTGTGACAATTAATAAAACTTTTATTGCATTTCATTAATTATTACGCGATACGACTTTCAACAACCGAGAGCAGAGTTTCGAAAAAATAAGTTAAATATCAAAGAGATGCCAATATATACTTGTTACAATTAAACACGGAGTAAGGAGTTCAACAAAGGAACGCAGACTTGACGCGATTCATTTGTTTGATATTCGAAAATGCACAAAGGCAAAAAAAAAATATTGAAGAACATTTCAATCACTGTTTCAATCTGAAGTTCAGATTCTGAACAGATGATTAGATGCATCTTTCGATGCTTTGCATTTTATAATTTTGTTCGAAACAATCCGTATTGGTTAGTCACACCTTTTTGTATGAACACATTTTTTTAAACATGCTATCACATGTAGTTGGTAGCACTCTTCTTAATATGTGCTAGGATTGTAGGCTAGTACCACGAAGCTCAAAAAAATGTTAGGTTTTGTGACATACACCTTACAAATCTCCATGGAGTCACACAAATTTCTGTGACGCGTTTGACTCTTCTATGACTTAAAATAGAATGAAATACCTATTTATTTACATGAAGAGGTCATTCATACGACATTATTTAGCTACCAATGAATGGGACAAATGACGGAAATGGTACTTCTTGTGTGAAGTTCACCGAATCTGAGGTCGGTAAGTACGCAAGAAGTCATTTCCATGATTTGTCCCATTGTTTAATAATGTATTTCACTCAAACACTTGAGGTAAAGATTGTTGGGATCTTCTCAAGTATGGACACTACTTCGAATAAAATACAGATTTAGAAAAGAATAATTTAATAAATTGAATCTCTCAAATGCACAATTTTGAATGAATATCTTTCTTCATTAAAACTACTGTGATCATTAAAATCAATTTGATTGCTTTGATATAGCAGCTTTAACACTCCTCCTCAATCAAATTTATTTAAATGCCTAATATCGCCCCTCCTCCTCATTTAGATCAAAAAACGCTAACGTTTTAGCTACACCCTGATCTCCGCTTTGCAATTCTGTCGTAATTACCAATACTCAGTATACTTCCAAATGTTCCTAGCCATCGCTTAAATTGCTCCTCCAATTAATCCTTCTTCACCGTCTCCTCCTGAATGTTATAGCTGCTTTCTCCTTCTAACCTTTTTATTACCTTTAAACAAATTCGTCGCTTTCTACTTCTTAATTTTTCGTTTCTTCAACTTAATTTCTTCAGTAGCTCAAATTCTGTTGCTTTTCATCTTACCAAAGCACTCATCTCATCTTACTGGTCAAACTCTGTCACTCAAATTCTGTTGTTCAAGTTCTGTTCCAAATTCTTTGTACTTTATTTTCTTCCCTCAATTCTTCTCCTCATTGCTCAGATTCTGTTTCTATCCACAGCTCAAATCCTGTCGCCATCATCTATTGGTCAAATTCTGTTGCTTTCCTGGTTCAGCTCAAATTCTTTCCCAAGATCTTCATTTCCTTAAATCTCTTTGTCTGCAATCATGCCGTGTTTGTACCAAATTCATTAGTGCTATCGATATATCCGTACAATGTCCGTATTTATAGCCATAAGTCGTCAACATAAATCCTCAGTAAAAGCCAAATCTTTGTGTTACAATTTTCAAAGCACTTTTATTTTATTTCTGCATTCTACACTATTGATGTGTCTCGAAGTGTCCTGGGCCCATAACCTGTTGGGATCTTCTCAAGTATGGACACTACTTCGAATAAAATACAGATTTAGAAATAGTTATTTTCCTAACGCATGCTAAAATGCTTTTTTAGCGAATTATAGGTTTCCAGCTCGAGCCGGAGGCGAGTGCTGGAATCGAATTCGCTAAAAAAGCCTTCTAGCATAAGTTAGGAACAACGTATTTCCTAAATGACGTGGGAAATGAGCGATGAAGTCGCGATATTTCAACACTAGTTAGGAAAAGAATAATTTAATAAACTGAATCTCTCAAATGCACAATTTTGAATGAATATCTTTCTTCAGTAAAACTACTGTGATCATTAAAATCAATTTGATTGCTTTGGTATAGCAGCTTTAACAAAGATTTCACCCCCTGAAGTAAACCTCACTTTATCTCACGTTTTTCAGTAAAATTGGTTTTACCATAATTTGTAGAAGCTTTACTAGAAATTCAAATAAACGTTCTAAGATAACACTTGCGAAAAAGCAGTTCATAGCACTTGACTTCGCATCGTCACTTCAGAATTAGGACGTTGGACAGATTTTCCTCCTTTCTAATTGACATTCATTTGAACAGACCATCAAAAATTTTATTGCTCATTTTGTGTCAAAAGGGTAAGGCTCTCCTAAATCAGTTGATTTTCAGATTTCGGTCGCACAAAAGTCCATCATATGTTGTTCTGAGCCTTAAATTCCCATGTCTAAAACTATATGAACAAACTTTGTTTCATACTGGTTCAAAAATGCAACAAAATCGCCCCACTACTAGTACAAATGGAAACCTAACAAAGTGAATTTATTATAGTTGAAATAATAATTCAAATTACATTCCAACCGATACCATTTTCTATTCGTTTATGATGTAAACCAAAAATTAAGTGGCATAACAATGCCATTATACACAGAAGAATTCAAATAAAGTATCCTCTCTGGAACACCACAATACAAACGTGAAGAGTAATCTGACCATAATTCAACTGTCTCGTTATGATTTTGATGGTTTTAATTGTTCCGATTGTCGACCTTTGTTTTCTGCAAATGAGCATTACGTGTGCAGTTTATCGTAGACAGACTCTACTGAATTTTATTTAAAAAAAAAAAAAAATGTGTGCAGTACCACAGACTGTGAATGTTTCCATGTAAACTATGAATTACTCTCAAAAGAGTTATGCACAATTAAGATATAACATACCGTCAACGAAATCGGATAATTGGTCGATGTCAACTGCAGGCAGTTCTGGTTTTTTCCTGTTTTTAAAATTTAATTTGCCTTTGTTTTGAAAAGGCTTGAGATCCGAGATAGTTGTATGATTTTGTTGACGATTTTAAACTAATTGAATTTGTCATGAATTTCCAGCAAAATTATTCTTTTGAATTCGTATTTTCGAAATGAAAACTTTTTCCACTCAGTCGGTTTTCCTTTTTTCTTTCAAGCCAAGCGAAAAAAAAACGTTAAACAATTCTGATGCATGTAATGATGATGACGGGCAGGGTAATGATAATAGCTGTTATACTCGTTATGCATTGTGTGGGGTGACTATTTTTAATAGGCAAAACAAACAAAAGCTAAAAAAGCGGGATGAAAAAAAAAATTCTCACAGTGGGAATATTTTGCTGTTCAGGCTACAAGCCGCCTTCATGTGAAAAGTGTGGTTTTAATTAAAAAATATGGAACAACCGTTTTGTTTGTACATTTTATTTATTAAAACCGACAATTTTAAAGGTTTCTTGTTTGAATATATGTTATGCACACATTATGTATGTTTGTTATGTAGCTCGGCATGTTTAATATGTTTGAGATGAAAATGATGAAAGTGTTCTGACGAAGGCCTAAAATGAACGACAAAAACTATTGTCATGCATTTCTTAGACAGTTTCTTAACATTCATCAGCAAAACCGAGAAAAAATACAGTGACGTCCTTTCAGTTAGTATCAAAATTTCGAACTATTTACACCAATCATCGATTTCGGTTGATTATCTTGTGCAACCGCGTCTCCCAGGGCCTTCGTTGGAGACAAATTAGGACACTTCTTCGTACGAAATAGTCAGGTGCGAGTTGTCCTTTCGCTCATATTGAATGTGAAAAGCGATTTTATGGTTGATTATCGTAGGTGGGTCGGCCACGAACTCGAATCGCAATGTTGCCAGGCTGGGATCGGCCTGGTTCGGACCAGGGAGCCGCCGTTATCTAAAACTTCTTTTGGCTCTATAAAATTGAATTTTGATCCGAATTTAGTGGGAGAAAAATCATGTGTTCCTTGAACATTTTTGCATTCGAGAAATATATGTGATTGAAAAAGTATGCAGGTGGCGCTGTAATTCAAGATGGCGCCAATTATTACAAAAAAGTGTGCATATCTGGAAAATCCGGTAAATGCTTTTTTTAAGTAATTAATGTTCTTTATTTTTAACATAAAATAGACACCATTTGGAATATTTTCGCCCATGAAACCATGTCAAAATTATTTCATTTTATATTTTTAAATAAATTTTCAAAAATCAGAATTTCATAGAGCGAAAAGAAGTATTAGGCAACGTAGGCTTCCTAGATCAAACCAGACCGATACTGGTCGATGCTTTTCAAAATCGCTTTTCACATTCAATATGAGCGAAACCGCTTTTTTGGACAACTCGCGCCCGACTAAAAATCAAGCAAATTTGAGAATTGTTAGAAGGATCAAGAAATAATTTATCGAAAGTAGGCCCTGGCCATCAACCGATCATTAGCGGATATAGCATTTTCAGTATTACTGTATTGTAACCTATGTAGTACGAGGAATGATTTTCCATATTTTTTTAAATTAAAAATGACGCTGGCCGCGTCGTCTCTATGAATAAAATCCGTGCTCTTGTGCCATATTAGAATTTATGTTGAACTATAATTGTATATAAAATTGTATCACATTTCTCGAAATTTTGCCAATCACACCAATAAAATATTACACAGTCGACATCGAATGTCGATAAAAGTATACCATCTGAATGTTTTTGTCACCCATATTTATATATCGACAACTTAACATAACGAATACATCGAATCGTATATCCCCAACCCCATCTACATGTATTATATATATAACCGATCCATAGCAGCAATTTCTACAATAAAAATTTTGATAGAAAAGAAACACATAAGTACTGTCAAGAGCAATAATATAAAAATTATTTACCCCTTGATGACTTATGAAAGTTAAATCTCTTTTCAGTATGGCAAACATTGTAGCCCATATTACGTTAGAGAGACATTTTTTTTGCAAGGCGAAGCTTAATAATAAACGATAAAAATGTTCAACGATGTAGAAATGCCTGGTAGCAGCTAGTTACGTTTATGTGTTTCGTCGTTGATATAAGTTACATTACGGGCATGGTGACCAACACGGTTAAAGCGATTTTAATGGCTTTATGGGGAAAGTGTATTACACTTTTAACAAAGTTTTCTCGGAATAATAGACAAATTTAGCCTGAAACTATGCTCAGAACAGCGTTCGGTCCAACAAATAGCAAAGAATTATCTGCCAATAAATTGCCGTATAAACTATATATCCAACGAATTTCCATTTCGTTATTGATAAATATTTACTTTTCTCTTCTTTACCATTGAGCATTCATATTTTCGTCTTCCATTTCAATATTATAATTTTCCATTTCTCCCGAGAACTTCACTAAAACTCTTTGGGTGTAATATCTCATCCGTATCGCCTATTTATCTTTCTACCTATCCAAATATTATGCTATCATCCTCTTAAACGAAAATCAATTTAAAACAGACAAATTGAAGGCATAACGAATATGAGGCAATATAAAAATATCTTCAAAAATGTGCTGCATCCGACTAATAAAAGTAACATAAATCATTTTGCATCTATTTCACACACACAAAAAAAATTGGAAAATTTGAAACTGGAAGATTGAAAATATGAAACGAATAGAAGAAAGCTATACAAGAAATAGTTGTAAGCGTTTCGTTGAAAAAAAAAATGGAAATTCGTTTTGTGTATCGACTCAAGAAAGAAAAACAAATTTTTCAGATGCAATGTGTAGCCATGAGGCAGAGGCATACATGTGCACAAATGGAAACGAGAGAGAGAGAGAGAAAGAGAGGATAAAAAATCGTCTAACCTTAAATTCAATGAGAAGGCAATTTATATGTCGAATAAAATCTCTTCTTTAGAAAAAAAACCTCTTAACAGAGGGAGAACACACGCAACTAATGAATTTAAATGTTGCATCGGCAAAACATATGTATTTTGTTACCCTTTATCAGGTGAACAAATGTTTATGTCATTCGTGTTATACAATTGATACATATTCAATATAATTTGACACTTTACAAAAGATTTCAGGATGGAAATGCTATTTTCTGTACATATGGATAAGGTGGGCTGATGAATGCACATTGTATACCAATGACATTGGGAATTAATGATTGAATTTTTTTTAGTCACATCAACTCTGTACCTAGCACCTTGGTACGAGAAATTTTTGACTGATACTATGAGGTGTATCTCGTTTATCTGCAAGGTGCAGTATGTAATTGGTAGGAATTATTTTTGGGAAAATACTTTTCGAGACATTTTTCACAAATTTCCCATATTTTCCAGAATTTCCAGAATTTTCCTAATTTTGTCAAAGTATGGGAAATCCTAAGAAAATGATAGAAAATATGGGACAAATATTTCACAAGCCCTGCCCTGTCCAAGCCCGTTCTAGCAATTTTGCAATATTTCATCCACCGTAACATCAAATTCCCCAATTTCAATTAGCAAAGGACAAAACAAAAAAAAAATCTCGAATCTCCATAACAATCTCTATGGACATAACTGAAAAAAATCCCCACAAAATGATTCTCACCGAAGGCAATACTATTTTCCGATCTTTTTTCCCGACAACCTATTCTATTGTTTTCATATTGACCATCACTTGCGTGACAACTTCACTAAAAACTCTAATTGGACAGATTTTATAAAGCAATCAATCGAACGGTATACGATTCAATTCGAACTAACACCACTAAAAACCTCCAATTATTTCATGAAAAATTCACCTTACACTTCATTCAGAGGCTAATACCCAATCGTTTAAAGACATCAACCAGCCACGCATTTTGTTTCCTTGTAAATTTTTAATTAAAAACGAATTGGATATTGGAAACTTTTTCTGTTTTAATTTGAAACATGCAATGTTTCAATGATGGGATGGCTCATTGAATTTTTAATGAATCGACAAGCGAGAGGATGATTAAATGTTGGAATTGATATTATAAACAGGATATTTGGCGTCTTATTGTTTTGTTTTTTTTTTTGATACCACGCCAAGTTTTGTGTGTCATTTAATTAAGAACTAATTAAACTGACTTGCCCTTAGTCGTCATTTAAGGAACGATAAACACAGTTTTGTCATTGCAAATGTACAATGGGAACCGTCGCTTTCGATTTAAGAGACAATATAATTCACAAAACTTTAATTCTCACCCCTGCTAAATGTCAGAGGGAGAAACCACTTTAAAACACGGACGGGGACTGTTTCTACTGTATACGATGAGAATGTGTTGGATGGTGTGAACTAATAAATAGCCTGGGAAGAATAATAGTTTTATTTAACCTCACAGAAAAGGCTAGTCATCAGCTATCAACAAGACACCACAAATATGCGACAAGAATGTATGTTAAAGATACTGAAGTGATAGATTTTATAGCACTATGAGATATCAAATCAAGTAACCAAGTTAGTTGGTATATACTCTTGCCGTCTCTAAAAGGTTAAAAAAATTTGTTCAACAACAGTGCGGACTAGCAAGAACTTTTCCATGTCGACGGATAAAATTTCAATTTAATTGAAAATCCTCAAAACGATTGAGTGCTTGAAATAGAAATCTGAATCAATGCAATTTCGATAGCTCGATTTCTAGAATAATTGCGCAGATTGATGCTACGGTAAGGGTTGAATAAATAAACTCTAAACTCGAACGATAGTCGAATATATCTTTGTACTTCACTTAACTTCGTTCCAATTAAAAGCAACATACATATATTATCAGCAACATCACACATCCTATCGCATCCCATATCCATTCATCATGCCATTTGTGTATAAATCTATTTGAGTAACAAGTAAATTCATGTATTTTCCTTGAAATAATTGTTAAACAGTAAATGGAAGTACGAAATGCAAATATAGAATTTCTTTATGTGTTAAAACATTAAAAAAATTTGCATAAAATATCACGAGTGCCATGATAAAATATTTCAACTAGATAGATATATAAGTTGAATGAAGTTTTAAAGTTATGAAACATTGAACACATACGTATCTTTCTATATGACTGCTTAGCTTATGTACAGAATTTTCAACATTTCCACATGGTAAATGTGCTCTTAATGTGGAATTGCGATGGAAATGATATGTTGTTATTAATGCACGGTTTAACATGGTTTAATTTTCTGAAAGTTCGTTCTCATTTTTGATTCAAAAAATGAAGAAAAAAATTGACGAAAAGTTTACAGAATCATTAAAAAAAAAATTAATTCCAAATTTTCCTTAACATAAATTATAAAAACAAAACAGACTTGGTCGGCCTGGTGTTGATACACATATTCGGCACGACGGCGATTCAGCATGTGCCGTTACACACATAGAATTTTTGGTAAATGAAGGTGCATTGGTTACGGCTACCGCAGATGAATCATTGCACTTATGGAATTTTCGACAAAAAGCGCCACAAGTAGTACAAAGTTTAAAATTTAATAGAGAACGGTAAGTTTAGTGTGAGTTTGTATAATTTTTGGTTGTAAGTAGTAGGGTTAACCGTTAAGCCTTAAACGATACTTACCCCGATAGGAACTAACGGTCTGCTAAAATCCAGGATACCGTTGAATCTTCAAATGTATCTTTTTGGGGATTTTTAATCAAGTGTCAGCACACCAAATATTTTGCTAGTGGCTGTAATCTGTATACGACTCTTATAATCAAGAGAAGTAGTTTCGCGAAAACAAGAACAATTCAAAAAAAGCAGACACGTTGAGAGCTGCAAAAAAATAAAATCATAGTAAAGTTGTTCAACAACTATGACATACATGATACACTCTACAACGATTTATTCTCCAGTTCTGTTCAAAATTTTCCCATAATCTGTTCTAATCTATTTAAAATCTAACATAACATTTGTGTAAAAGCTTTTACAGTTTTACTATTTGTTTAGCAATTCATCGTATTTTGTGTTTGTTAATTTTCCCAATTGAATTTCCAAACGGCATGGTAAATTTAATATTTATCACAGTCCACGTTTCACCGGTGCTGCGGGGTATAACAACTGGAAAATTGGAAAATATGTAATCAGATCCAGAGCTTTTCTATATTTAAACTCCATGTTGACTATAATTTCTTTTCGTTTTGTTTTTTAACGAAATTGTTTTCGTTTCAATTCATTCTATTTTCCGAGTGGATATGATATATCAATGGTGTATCAATGCATCTACCCCACAATGTTTGGTTAAATTACTTGAAGTACGGAAACAAAGCGATTACAAATTGACTTGATGAGAGTCAGTAAAACCTTTACACCAATAGCTACAGCAATCGGTGCGAATGGCTTTGATAGTATTATGGTTCAACTACAAAATTTTGCAAACTTTGCACAAACAACTCTCCAGTGAGTTAATCAAGTTTACAAGTAAAATTTGACGGCAGAACCGCTGTAATAATGTGCACTATATGCATCCGAAACAAATAACGTGAGTCAGGAAAGCAAGTAGTTGTATTCTTAGATTAATCGAATCTTATTTACCAGTTTAATGTTTCAACAAAGTTAATATAAAGTTCATCATTTCTCAAGAGGTATTAGAGATAATGGAGTGTTAATATTATGATTCAAAAATCTACTTCCTTTCATGCCATTACATACGATAGTTTATTCTTATCTATCGCTCTGTTACAATTTAAAGACAGTATTACTAACAATAACTTATTAATATTGTAGACACATACTCATTAAATCTGTCACTTTGTTTGTTGAACATATCGTATAGTATATAATATTGTTTCAATTAAAATCTTTTACTTCATTTGTTTTAGTACTCATTTTGTTTTTTAAGACCACGCTAGGAGGAAACATTGCTTTGTTTATTTCACTACTTGCGATGGTAGATATTTGTTGTTTTTTTTCAATTGCGACATGTAACAAAAAGTCATGATTGAGCGAGATTCACCACTTAGAGGTGAGTCTCGCGTACAATAAATTTGTGTGGTGTGCGAGACTACCCTACTCCAATTCATGCAGAAAGTTTACGCTTGTTATTCATGATTATTAGTAGTTTCACTTGCTTACATTTGTCTCATAATTATTTTACCCTGTTGCCTGTTCGATTCTAGATGCACAAATTAATTCGGGACGTGTTTTTCAAATTCAAAGACAATGAAAAGTACAGTTACTTCCTTTCAAATGTTGTAACCGAAAACCGATATTTTATGTGCACTACCAAGTCTGATAGAATGATAGAAAGGTCCATGCAACATTACAGTTTGCTGCTTTTTTCTCTCCTTGCACAAAATCCATTATCTTAAGCTTATTTTCCCTGATTACCCGTTTGTCTTAATGAATTTTAAATTAACTTTAAACGGGAATGAGATAAATTCGTTACACTGAGTGCAAGTAAAAGGGAGGAGAAGGAAAAGAAGAAGAAAAAAAAATCTGAAAGCATCGTCTTGTTATTTTAATCTCATTAAATGAATACTTTCTTTACTGCAGAATAACATACCTTCATCTTCCGGTGGCTAGTAAATGGCTCTACGTTGGTACAGAGAAGGGAAACATTCATGTTGTACATATTGAATCGTTTGCACTTAGCGGATACATCATAAATTGGAATAAAGCAATTGAAGTGTAAGTATATTACTCTCTTTTTACGGAAATGGAAACTTTATTTTAAATTAACTACTCACTCAATGCAGAAAAATTAAATTTCCTATTGAGATAAAAAAAAAGAAGAAAAAAAATGCAAGCAAAAGAAAACATAGAAAATTTCAACTGCAGCAGAGATAACTTGATTGGTAGAAATAGTTGAAAGGGGCATTAAAGTAGTTGTTGTCATTTTTGCATTTCTTTATTTTGTATCGTTGGTGATAAAGTTTATGTTAAATTGAGTTTTGCATTCAGCAGACAGTTGATGAACTTTCTCAAAAATCAAGTTTCTGTATCAGCCATTTCTTACCTTTGAATTTCACTATAAGAAATTTCATTGAACTGGCCATTTTTCAAAGACCTATGATCTACGTACGTATATTTATGGAGAAGTTAACGCGAATCCATACGTTCTGCTTCGGCCTCTGCTTCACTATAGCGCTCACAATTCACACAGAATTTCCAATATTCCAACCATCATTCTTACCGAAAAACAAATGTGTTGGCGCTCTCAAATTCACCCGAAAGTAGGGTCACGTAATTTTTCGGTCTATTGGGATTTCTATATGGTATGTGGTGTGAATCAGCGTGTATATTACGGAATCGAATGGCAATATTCGAGGATAAGAATTATTTTCCCGTATTTTCACATAAATTGATCGGGGTGATGGTTTGCATTATCTTTAGGTTTTTTATGCTTTGTTTATGACTTAATGCTCTGATTATCCTAAAACTTTAGCGTTGGCTTCTGATCGTTAAAATTCGTTAGGAGATGTCTCTAACTTCAGCATTTTCTTGTACATGGTCGTACACATCGGAAATATGAAAAGAACCATGAACTGGCCTTAAGCGAATTGTGTCTTAGACATTAACGGAGTTATAACAGACACAAAAGTGGACTTGGTGTACAATTTACAATCAGATATCCGGCAATTAACAGATGCATCACTCAACTATAGTTTTCATTGTTTTAAATGAAAAACTTCTAAACTGGTTACATCGTACAGGACTAACTGATCTCCCGTATCCGAATAATCAAAACTTATATTGCTCTCCAAGAGAGTCGAAAACGAAACTAAACAACATGTTTGAAGTTTAATTGAAAATGTTGCCAAAACTATTTCCTCTCCCTCCTCCAAAACTATTTACACTTTTCGCAAAGCATATACGATTTAAAGGTGAATGTGTACGATGTATGAAAATTAAGTGGGTGTGGGGGCTTTGTACGGGTGGCGGACAACACTATTTTTATTCTTATAGCAGAAGTGGAAATGGATTATCCGACACATAGATATATTCGTTTCTGAATAGTTTAGAAAGATATTTTCAATTTGTTCCCATCAATTTATGGTATCTATGTGCACTTTATACTCGGAATTGAAGTGTATGCACGTAACGAAAATTTAACTGATTTTGAAGAGGGGGAAGGAGAAAAAAAAATCAGAAGAGAAATCTTTTTCGGTCTATTGGGATTTGTGCCATGGTATATGGAGTGAATCAACGTGTTTTTACGGAATGGCAATGTTCGAGAACAAAAATTGCATTTTTGTTTTGTTCGAAAAAAGATTGATTTATAAACACAATAGCAACCTAATTAGTTACACACAAAAATACATTTCCGTTTACTTAGAACGTTTTTTCCCCCTTCTATATTTGGAATATCTAATTATTAGTTCAGCTAAGAAAGAAAATTGTTCATTTTCGAATGCATAATGTTGCATATATTACGTAAATATTATTCAATTGCATGTTACAGAAAGTGAGTGCACACATAGTTAGACATATTACATTCCTTTTTATGTTTTTTATTATATTTTTACTCGAACCAGACATAAGTCTAGCCTTTAATAGATGCTGACACGATCAACGATATATATTTTAAACTAATTTTCCACGTATACGTGTGTGTGCTACTCCACCTTAAGCGATCTCAAAATGGATTTTTCACACGAACTTAACCAAATCGGTGCTTAATTATTTAAGTTTCTCTTTTAGTTTAAAGGAAAACGGAGTAAAATCGATAAACTAATTATTGGTGTAAAGTAGGTTGACCGTCCATGAACATACCAACCATGCGGAAATACATAAAGTCGAGATTTTAGAATTCATTGGTTGTTTTCATGCCGCTTTTTGTGCGTTTCCATTTTCAGTATTATGCTATGTAATATATGTATAGAGCTGGCAGCACACCGATGCACTTGAATCTAGTTATTTGTTCGTTTTGAAAATCTCTGATCGATATTGCATTTAAACAGTACACCCACGAGTTTTCGTCGGTAAAGTAGACCTTCGAGCTTGATTATCTTTCTGTCGAATCTAGCACGCAACAACAGGTCTGTATAGAATTATATTGGTATTCATTGAATGCTCTAATATAATCCATATAGACATTAATGTCAAACGATGCTATAAAAACTAATTTTCTATATTGCGGGATCGTAATTTCAATTAAGAAATTTGATTTTGATTCCATAAAAAGTTATTAAACTCATCGAGGAAATGTTTTCACCATTCGTATTGTACATGATAATTGCATGGCACAAGCTTCAAATTCGTGCAGCTATACTATCAAGTTATCAAGAATGATTTTGTATTCCAATAAGCAATCAGGTCGAAGCAGCATATCTTTTTGGATATATTTCATAATACCGAAGGGAATTTATGGTTTGCGGTGTGAAAGACGAAGCTCATCTTGAAATACAAATTTGTTTATCTGCAGAATAAGTTAGCTTTTCTGCTTAGTTTTCATTAATAGTTGGAATTTACTTCATTACAGTGTGATGGATGCGGTTGATCTGTGTGTTGCAGTCGGATTTTATTGTTTAACTAACTGCTTACACTACGAAAAGCAAACAATAAGTTACACAATTAAGATTAAAAGCTATTCAGAACAAATACTTTCCGCGAAACCTAATCTATTGAATGCTTTTCGAACAACCTACATACCTATTTCGTATTCATTTTACTCTGCAAAACTGGCGTAAACATTTGTTTTTTCGTTCTTTCTTTCTTTACCTTTGGTTGATTTCAATGAGGTTTATCAACTTTACGCTATTCATTATAGGTATTCTCTGGTTTCTCTCTTAATATTATCTTTCTTTGTGTTTATGTCCAAATAACAAATTTCCCCAGCCAAACAAAAGCTAAATTTGAAAGATAGAAATCACTGAGGAAAAACTTATTCTTTCGTTTATGTAGAAACTTCCAAAACCATACATACCATGACACTCACACACACACATACATTTCCTTTTCGTGATTTTTTTTTTTTACTTTTTGGAAGAACAAAAACTTGAAAAGATTTTTCTTCTTTTTTCGCTTTGCTAAATTTTCTATCATGAATAGGAACAAAGAAAAAAAGCGTTTACAGCACAAAAACATAATGTCTGTCCCTATTCACTTTATGCAGTGGTTTAAAAACATTTCATTTGTTGTCAGAAACAGTGAAGGTGGGCTACTTCTCTATAATAATTCTAATAAAGAAAACGCATTAATTCCATTTTCGGGCATTTTATTTTTCTAAACGTGTCCCGTCCACCGCATGACATTCAAAACGGTAATTAGACTAGAAAATAACGCTTGAAGATATTTTTTTTGTTTTGAAATAATGGATGGTAGTATGTAAATATTCAACGTCACATCTGTACAACGAACAACGGTCGATCGACTATGTAGCAAGAGAAAATTGCTTTATTGCATTTTTACCTGGTAATTGGTCGAACAAAGAACAAAACTTTGATATTTGCAGAGTACGTCCCCGGGTGAAGGAAATTTGCACGCTCATCGAACGTTCTATATAAAATAACTTCGATTTTACGTCGTCGTAGATGTACACGCGCGACCTAGTGAATTCTTCGGTAGAGAAGCTTGGGTTGGATTTTAGAAATGATTGTTTGTTTTGATGTTTAGGAAGATTTCATTTGTTATAGTTTAGGTATTATGTGGATTTATAACCTGATTGAGTGTATGAGGTAGGAAAATTTAACTGATGATTGTGAGAGGGGGAAGGAGAAAAGAAAATCGAAGAGGAATTTTTGTGTCTATGTGGATTTGTGCTGGTATTGGAGTGAATCAACGTGTTTTTACGGAATGGATGTTCGAGAACAAAAATTGCATTTTGTTGTTTTGATTGAAAAAAGATTGATTTTAAAAACATATTGTAAAACATATTTCCGTTTTTAGAACTGTTTTTCACTTCTATATTTTGGATATTTAATTATTAGTCAGCTAAGAAGAAAATTGTTTCATTTTTGAATGCATAATGTTGCATATATTACGTAAATATTTTCAATTGCATGTTACATAGAAAGTGAGTGCACACATAGCTTAGACATATTACATCTTCTTTTATGTTTTTTTATTATATTTTTACTCGAACCGACATAGTCTAGCCTTTAATAGATGCTGACACGATCAAAGATATATATTTTAAACTATTTTTCCACGTATACGATGTGTGTGTCTCACCTTAGCGTTCAAAGTGTTTTTCAACGAACTTACGACAAATCGGTGCTTATTATTTAAGTTTTCTTTTAGTTTATGAAACGATGAGTAAAATCGATAAACTATTATTTGGTGTAGTAAGGGTTGACCGTCCATGAACATACCAACATGCGGAATACATAAAGTCGAGATTTTTAGAATTCCTTGTGGTGTTTTCATGCGCTTTTGTTGTGCGTTCCATTTCAGTATTATGCTATGTATATATGTATAGGCTGGAGCACACCGAGCCTTGAATCTAGTTTTTGTTCGTTTTGAAAATCTCTGATCAATTTGCATTTAACAGTACACCACGAGTTTTCGTCGGTAAAGTAGACCTTCGAGCGTTGATTATCTTTCTGTCGAATTAGCACGCGCTATGAATGTATTCAGAATGCAGTCTAAGTATAATCCATATTAGTACATGTGATATGTAAACATGATAATAACGTGCCTATAAAACTATTTTCTATTTTGGGATGTAATTTCAATTAAGAATTTGATTTTGATTCCATAAAAGTTTTAAACTCATCGAGGAAATTGTTTTCACCATTCGTATTGTACATGATAATTGCATGGCACAAGCTTCAAATTCGGTGCAGCTATACTATCAAGTTCTAGAATGATTTTGTATATCCAATAAGCATACGGTCGAGCAGCTATCTTTTTGGATATTTTTCATAATACCGAGGGATTTATGGTTTGCGGTGTGAAGACGAAGCTATCTTGATACATATTTGTTTATGCTGTCAGATAAGTTAGTTTTTGTTAGTTTTCATTAGTGTTGGAATTTACTTCATTAAGTGTGTGGATGGGTTGATCTTTGTGTGTTGCAGTCGGATTTTTTGTTTAACTAACTGCTTACACTACGAAAAGAAACATAAGTTAACAATTTAAGATTAAAGCATATTCAGAACAAATTACTTTCCGGAAACCTAATCTATTGAATGCTTTTGAACAAACCTACATACCGTATTTCGTATTCATTTTCTCTGCAAAACTGGCGTAACATTTGTTTTTTCGTTCTCTTCTTTCTTTACCTTTGGTTGATTTCAATGAGGTTTATCAACTTTAGCGTATTCATTATAGTATTCTCTGGTTTCTTAATTATTATCTTTCTTTGTGTTTATGTCCAAATAACAAATTTCCCCCCAGCAAACAAAAGTATTTGAAAGATAGAAATCACTGAGGAAAAACTTATTCTTTTCGTTTATGTAGAAACTTCCAAAATACATACAATATGACACTCACACACACACATACATTTCTTTTCGTGATTTTTTTTTTTTTTTGGAAAAAACTTGAAAAGATTTTTCTTCTTTTTCGCTTTGCTAAATTTTTATCATGGAATAGAGGAAAAAGCGTTTACAGCACAAAAAATAATGTCTGTCCTTTCACATTTATGCAGTGGTTTAAAAACATTTCATTTGTTGTGTCAGAAACAGTGAAGGTGGTACTTCTCTATAATAATTCTAAAAAGAAAACGCATTAATTCCATTTTCGGGCATTTTATTTTTCTAAACGTGTCCCGTCCACCGCATGACATTCAAAACGGTAATTAGACTAGAAAATAACGCTTGAAGATATTTTTTTTGTTTTGAAATAATGGATGGTAGTATGTAAATATTCAACGTCACATCTGTACAACGAACAACGGTCGATCGACTATGTAGCAAGAGAAAATTGCTTTATTGCATTTTTACCTGGTAATTGGTCGAACAAAGAACAAAACTTTGATATTTGCAGAGTACGTCCCCGGGTGAAGGAAATTTGCACGCTCATCGAACGTTCTATATAAAATAACTTCGATTTTACGTCGTCGTAGATGTACACCTAGTTACTTCAACTAATAGGTTGGTAAAGGACTATTCAGAAATTACCTATTTTCGTAAGTTTTCGAAATTTGTGTCAGGAACCTTGCGTATGTGGCTGGGAGAGCGGTTTAAAAATTCGTCATTTTTCGAGTGCATAATTTGTGAATAGTCCCTAGACTGCACTTAATAATCGAACGAAACAACGGCAACAAAATTAGCCGAAATCATCCACCATCATACAGGTCATTCTCTTTATGAATAAAACAAACCGCCCCACCCGTTTTAAATAATTGTACTGAGAAAACCAACAACAAAGCAATTTCATTTGGATAAATTAATTTCCTTCGATTGAATTGGAAATGGACCATACATTGACAATTTCGGTTGGATTATTTGCAATTACCGCTTTTCATTGGGTTATATTGATCAAACGTGGCAAGCACATAATGTTTTATATCGTTTATAACGTATATATAAAACGCACACCGTTGTTCATATATTTAATTTGACTTGACTCAATTATGACCGCTTAACTAACCCAAATTCGGTGATGTATAGAATAGACGTTGACGAACATAAAAACAAAGTTGGTAAGACTGTGACGAGATAATGACAACAGTTTCATGTAGTATTTCGCATCAATAAGGACTCCGTTCCTGTAGTACCAAGTATTAACCACTTGTAGTTCTAAGAACTTTGGATTCGTTAATACGATTCGACTTATGAGTCTGAATTGACTATTGAGGTATTGAGTGATCCAAAGGACAATAAATTCAATAATTACTTCATCTCCATCTCTAATTAATTCCCTATTTGATTCGTTTAATTCACAGTGTATGTTTGTTGGATTGGATATGAATTATCTCATTTAAACCTTGTTGCTGTGAAATTTACCATAAAAAATTCTGACGATTGAAATTGTACAATTAAGATTTTAAGATAAATTTCATAAACGTTATTTCAATGCTATAACTCCAAATAAACCTCAACTTACTCAGCTTTAAGTAATAAATGGTTTGTGTATAATAAAGCTGCAACCGTCTAACACATAAGATCCCGTACTCAAAGTCCTAGATAGCAAACACACACACAAAAATCACATAAATTGTCATTGTGATGTTCATTAATGACGGATTTGTACTCTGCTAGGACAT